>NC_142092.1:45449520-45772020 GCF_054644295.1 Miniopterus natalensis | reverse complement strand
TCTTGTTTCTCATTCTTTCACTCAAGAGATGCTTATGCAACATCTACTATGTGCCAAGACTGCTGGGCATTTAATTCTTTGACTCTGAATTTTCATTAGATAGAATTATGGCTTCAGGGTTGAACCTCTGAAGGATTAAAGTTTGACCCATTCAGCTCACCAGCTTTAATGAGGGGGGGTGGTGGGGTTTCAGAGCTTCATCACAAGGTTTCAGTTAAGGAACCAAATTACCAAGTTGAAATTTTAGTGAAATGAGGAGGTTTGGCGATTACCATCCAAAACCAGATGCAAGGGCTAGAGATGGATCTGGGGACACATTCAGTATTTGGGAGCTAGAACAAAACTTTGAAATTCCATCTGGAAAAAATTGTACCTCTCCAGGAAACAGAATGGATTTGGGTATACAGAGCCTGAAAAACTGAAGTGAAATGGGCCTCAGTTTCATGTGTCCTACAGATGTGAGACCAAGTACTTGAAAATATTTAAAGTCAATAAATTATTTCAAACAAGAAAGCACGTATTTCACCCAAGCCAGACCCTGAACCTTTTCAGTACATCTTTCCTCAGTTACCTCTTGATGAACTTGGTCAACTGTGAGAATTCTTAAATGGTCAGCAGATTTGAGGTTGTTCAGTATATATTATTTGTGGATCATGACATAAAATAAATATTTAGAAGAAAGACTTTGAGTAGAGAGAGGTGAAAAAGTACAGAAAATTTACCTTACGAAAAATTATTATTCACTCTTCTCCCTTTATTCCTTAAGACCCTGGGCTTAAGGGACTTATAATTATAAAGACTAACTAGCCCAGCCGGCATGGCTCAGCTGTTGAGCATTGACTTAGGATCCAGGAGATTGCAGTTTGATTCCAGGTCAGGGCACATGCCTGGATTGTGGGTTGGATTTCCAGCAGGGGGTGTGCAGGAGGCAGCTGATCAATGACTCTCTCATCATTAATGTTTCTCTCTCTCTCTTCCTCTCCCTTCTTCTTGCTCTGAAATCAATTAAAAAAAAAAAAATAACAATAATAGTGGCTCGAATCTGCTAACCATATTTCAAGTGCTGGAAATTTATGCGGCTTATTATCACCTTTCGTTCTGACCGTTAATAGCTGTCTTGCACGAATACAAAACTTGACGCTGTCTCCTCGGATAGCAGCGCGCCGTACTGGAAAGAATAGGGTCGTTGTCAGTAGTAAGACTTGAGCCTGAATTCTGACTCTCTAACTTCGAGCACATTATTGAACGTCTCTCAGCCACAGTTAATTATTCTCCATTGTTTTCCCCATTTTTCAAACGAGTCAACTGGATCCGAATGGAGTTGGGCCACCTGCCCAAGGTTACACAGAAAGTCCATAAGAAGAGCTATAGATATAGGTGGATAGTTAATGCTGTCAGTGGAAGCTGTTCTTTCCCACATGCTCCCATACCGTCCAGATGTTAGGGACCCCACAGATCACAGAGGGACAGGAAGCACCCTCCTTCCACACATGAGAAAGCAGGGGTGCATAGGGGTGCACTGGATATAGTTATGACAGGCATCCGAACTCCAGCCCAGGTGTCCACCTCCACAGAGGACAGGAGGGGGGCATGCATGGAAGGGAACAGACAGTTCACCAATATTTCACCTTCATTTCTTTTCATTTTCGGGCTCTGGAACGGAACATAAGTCAGGATAAGATCTGGATTAGGTCCATCCCCTGGTTTCCAATGTATCACTTTTCTACATGATTTATGGACGTGTTCTCCTGGGCTGGAAGAAATGCTGGTGGATTATTAGGTTGTGTTTACATTTCCCCCTTATCTTGGCAGCATCATTTGGGCCTCCAGCTTCCCGGTCTGCTCTCACACATCAGCTTTTGCCATTTGACTCTTTTCTTTGCATACTATTTTCCCCTCACCTTCTCTGTCCCCCTCTCATTTTCTTTGTTATCAGTTACCTGTGTTCTGCCAGAAGGGCTATCTGTGTAACTCTGCTTTTTGTTTTCTGGCTAGTGCAGCAATTATCTCCTAAATAGTTGTGCACACTGGAGATCAGGTCCGAGACCCTTATCTTTCCCTGAAGGGAATGCCTCTTTAGCTAAGCTCTCATCCCGAGCTCGCTTGGTCCTTTCTTTCCCATCAGCAAATGTTTTCCTGGAGTTTTGAGTTTTCAGCAGTTTTGAGGAACATTTCTGGTAGATCCTCTATAATGCAGAAAACATTTTTGCTTCGAGCCTCAGAACTGAATTTTGTGGAATTTTCTTTTTAAAAACAGAACAAAGAGCAGTTGCAACTGCCAGTTCCTTGGTTTTAGTTGTTTCCTTTTAGGCCCGAAATGGTAACCAGACACTGATTCAAATTCCGTGGCCCCCATGGCCACCCTCCCCTTTTCCCCTTTTCCTCTTGAGGTTCATTATTTCCTCCAAATTAAAACGTTCTGGTTGGAATGAGTGAGTATAAAGGGACGGGGCAGCAGGGAGCTCTGACTGTACAGAGGGATTATGTCTTGGGGAGGCCTTCCTCGCTGTTCTCTGATATGATTAATCGGCCGAAAGGAGCATGGCTTTGGAGCTGGAGGAGATCGGTTTTGAAAGGAAGTCTGCTCTTGTATCCCAAGACAGTTGGGTTTTAGAAACAATTTCTTAGAATATTTGAGACAATACAGAGGCTTTGGCTTTATCCAAGCACAAAGCTGTTAGTCATTCATTTGCTTGCTCACTCATTCATTTATTCTGCAAATGTTGATTGTGTGGCTACTATGCGTCAGGCACTGAGCTGGGCTCTGAGGATGCCAGAGGAAGCAAAAGCAGACTGGGCCCTGCTGTCTCAGATCTTACACGAAGTGGTGGTGACAAATATTAAGTAAATAATCACATGCGTAAGTGAACATTTGTAAACTGAGATAGGTGTGCCGAAGGAGAGGAGGGTCATTCCAGGGCAGATAACAGAGTCCCACCTCGGCCAGGGTGTGTGAAGTTGTGTGTGTGTCAGGCAGGCGCTCTCCTGAAGAAGAGTCTCGAGAGCTCAGATGTGAAAGGTGACAGAGAGTTCATTGGGCGATGGTTGGGAGGCAGGTTTGGGTATGCTTTCAGGGCCACGTTCCTGACGAAGGCCAGAGGGAGGAATGAGCATAGTGCATAAGAAGAAATGAACCTAGGCCAGAGAGGCTGGGTTTCTGAGTGTGAAAGGGAGAGTGGAACAACAGGGACCTGAGGGGTCCCCGGAGCCCAGTCACAGGCCAGGATGAGAGATTTAGTTTCTAACCTTAGAGTCACTGAAGGGTTCTATGCTGGGAAATGACATGATTAAATTTGCACTCTGAAAAGATCACTTCTGTTTCAGTGTAGAGAGCAGATGTTCAGAATGCCAGAGTGGATCCATTCAATCATTCATTCATGAAATGTTTCCTGCATTCCAAAGAGGCCCAGGACCTGGGATATTATGGTGAGAGAGAAAGAGATGGTCCCTTTTCTGTCAGGAATTATAGTTTAGTGGGTGAGGAAAGATAAACAGACACATGGATTAAGAGAAATGATACTTTCAATAGTATTAAGTGCAGCGAGAAAAAATCAACCAAGGGCAATTGGGTCGACAGAGCAGGGGTGCCGGCGTCAGGGGGCGCCACCATCGCCTGTCTACTGAGTGTTCAGGGAAGACCCCTCTGAGGAGGTGGAACCTGTGTCCCGAGGTGCATGCCTCTCTTTTACTGAGTCGCGGTTTGCCTAGAGCAGAGCCGATCACCTTACCAGGCCTTTAAGAGCTTGTCCTTAGGTGCTGACTTTGTAAATGGACTCCTGGACGCGCCCCCCGCCCCCAAGTTTTCCTGCCATCATGGAGTACATGAGCTTGAAGGAACTCTCAAGACCATCTGATTCAACTCTCATTTTCCAGGCAACCAGGCAGAAACCCGGAGAGGTACTGTTAAGGGGTTAACAACCCCTGAACCCTATCCTAGAATCCAGGCCGTCTGGGCCTAGCAACAGTGCCTCCCACCCCTCCATCGGTCTTCTTGGTAAACGTGGGGTGCAGCTGTGCACTCTGAGGCCATGCAGCCTGTTTCTAAAGCACTTTTCATCCTTGGGTGCGTAGGAGACTCCAAATACCTGCAGAAAGTGATTAATGGTCCTTTTTTGTCCCCTGGCAGCTCCTCATGCAAGAGTTTTCTTGGACAGCAACCAATTTAATTTAGACTCCAGAAAGTGCTACTTTTTTTTTTTCCAACCTGGCTTATATTAATGATATTTTTTAAATGCCCCAAAGCTCTGAAGCATATTTAAGGCCATGAAATAGCATTCTAACAAAGCGCTTGCCATTTGCAGAGTTGCATGGAATGCAAAGTCCAAAAAGAAAAAAAAAGAAAAAAGAATCCTCTCTTTCCCTTTGGTTTCCTTAAAATTTCAAACTCAATAAAGCATTTCTTATTTAAGATGTATAAAAATAAATATATTTTTTTCCATATTGAGTCTTACTGGTTAAGGTTTAATCTAGAACACAGTTTTCCATGGCTGAGTTGAAAATTCCTTTGGGAGTCATGGAATAACCTAATGTGAAATAATGCTTCCTGAGCTGGTTATAATTAAAGTTCTTTTATATTAGGTCTCTTACTTAGGAAATTCCTCTCGTTTTTTTAGGCATTGTTCTGGGAGAAAATCCCTGTGTTTCTTAATCCATCAGATACAGTCAAAGCCATGGGCACTGAAGAAAGAATTAGGTGACAATATTTATCCTAGTGGAAAATATTTTATTGACGAATTTCAGATATATCCTACTGCTAGGGAAGCTTTATCTATTTTTTTAAATTTATTTTTATTTATTTATTTATTTTAATGGGATAGGTGTTATATGATCTCCATTTTCAGATGACAAAACTGAGATCTGGAAAAAAATTGTGACCAAATTCACACAGCTAAACCCAAATCGTTCTGACCTTTAAGTGGCATGAAGACATCTTAATGCAGCATTTCGGTTTAGATGAGAGAGACGAGCTCAGTGGAGGGTGTACTTCATTGAGAGTCAATAGTTGAGCTTGAAAATTCATGTTTGAATATCCATTTGGGACTTTTGTTTCTACAAATTTATTCTCAAAGGGCAGAATGACACAGGAGATGCCAAATTGCCTGCGTCAGCTAAGGGGGGAACAAGTCAGACCATCCTCAGAAAAGTCGGAGAAATTAGTGTGCTGGGGTGCGCGTGGGTGCACAAGTCACAGCAGTGACTTGTATAAAGCTGCAGGGCCTGAAGGTCTGACCCAGGTAACTGAGTGTATTAGTTTCCCGTGGTTGCTGTAACAACAGAAATTCATTCTCTCACAGTTTTGGAGGCTAGAAGTCTGAAATTAGTTTCATTGAACTGAAATCAAGGTGTTGGCGAGGCACTGCTCCCTCCGAAGACTCTAGGGGATAATTTATTTCTTGCTCTTCTATCTTCCGGTGGCTGCCAGAATTCCTTGGCTTGTAGCTGCATTACTCCAGTCTCTGCATCTGTGGCCACATTGCCATCTCCTTTTCTGTTTGTCAAGTTTCCCTTCACCTTCTCATTAGGAAGGACACATGTGATTGCATTTAGGACCCACTCAGATAATCCAGGATAATGTCCTTTCATCATCATTCTTAATTTAATCACATTGGCAAAGACACTTTTCCTTATAAGGTGATACTTACATGTTCAAGGGGTTAGGACACAGTCTGTGGGGCCATTATTGAACCTACCATACTGAGCCTGGATCAGTCATGCTGACATCATATATTTATGGCAGACAATGGGAAAAGCTACAGGCAAGAGGTCAGCAGAAGGGAGCCTTCCTGCTCTCCAGACTTGGGGTGAAGTGTCATAATCAGTGTCTGGTGGAACAAAAGACCGAGGGAAAGAGCTTAAGCAATACAAAGCTCCAGAGTGACCACACTAGCATGATTACTGCTGAGTTTGTTTGTGAGAGGAAAGAAAGCAGCCATGTTGGAAGCCTCGGGTGGTTTTCATATCCTGGAAGTTATGTAGAAATAGCTGGAGAGGAATGCATTATTCAGGAGTGTAAAACGATTTCTTGTTCAAACAGACCACAAGGCTTCGTGGTTAAAAAAAAAAATCCTCCAAGAGAGTAGAAATGTAAAACGCGCTTCAGAGGTTATTAATGTGGCCTGCTGGGGACAAAGGGACACATCATCCCAAATGTCTTGTTGCTTTTACCCCATGGAGGCTGGTTGTTGGGGAGGAGCAATGAAATGGAAGCATCTGGCTGCGGTAACTGAAGGTTGTGGTGAGGAGAGCTTCTCCTCCTGGCTTCATTCAGACGCCAGGAGCCGAGGGGAACGGAGCTGCCCCTCAGTGGAAATTATACATTCTTGCTCATTTACTGCTTTCTATGAAAGAACATACCACGATACCGCTCCTTCCGCAAGCAAGTAAGTAACATTAACCAAACTGGATCTTCTCTCATAAAATGCTCAAGCATCTGTGGCCATGGGCAGCAGAGAAGCTTCCAGGCCATTGACTTCAACACCTGAGAAACAGGGATGAGAGTTCCCATTGAGACTTTTCAAATGCCAGTCATGAGCATTTCTGAGTTTCCCTTGGGACTTGGTGGTGATTTTTAGGATAGAAAACACTGCTTTTTCATAATGACCACCTATCGTCTCAAAGTTCAGGGACTCCCTGAAGGCCCAAATGTCTTACCCCTTCGCTCGTCTTTCTGTCTTCCTCCCTGACCATCAAAAATAATTCCTATGATCAAGTATGTTCCAGAAATGATGTTCAGATAAAAATTCTTACTCAGCCCCAGTTATCCAACCCAGCCCTGAAAGTTGATGATTCTACAATAGAGACATTCAAATTTAGGTTGGTCATCTATTTGGCAATATTGTGTCTTAAAATGAATGGCTGAACTAGAAGCTGTTTACAAGGTTTCTTGAGGCGCTTCCAACTCAGTGAGTTAGCACTTCCATCCTGTGTCCTGTGGGACACCAAACACTCCCTATCCCCTGCTGATTCCTTTCAGAGAAATAAATAACAACAACCTTGGTGCTTCTTGTCAAAGGCCTACACAGTGGGGCCATCTGTTTTATTAAACTGTTTGAAAATGCCAATGTGTAAAGCATTTTTTTTTTTTCCTTTGGCAAAGGAAACTCTGTTTAGGACAACTCCATTCCAGGGCACAACAATAACAAACTGAGCAGTCCTATGGCTTCCTGCCCTGTCAGTGACAGTTTTGGACATGACCAATCTCAAGGACCTGGTGGGTTTGGACCCTCTGTCTTTCAAAGGCTGCACTGTGGAAATATTGTTGCTGTCCTGCCACATAAGTGCCTTTTCAATTCAGCCCTTTCAAAGCCCAGTTTTCCACAGATCACCAAGAAATTGAAGTGCAGTGTCTCCCACATTGTGTAAGTTATTATTACTTTTCTTGATTATATTTCTATTAGACTTGGTGTAGTTGATTTAGTAATGGGGCCTAGGCCATTGTAGTTGGATTTGTCCAGTGGTTAGTCATTGATAGGAAACTCATTGAAACCTTCTAAATTTTTCCCATTTTTCTAGACCCTACCCAGACCCTACATTTGGAATGGGGCCAGCCCTTAAACTCAACTTAAAAGGCCATGAAGTGACCTTTACCTCTCTGAGCTCCTCTTGCTCATTGGTGCAGAGGCCCTGCACAGCCTGCTTTCTCTATCATAGCGCACTGACCCAGAGTATGTCAGAGTTTCCAACATGCAGTGATTTTCAATTCAACCAATTCAGCAGGGACACATATACAACTCTTGGGAGAAATAGTGGTATTTCTGAAAGGTAAAAAGTATGTTCAATATAATTATTTTTCCACAATACAGACTTCAAGAAAAAGGCTACACTTTCCTGACTGATGAGCTAGGACATCTTCTAGATAGATGGGAAATTGTGGGTAAACAGAAAATAGAGATAATATTATATGGGCATGAGTTAAATATAGGATGACTGTATGTTCAGTTTTCTCAGTTCTGTCCCAGTTTATACTTACTGTTTAGAAATAATTATGCTTAGTACTCCTTTTTTGCTTTCCATGTATCTTGGAATTAAATTATATGCTCACCCATTACATTATAGGATGACCCTGGTTAAACAAAGGTTGAGATGCACGTGTCTGATGAGACCTCCAAAGCACTTCCCAAAGTTGTTACTATATTCAAAGCACAAATCTGGGAGGAGAGTTTGAGTAGGAGGATGGCATCCCAGCAAAATAAATGTTCCTTTTGGTCGTGCGTTTTTCATGAAAGAGATCAAACACTGTTGACCACTTCGTGCTTATGAGTATACTGTTTCCCATAGTTCTAACAGATACAAAGGAAAAAGGTTCACAAGGACCAAATACAGTTTTTGCAACTGAAACATTGAGATATCATTATGAAGGGGAGTGTTGGAAGCCTTGTAGCAAAGAGGAGGTGGGAGGAAGGAAGCTTAAAAATCTATTATTAGGAGCTCTTTCTTTGGACACTCTGGATATCTACTCTTTGGTGACCCTGTTCTTTAATTATTTTTGTCTCTATGCCATATGAGTTAGACAACTTGGTCCTAGCTTCCTTCTTTTACAAGGAGAGAGGGGCATAGCTGAAGACTAAGCCTGGTTTGGACCCTACATTCAGTTGGGTCATATGATTGTTCTTCGATTGGTCGTGTGAAGGACTTGGCCCTTTCTCTTCTGGAGAAAAATCGGCTGAGTGGCTTTGCCTCACATGCGCCAACCTGGGTAGCAATATGTTATAACGTGTGTTGTAATTAGTCATTAGTTTTTAAATTCATGCATGAGAAACTATGATTTAAACAACAGCAGCAGCACTAAAACAAGATCAGTGCCTGCAGCCAAGTTGTTTGAATGACCATCGCCAGTATTTTTTTCTCTTGCTAAAATCTCATCTCTTAATTTTGATATGTTAATCCCCCCCCCCATTTAGTTTGTAAGCATGGAAATAAGGTGACAACCCTCTACAGCAGCTGTCCAGAAACCACCACAGCTGGTATGAGTCTTGATGGACATCAGTTTCCTTATGGTGACTCTTCCTGGTATGTTTAGAAAAACCTGCACTTTTTTTTGTTTCAATTAGTTTTATAGATGTTTCAAGCTGGGGCCTGCATTTTTCTGTGGTAAGCTCACCCCTCAGTATTCCCCTGGAGGCTCACTAACCTTGGCCACATTCATATTTTATGGGAGCTGAGCTGCACAAGCTTGATACTGCCATTTGCTTTTTCTTGCATTGAAATAATTTGCTTTTCCTTTTCAGTGGCCCTGGGTTTTGATAACTTGAAACTGGTCTACAAACTGAGGGAAGAGAAAATTTGCTCTGGCTATCCTATCAGAGAGAGAGATATTGTATCTAAAAATGGAAAAGATTAGTGTTGTTTTTTTTTGGTCAACCCAAGCCAAGTTATCTGTCTTCCATCAACGCGGCGCAGGAGAATCTTTGGTGAATGGTTGCCCAGGAAGTTGGGTCTTATTGACAATGTTTGAAATTAAGTGCTATTTGTTTTAAAAGTAAGTTTTAAAAAAAGATGACCAACTCCCTTTCTATTTGATGTTGTTTTCAACATCTGTCTTCATTACTCCTCTGATATATGTAGGTATTCTGCGCATATTTGAACATTTTTGTGGTCTGACTCAGACAGAGAAAGTATGGCAAATAGTGAAAGAAAAATTCTTTGAAAGTTTCTCTTCTGCTTGTTCCCTGCTCTTTTGGCAAATGAATGCCTGAAAAGAGAAACTGGAGTTATCTCTATGGTTTGGTTCAAGGTAACAGAAAAGTTGCCTCAAATTAAACATTTCTATCCTATTGGCCTACCGGGCTGCTTAAAAATCCCAGTCTTTAGACCACACACTCTTAATTGTGGCATGTGGGTTTCTGGGAGTTGAAATTTTAAAAACCCACAGAAGGTTACTTAACAGCTCCAACTTTTAAGTGTGTCCTTCTTTCCTCTAAACTCAGGCCTTTTGGCCAAGAATGGTGAAAATTGGGTTAAGGCATTAAAGACCTTTACTAAATACTAATCTTGGTTGGGTGGGGAGGGAGTGAACCACCAGTGCGAGTGGCATCAGCACTTGTCCTCACTGGGACTTCACTCATTGATTAACACAGTCACTTAGGAAGGCCACGGGGCGCAGGGTAATAAAAGGAAGAGACAAAAGAATTAAGGAGAAGGACTCTGATTGTTCATCACATGATTTCCCTTACATTGTCCTAAAGAGACATGATCAGGGATCATGAAAATATGCACTTGAAAAACCATGAGTGACTTTATTATTTAAATTTTATTTTTAATTTTTAGCAGCCTTATTGAGATGTAGCTCTCACGCCACACCACTTATCCATTTAAAGTTGCAAGTGCATGGTTGTTAGCGCATTCACGGAGTTGCGCAGCCGTCACTGAGGACTTTCCTCATCTTTCCAACCTGCCCTTCCCCCCTTCTGCAGTGTTATTACCCCTTCTTGTCATTCAAGTCTTTGCTTGAATGTCACCTCTAAGGAGATAAGAGCTTTCCCCTAACCTAAACTACCACCCGGGGGCCCGCTGTTCCCCCCCAACTGTCCCGTCCCCCCCCCCCCCCCGGCTTTATAGCCGGAGCACTCTGACATTTTCTTACCTGTTCATGGTCTGCAGTCCTCGGCTCCCTTAGGGCAGCACTACTTCCTCAGTTCCCCGCCCAGGCCATGTTAGAATTAGGGACTGGAAGGAGAGACAGGGTGGATGGTGGCCCTGTCCTCCCCCCGCCACCCTGCCATTGGTGAAGGGGAAGTGACTGGAGCAGCATCTAAAGAGGATGTCTGCTCACCCGAACTTATTACTGGACCAAACATCTCCCTGATGACTGGCCCTGGAAACAGGTGCTGCCGCAGTGTCCAGGCGCTGGCCCGATATGGAGAAGGCCAAGAAAGCTGGGCCTGGGGTTCCAACTTCCCGTGTGACCCCAGACATTCTCCGGTCTCTGAACCTCTGTAAGAGGAGAACGCTGGACTTCATTCCCCTCTAGTTCTGGCCTGGAGCTGTGAGGGAATTCTCCGACCAGGTGTTAGATGAACACAGGTCGGTGTACCTGGGAGCGCTCTGTCTTTGATAAATCCCGTCTCTGTGGCTTTGCTGGCCACGTTAAGCTGCATTTCTCTCTTCCTTCCCCTGCATTGCCAGCACACACCCCTTTGTAAGGATGGAATTTTCGAATGCTTGCTTGGGGTCGTGGACCCATATGGCAGAAGAAAGGGTGAAAGAAAACTTGGGCTTTGGAAGTGCTATTTGAGCCGGAGCTAAATTTGAGTAGAAGCTTTGTCTGTGAGTTTACAAACATACAATTAAGGCTCTTACAGTTATCTAAATCCACTTTCTTGCCTTATAATTTTATGGTTAGAAGCATTACAGTTGTTTTTAGATTTTCATTCTAACGGCAGTAGCCACAGACGGAACCAAATAGTGTTTGTTTATTTGTGTAACAAATTATGCCCCTCAGCCAGCTCCACTGTGTAATTTGCATTGGGTGTGCATTTCGCAAAAAAGTCTGCCTTGGTCTGAGGGTCTTCTCCCCCTTCTCTTCTATCTTCCCAGAGCGGCACTGACAATAGGAAGTCAGGGAATAAAATGCACGTACGGGAATTTTTTAATGAATGCACTACACGTCGTTTTAGTGTGCACTACACACATTTTACGTGTGTACTGCGGACAGATGGACTAGTAGAAAGAGACTGAACAAAGATCTGAATTCGAATTGCTTCCCCAGGGTCACAGCTGGGTAGACTTGGGGAAGTCAGCTTACTTCGCTGAGCTTTTCTTCACATTTAGCTCTGGCCACAAAGCACAGGCAGAGCACGCTCTTGATAAATTACAGATATTTTGTGAATAACCCGAATAATAGTCCTCTTGAGTCGCTCTGGAGCTCAAGCAAGGTTGTTCCAGAAACCCCGTTGCAAATCTTGAAGTGCTTTCTAAGCACATGACAGAGGAGAATAGGATGAGAGGAAATGAGGACTATCCCTCACATCGGGTTAAACCTGTTCCAAGGGAGCGTTATCTTTAACATGCATGTGTGGAATCTGGGTCTCAGAATGAGTCGGGATCAACTTCTTTCCATTTGCCCACCGTGTATGAGCAGCTGTCGATCTGGCTGACTATTTAGGGTCCTGCAAAACAAAACTGAGGAGGCTCCTCATGATGGAGGTGGCCCCCTTTTGTATCCTTTTCTGGTTCTTCTCAGCAATCAACACATTTCAACTGAGGCGTCATCGTCTGTGGGTGTGTGGCGATTTTGTCCATAGATGTTTTTATCCTTAAATGTTACTTTTCTTGGGTATCATGGAACCATCTGTGGCAAGTGGCAGAAATTTCTGAGGCATTTGTAAAGCTGAGCTTATTTAAAAGGAAGGAGAATATGTAATATATTTAAACAATTTGAATTGATTAGCAACTTGGGTGGGAGTAATGTTTTAGTTCAGTATTGACATAGGAGTTCTAGATAAATGATCAGTTCCTTATACAGGGTGGAGCAGGAGTAGGCTTACAGTTTTTCGTATGGGAAATAACACAAGAATTAATAAAGTATAATACAAGAATAAACTCTGTGTTTTGCATACTTACGACTATAACCTGCTTTTGCCCCACCCTGTATTAAGCCTATTCCATCTTGGATTCCTGCTAAGATAAAATAATCACAAACTTATAACTAAAGAATAGTGTGAATGCCTTACATCAAAATACTGCTCTATGGTCCATATATGTGGATAAAAAATGGACTCTGTAATAAATCTAACTGAGAGCAACCTACAGTGCAATTGGATCATAAATTCCTAACTGGGCAGGTCATGGTGGGCAGTCACACCTCAAGCCTGTAACTTCCCTAGTAAAAGGTTATCTTTGCCTTAAGCAAGCCCAGTCCATTATTTTTGTGCATCTAGGTTAACACACCTTTGAAATGCCTCTTTTTCAGACCCCTTGGAAGCATGACCACCCCTCCAGAGAGCTCATAATCTTGTTACTACCGTGTAACCGCATTCCCACCGTGTTTTCTCCTATTTATGCAGTCTTCCTTATGCTCCCTCCTTAATTCCAACTATATAAAAGAAACTGCAAACTGTCATTCTGGGAAGCATTTTTCTCAGTCTGTTGAGATCTTGCTTCCAGGCATGTCCTTTGTTTGACTTAAATAAATTCTAATAAACTCCTATAAAATTTTTCTACAGGTTTAGACACTGTAACATTGACATATAACACACTGAGATAAATCATATTATGAGAGATCTTGTCTCTTGTAGATCTTTTTATGTGCTTGGCCATGGGTCCTCAATTCCTCTTGTTCCCTCTCCCACCAGGGTGGGAAAGTGGCCTGGGGTCATCCTTACAGCAAAGCTCCCCCTAGCTCAAAAAATTCACCACCCTGGCAACTTCTACTTTTTTCTCTCTGCTCTATAGATTAGAAATCAAAGAAATGGTGAATCTCTTGTGATTGGGTAGAATGACTTTTTAGTGATTTTTAAGAGAAAAATATTAATTCTTTCCTTCCTTCATTCCACGCATCTGCCTTGGTCTTCTGCTTTGTGTCAGATACTTTCTAATGTTGAAGATACATTTTTCTAATGCTTTCTTATACAGGAGTGAATGAGGCCACTGCCCTGTCCTTCCAGAGGGGAGTGTGGTGGCCCACCATCCTGGACTTCCTGATAAAACAGGGAAGGTCCTGGGCAAACTGGGACCGGATGGTCACACCATGTGGGGGAGGCTGAACACAAACGAATTACAAAAAAATAGGTGAATGAGGTGATTTCAGATAGTGACAAATATTATTCAGCAAATTCTCAGGATGATGCTACAGAAAGCACGTGTGATTTTTAGTGAACTGAGACTTCAAGATGGGTGGTCTCTGAGGAGATCACATTAACACTCAAGTGGATACAGAAGGATGCAGACCTGTGGGTAGCAGGGGGAATTGTGTTCCAGGCAGCAGGAATAGTAAGTGCAGGGGGCCTGAGGGAGAAAAGATCCTGGCCTATTTGAGAAATAGAATGGTGGCCAGCACAGAGTGTTCTGGAGGGACGGGGGCAGGGTAGGGCTTTGTGGGCCGTGGTAAGGAAATCAGACAATGATAACAACAGGTGACGTTATATCCTGGGCAATCACTCGTTTCATCACATCACTCTGCCCAGCCACCCATTTCACTGATAAGGCTAATTGTGGCAGAGACTTTAATAAGCAAGGCGTCTCCAGGCACGCAGCTTGCCGACGGAGTAAAGATTCAAACCCCAATGCATGATACCGAACCCACACTTGTCGTCACTACCCTTAACTGAGGGGGACCCCTTGGCCGACGTGAAGGTGTGTCCATCCTTCCGAGCTCTCCATGCGCACTGGTACCCACAATCACCCAGGAATAAGGACAATCTTTGTCATCCACGTGCCCCCTCCCCCAGCCAGTTGCAGTTTGTGCTTTGCCAGTAACCGGCGCTGGAGGAGGCCTCTGCTGCTTTGTGGACTTGCTCCAGCAGTGAATGGGGGCAGTTATGAGATGGCTCAGAGAGAGTCACTCAGTGTGTAATCAGGTCACTTCACTGGGAAAACATTTTTGTTTCAGCTTCCTTCCTTCCCTGGGTCTTATCCAGGGAACAGTGTCTCTGACCTTCTAAGCCACAAAGGCCAGAGATAATGGGGCACAGCAGGTCTACGTAGTCAAAAGAGGGGAGAGTCTGTGGTGAGAGGACACACACACACACACACACACACACACACACACGAGAAAATTGTGTCACCAGCCAGGGGATTACATTGTAAATATGCTTAGAAAAATATGGCTAGGAGATAGATGAAAACTCCCCTAGTGTATAATTCTTCTCGTTTGTTTGTTTGAAATCTCCCTTCTGCTCAGGAGAGAGAAGGGAGGACACGTTCTGCTCCGAGCAAGTGCAAAGACTCGCACGGCCGTTTCCTCCCCACGGCCAGGAGCCCCAGCGAGCGCCAGCCTGGCCTTTGCGGTTTGAATTCACTCTGATCGCCTCACCAGATGTGTAGACAGCAGCGAGGGATGGGATTTCACACTTTCTTTTAAGACTGCTTTTCCTATATCGGAAAAATAATTTGTTGTAATTAATCAGAGCCACAGATGAAAAATAAAGGCTACATGAAAAATTCAAAAGATTGGCGTTTTTATTTAAAAATTTTAAATTAATATGTAAGGGAGTGAATGAATTCCTTAGGCCCCAAATAAGAAACCTGAAAAGATATTTTTCACCACCACCCTTATTTTGGTCACAATACGTGTAATAGTGGCTTAAGGTGTGGGAATTGGGAGAAAAATGCAGAAAGAACACCGTATGTTTTTGTAAAAAAATTTGCTACCATTATTTGGTTTTGACATTCAGATCTCTCCTTTCTTTGTAAATTCCTGACCTCCCCCTGGCCTAATCATGATTCTTTGACTTTTACAAACCTCCTGAATAGAAATCCTGTTTAATTATAGCATGACTCACTCGTACTGAAGAGTTATATTAATAACTAAAAGGATGTTGTTTAGAAACCAAAGATAGATTCTGTGAAGAAAGAGAGAGGTGAGGAAAGGTTTGGGGTTCAGTTAGGAGAGCTAGGCTTCTTTCCTTGTCTTCTCCTCACCGTCGCAGCTGCAGGTTTTCCCAAGCTCCTGTGACCAGGGACACCTCCTTGTCACTGCAGAGGATGTGGGGAAAGTGGATGCTCTCTCTCTCCTGGTGACATCTTTGCTTTCCTCCATGTCCCTGCTGGATACTCACGTTAGCGTCTCAGTTAGTGCTGAGGGGTTTGTGTGACACCCTGAAGAACACTGACCTGAAGCTGCTCTGTATTCCGGTTCCCTCTTGTATTAGCTGTGTGATCTTAGGCACGTTGCTTAACCTCTCTGAGCCTCACTGTTCTTATTATAAAAGGATGTAATAACAGCCTCATAAGGCTGTTAAGATCAGCTCAGATATTTTGTGTAAAAGGCAGGCACCCAGTGTTTTTTTATTATTATTACCGTTTTAAATCTTGAGTGTTGGGTCAAAGTCAGGAGTAAAGAAAGTGGAGCACCAGGGGCAAGTTGGGAATTTATGCCTCTTGGTGCGGCGCTCGGTGTGGCGGGCAGCTGGGGATGGGCGTGCACCCGGCTCCGCCCTGCCCCCCCCCTTTGCCCCATGTTGGCGTGTGTCGGTTGTGCATGCAGTCAGGCTCTATTAGGCTTTTGGTTCCTCTGTCAGGAGGCACATCTAGTTCTGGCCTGGGGCAAATCTTGAAGGAAGTCTCCGTGTCCCTGGGGAAAGAGCACTCAACTCCAAAGCAGAAGCGGATTCTAGTCCCACTCACGGATCACCTTGGCTGAGCCATGGTCCCTCTGATAGAAAGTTAACATCCTCCACGGTGCCTCTCGTGGTGTCAGAGGGGAGATCAAATAAGATACTGTGTGGGAAACACTTTGCTACTCCAATAATAATATTGGTATTGATAATGGTAAATAGAGTTTCTTTTTGGCTTTCCAGGGCCCAGAGTTCTCCTCCTGTCCTTCCCAGAGTCCTCTTTTCAAACCTATTAAATATTCAAGCTTTTTTTCTTTCCGATTTCTCTTTCTCAGGCTCCACTTTTAATCTACACACACAATCTGCCACACACACACATTCAATGCGGCCTGTAATATGTAGGATCTTGCTCTATTAGTTATCCTGATGTCATTTTCAGAGCCGTTGACGGGTCAAGGTAACATAAAGCTGCTTTTGGTAGAAAGTACCAGATGAGGGGTCAGCCACCTTTTTCTGTGAAGGGCCAGTTAGTAAATATTTTCGGGTTTACGGTCCATATAGTCTCTGTTGCAACAACAGAACTCTGCCATTGTAACAGGAAAGCAACCACAGGCAATGCAGAAATGAATGGGCGTGGCTGTGTTCCAATAAAGCTTTATTTGTAAAACTAGGTAATGGGCTTGATTTGGTCTGTGAGATGTAGTTTGCTGACCCCTGCCACAGACATAAGCTTGGTGGTGATGGTGGCAATCCCAGATGTTGTGGCAGGTTACAGGGAAAGAGCTTTAGAGCAGAGGGCTTTGAGATCCCCTCCCTTCTACCCTTCTCTGCCCGGCTATCTGAACCCGAGGTGCAGGCAGGGCTGTGCAGAGACTCTCACCCCAAAACCCAGAGCTTGTTCAGCCGTTGACTGGCCTGCGATGGTTTGAAGGATGGAAATTTACAAGTCGGCTGAGAGCCATCTCTGCAAAGGACTGATTCAGAGTTCGGGGATTAAGCCTCTGGCTTGGGGATTAAACTGGAATTTCACATGCACAGACCCCACTGGCACCAGACGCTGGGCTGGGTCTGGTGCAGCACGTGCTGTTGGCTCCGAGAAGGTCCTCAACCCTGCTGTGGGCATAAAACTAAAAAAAAAAAAGAGAGAGAGAGAGTCTGGATTTCTGCTTTCAGCCTCGATTTTTTAATATTTCTACTGAATCTGAGATGAGAACATACTTTGGAAACAACCAAGGAGCATGAAGGAATTTTTTCCCTAGGCCAAGAGTGACTAAACTGCTGAGTGTTAAGTTCTCAGTAGGGACGCAGAGAAGCGTGGGCACAGAACTCACATTTCATCCCGGCGGCTTTGCTTTGCTCGGCTGGCTCCATCCTGCTGCTTCCTGTGGGTCTGGAAAATGACCCCAACTTTCCAGGAGCTCAATGTGCATGTGCCAGCAGACAGATCTATTTCAAAAGGAGCTTTTTGTTACCCATGGTCATTTTTGCACCTCCTGTTGTTGTCAGTCATCCAGTAAACAGGGCTGTTGGGGGAGCCCTGGAAGGGTAGAGGCTGAAGAAGATGCCTCGGGCTGGTGCACCCTTTTGTTCTTCACACGAGGAACTGGAGAGCCAGAGAGGGAGGTGAGCTGATCTGTCATAAGACTAATTTCTGGTGAATTGAGGACTAGAATCCAGTTCTCTGGGCTTCTATTCCAGTGGTGCATTCAAGAGAGAACTAAACTGCTGCTCTGTGATGACAAGGGTGATAGGGTTACAGGCACCAATAGTCCATTTGAAGCCATATCTCAGAACTAAAGACTCTTTGACCTTTGAGACATAAAGTTTCTGCTTCACTCCATAGATTCAATCTCATCAAATCATATAAAAACAAACTTTGTTTGCTTTCATGGAGGTGATCTTTGTATATTTGTGTATCAGTCAGGATAAACTGAGTTATGTTGTGGTGACAAATGGCCCCCAAAGCTCAGAGGCTTACAAAAACAAAGTTGTTTTTCTCACTTACGCTACATGCCTATTGTCAGTTGCTGTGTTTCCGCTCCTCATCTCCTTACTTGAGGACTGAGGCTGATAGAGCTGACTCTGTCTCAGGGGTGGGAAACTGTGGGTCATGGGCTAAACCCAGCCTAACACCTGTTTTTGTAAACAAAGTTTTATTGAAACATAGACCTGGTCAATCATTTACGTATTATTTACGAGTGCATTACAACAGAATCGAGTAGTTGAAACAGGGACATATGGCTCACTAAGCAAAATCTTCACTTCTGGTCCTTTACAGAACAAGTTGGCTGACCTCTGGCCTGTCTGAAACATCAATGATCTGTCCCCTCTGGCAGAAGGAAAAGAGACAGAACAAATTATGGACTGGTTCTTGAAACTTCTCCCAAGAAGTGGCACGTGGTCATTTCCACTCACATTTCCTTCATTCAAGCAAGACATGTGGCCACTCTTGAGTTCAACAGAGGGGGATAGAAATCAATCTTCCAACATGATTTGTATTTTATTTGTGCAGAAGTGGACTTTCTTTAACTAAAACAGAAGAAAGATTTATGGGAAGATTATTGGGTAATCACACAATTGATAGGAAGGCTGCAGAACAAGGCTCCAGAAGGAGAGGGGAGACACAACCACAGTCCCACCACAGGCATGGCCTCTGCCAGCTGTGCCCTCTGGCAGCACCAGCACTCCATTCCCTGTGCCTCTGCCTGCTTCCCTGAAGCCACTGTGAGTAATTTTAATTGGACCTTAGCCTGTAATGTCACTCCCTCAAGATTTAAAGTGCTGGGTGGGTGCCATTTACTGACCACATTTAAGTCGTGTGGCCATGTCCTAGCTGCTGAGAGGGCTGGGAAAATGAATATAAAGGTTTTTCATCTTTAGAAGGGGGGAGGGGCCCTTACTTACAAAGACTTACAAAGGGAGGAATTTCATCAACATAAGAAACCATGCTGGGAAGCTTGGAAAGCCAGAGCATTATCCTCTCTAATATTCAAGGGCTAGTAGTTGGAGGCTGGATGGAAAGTCTGGCTAAGTTTGGCATTGCTTTGGGTTCAACTTGTTATTGACAATTTGTAGCCTCATCTTTCAGAATGCTTTCAGCAGGCAGCCTAGAAGGATCAGAAAAAGGTGGGAGAGCTTCCTCCCTCCTGGATGTCCAGAAGCCAGAATGACCCTTCTTACCTGAACTTTTCATATTCTCTCCTTCATCATCCATTGTTCCATTCCCACAAAAGACCTCCATTATTTAGGAAAAAATAAGTCAGAAATCTAGTCATGGAAAGAATGAGAGAGGGTGGGGAATGCATATGGAAATCAAATTGAATACATTCGGTATTATCACTCCCCCTAGGTACTTCTACTGGTGCTAATCATTGGGGTTGGAGTGTGTCTAAGCACCTTCAACCTCACAGGGTACAGGGCAGGGGTAGTTTGACAAGGTGAGGTGGGGCTTGATTTTGAAGGGGTGAGCTCAAAAGATACAGAACTCATCTGTAAGTGGGGAGTAGGAAGGCCACTCCAACCAGGGCTCATTTTCACCACGGGCCTCCCATTTGTACCTTTGAGTTCACATCTAAATGAATTTATGTGTAATGTAAAAAGTTGAATGGAAATAATTTAAAACTTTGTATCCCATTACCAGACCAAGCTCTCTACAAACTAATATTTCTAACTAATCTGTGTTGTGAGTAGCATAATTATCTTGCATTTTACTTTTTGCATTAAAAAGTATTAACTTGTTTGGTGCAAATATTTAACCCTAGTTTTTAACTTTATTTTGCTATTCTTTCATTTCTTGAAGCCTCAGAGCATGGATGTGGCCTGAAAAATTCTTGACCTTTAATGCTTTCCTATCTGAGATGACTAATGTAGGCAGATCTGGATTCTCTAAAAGACATGAAGGCCCAAAGCAGGAAGAGCTGATATGAAAATCCAGAAGGTCCAGGATGACTTAGAACTTGGAGTCACTGAGCTAAGGACTTGGAACTCTAGTTGTCAGGATTGAGTGTGGCTGTGAATGTGTCCTGAGTAATTGCCTTGGAAGTGATTAATGATCAATGACTTCCTAGAAGTGTGAGATATATGCAGGATGGCTTGTTACTGCACTCATTTGGAAATACCTAATGGAAATTGTCTGAAGTAGGTTCAGATCTCTATTGGTGATGTCAAATGTGTTTTCAAAAATGACTAAAAAACTAGTACACCCAGAATTGGGATTTGTCAGCAGATCCCTCTCTTGTCTAGATCCCGCAGTATTTGTTAAGATGTTGGCTGGGGGCTGGAGGCAGAACAATATCCAAGGGTCAACAAGAATGTAGTAGCTTTCCTATGGCTCTGTAGCATGTAATGAGTAGGGAAAAGTGAAGATTAAGCTCAGGTCAACTAAATGAGAGCTCAGGCCCCCAGCTCGGAGTAGGACAGTAAATAGGTAGTAAAGACAAGTGTCTAAAGGAGGAGAAGCTTGGGGGAAGGAAGAGGGGCAGGACAGACTTTTTTTTCCTCGTTAAGGTTTGATACCACCATCAGGTTCTCTGCTGGGAAAACTTTGATTTAGCAGGCCCTGTCCCATCTATCTGTCACTGGAGAGTAGACTGGGTTCAAAGTTGGCAATCCAGTTTCTTGCTGGCACCAGCATCCTGAAACCATGGCTAGATTCCTTGAATCCTGACCCTTACCCCCATACATCTGTCCCCCAGGTAGCACCCTGGGCATGAGAGTTGTTTTTCTAGAACCTATTGCTGTCAACCATTCTGACTTCTTTTATCTTTGTGTCATCTTCTCTAGCTTTGCCTGCAAAAGTAGTGTCCTCAGGTACTCAAATTAAGCTCAGATATAAGTTCTGGTAATGGGTGTCTATATTGAGTTTCCCCCACTTTTCCTCCCTCTTTCTTTTCTTTTTAGAGGAGCTTGACCAGGACAGGAGGCTGAGGGCTGCTTCTATCACCAAGGACCTCTCTTAGGTCAGGCTGAGGGCTCCAAGGGCGGTGGTTCTACCAGGTGGCTCTCTGAAATTATTAGGAGATGATGTGGGGTATGGAAGAGCGTGGCCACACTTCTGATGACTTTGCTCTCCGTTTTCATGTTAGCTGCTGCTTGCTACTGGGAATGGTTTCAAACCTCTAGAGTCAGAAAGTAAGTTGACTTTACCAGCTAGCCCAAGTTTCACTTTTGTAGGAATACTTTCATGCTCAATTCTTTAAAAGAGAAAGCAAAACCCATCTTAATCTCTATTCTATGTATTATACACGATTTAAGCTTTTCCCCTTCATTCCCACTCTACAAGTGATTATTCTTATTGATGACAAATGTGATATTTTGGTTTCACATTATCTGCTTCACAAAAAAGACAACAGTATTAGTCAAATTCAGTTTATAATTTTACTTTTTAATGACCCAGATTCAGTATAATAGAATCATAGTATTTCAACATAGTATTCCAATCAGTATTTCAGTAGCTTAGGGACCATCCAGTCTAACCCCTAATTTTACAGATGGAGAAACTAAGACACAGAGAGGAAAAAGAATTTTTCCAACATTACTCCAAAGCATTCCTTCACAAATGCTCTTCCCTCTTCTTGGTCCAGTGCTTTTTCTACAAATTACTTTTCCCTTAGTGATCTTGTCAATTCTTCCCGTGGACTGCTTTTAGTTAAAAAATAATTAAATGATCATATTTTTAAAGCCTGAGTAAATATGTTCCAATTACACAAGTTGAAGGATGAGCGAGAGAGCGGAATCATGATGTGGGCATCAGAAGGCCTGCTAGCTCCGCCCAGTTGCACGGGTCTCTTAATGCTTTTGGTGCTTCTGGGCCTTGGAGTCAGAAAATCCAGGGCAGGGCTGAGAGACTGCTGAGAAACCCAAGAAGCATGGTGCAATAGGAGACAGCTTAGTTGTGATGGACAGGAGGGCGATGAAGCCACGTGGAGCCTGAGCAGGCATTGAGCTGGGGGACTGCCCAAGTTACATTTGAAATAAATAGTGCTTTTCCATTTGGTGTTTACCAATTCATAGTTGTGGCTGTTTGGGGGAGGCTCAAGAAAATGTTTTCACAGCCCTTGGGAATTGTGTAATGAGAATCATGTGTACACTGAACGTTGAGGGAGCTGCACCTGGGACACATTTGACCCATGGCAGAGACGTGGGAAAAGAGCCAATGTTTTTTGGACCCGGCCCGTTTTATGAAGAGATGCCTATCAAAACAAACATAAGTACACAAACAAAGCAACAACACCAAATACCACAGGGTCTAAGATTTAGGGAGAGTTTTCTGAACAAAAGACTCAGCAACGCTTATACTTAGAAGGACAACTAGGGAAGGAAAATGCTGCCGCCTGAAGGAAAAGGCTGTTTCACTGCTGCCTCATAGGCATCCCCGCAGGGACTATCGTGTTACCTTCCTAATGAAAAGCAGGCACTTCAGAAATGACTTCATACCAAATGAAAAATGATTCTAAGCTGAGTATGGCTTGTTGGGGGCTGAGCATGGGACCTGCATGAGGATATGCGTGGCTCCTCTCCTCTCCTGGGTCCAGGGTTACCTGGGAAGTAGAGATGAGAGAAAGGATACAGCTGATGTGAACAAAATGCCATACCAGAGAGTCTCTTCAGGCTCTGCACTCTTCATGTATTTTGTTCCCTTTTCTCCTGGGATGTGAAAAAGCAAAGCCATGTCTCGCTGGCCTTGATTCAAGGATCCCAGAGTTCTAGATTTTATTCTGTAGCAAGTGGGGAGCCACAGAAGGCTTCCCCCGGCAAATGCTGTCATTGACTTGGCAGAAAGGTCCCTTTAGGATGAGGTGTTCGTTTCCTCTTGCACTGTGTTCCACTCTTGCATGGGAGCTCAGTTGACCAAATCCAGTTCACTGAATGCCCCAACGTTTTTGATATTGCTGTGTCTTTGCTAATACTCTTCTCTCTTGCAATGCCATCCCTTCCCCATTTGCTTGGCTTATGCCTGCTCAAAAACCCCTTGGTCCTGATTGCCTTTCTCCATCTCAGCCTGGGGTGGGTGCCAGTTTCATTGCCGCCAGCTCATCTCTGTACAGACATCAGTCATACCCTATTATAGTTGTGGAGGAAATTGTCTGCATTATTCATGGACTCTAAGCCTTGGATGAAAGAAAGGTGCTCATTTATCTTTGAATCTCCAGTGCCCAGTAACTAGTACAGCATCTAGTATTAAGTAGCTGCTCAATAAATAGCATTGATTGAGTGAATCAAAGAATCTCAGGCTCATGGGCTCATAAGGCTCCATCTATTTGCCAACTTTGGACAAAGATATTGAAAAACTGGCCCACTGACAATCTAGCTGAGGTAACTGAATTCAAGGAAGAGAATTCTGGGTTCTCCTTCTGTGGTCCATGGTGTCTCTGGAAGTTACTGGAAACAGAAGACTTGACAAAAAAAATATTTTTCTTTTTACCTTTACCTCTACAATCCTATCCACTTCTAGTTCATCGCAAGCCCCACACATCCAAGGAGTTTTAACTACCTTCCTATGTTTGAGTTACTGCTCTTCACAGAACTCCAAGGGAGATGACCTAAAAGGAGTGGAGTGGCTTAGACTATGAAACTTCATGGTAGACTTTTCTTTTTTTGTTCAATGTGGTTTGGGTTATACCCTTGGGGTGCTTACCATCTAATTGTGAATATTACCAAGTAAATGAAAATGATAGTTGTCAAACTACAAAGACCTCTTGGGCTGATTGCTTGGAACACATTTGCAAATTTACAGCTTTATCTCCTGCATTAATGCAAAGGAATAAGTAATGTGAAATGTTATGCACTGTGAAAAGATCTGTGGGTAACATAGGACTCTTTTGGTTGTAAATAAAAACTGAACCTTGACAGGCTTAAGCAGGGACAAGGGAATTCATTTACTCACAGAGTTGAAAATCCAGAGGAAATCTGGCTTCCAGCATGGGTTAATTCAGGGCTCCAGTGAACTCATCAAAGCAATTTTTTCCTGGGCTCAGATCTATCCTTCCCTGTATTTGCTTCATTCCCAGGTGCAGGGCATATTAAATGTAAAAGAAGAGAATGTTTCCTTCTGGAATCACCTGTTCTAGTCCTGGGACTCATCCTGGGATCAGATCATCTTGAGTCAGGCGCCCTCCCTCACCCATCCCTGTGGTTCTGTGGGTTGGATGCCCTGCTGGTCCAGGCTGTGACACTTGTTCTATTTTGGAGACTGGGGGTGGGGTAGGGTCCCACCCAAGTCACTTCCAGAAGAGGGTGAATGATTCTAATCACCAAATAAGGGAGGATTAGTATTAGTAGCCAAAATCAATTAATGTTCATTCCATGGAGATAAAGATGGAAACACAGCTAGATTTTCCCAGAGCCTGTCAAAGCACAGATGCCATATGCTGACCATGGTCCAGGCCAGCTCTGTACAAAATATTCCTTTTTCACTCAGTACTTCAAGTTTGGGAGATAGCCCTGCTATACAGGGCAAAATAAGAATAGGTCCTTGATTGGAGTAAAGGGTGAAGATACTTTCCATATGCATGTGAGAGGCATTCTTTTTGAGCATCCTTTATAACCCCTGACTATAGTAATACAAAGAGGATGTGTTCTAATGACTGCTTCTTTGTCAGAACTTCTTGGTTGGAAGCCAAGCAAGGAAACAGGAGAAGGGCTGAAGCCAGGGGCTCTGCAGCCCTGGGCAGGAGTGGGGAGCACCCAGATGTAGAAGGAGCTGAAATGAAGGGATGGACAAGCCTCTCTGCCCCAGTGGCCTCTGCAATTGCATCTGTGAGAGGGTCGTTCATTTGTTCATTCATTCATTCATGCACCAGTCAACATTTCCCGAGTACCCCGTAGGTACTGGGAATGCATTCTAGTACCCAGCAAACTGTACGTTCTCAGTAAGTGTTTGTTGGATAAATACAACCTGGGGAAACAGCTTTTCATTTCACAATTAGAGATATAAGGGTTGAATATGAAAATACATCATACACTAGTGTCAATGAGCTTCTGCCTTGGTGCAAGTACTGGTTAACAGATCCTTTTCATTGCGTAGTGAGATAAGGGTGACCAGTAAAAAGAATAACATTACTAATGGTTAAAATTGGAGTTTCCTAGATGCTTCCTATGCCAATTTTCTTTGCACCCATTAACCCATTTAATCCCTTATACAACTCTATGTGACTTGTCACAATTTATTATCCTTATCTTACAGAAGAGGGAATAAGGACAATGAGAGCTTAACCAACCTGCCCATGGTCACATGGCTGATAGTTGATGAGCCAGGGCCTTCCTAGAGGCTTCCTAGAGGCTTTAAGAGTCTAAACCCCAGTGCCGGAGGGGCTGGGTGTAAAAGGAGGGAGCTGGGGACAGAAGGACAAAGTCACAGATTTATTAACGTTGTCTACTAGAAAACCAGATTACATTCAACAGAATCAGCAGCTTCTAATGAGGGTTTCTGTGGTCTTTCTCTCTTTTTTTTTTTATGCCACAAAGCTGAACACATGAGGGTGTCACTGTATTTTAAACTGTTAGTGTTGATTTCCAAGTGGATCAGTGCCAGGTGGACACCAAGCAGAGGTGACTGGAGATGAGAGTGATGGGAGGAGAAGAGAAGTGGAAAATGGGTTTTCCTCTAACCCTAGAGTCTTCCTACTTCTTTCTTCTTGTGGGTCTGAAGTTTCCTTTGCCTTCAAGAAGAGACTGAGGAATTCTCAACACAGATATTTCTTTTTAAATTTTGCTTTCACTAAAGCAAGCTGGTGAGTGGGGCCACTCAAGTTCTATCATGTGCTTCGCTTATGTGAGCAAAGGACTAAATAAGGAATCAAGCTGGGACTTTGGAGAACACTATTCTTCAGAAAGTTTTGACATTTGCCAGTATACAAATGGGAAGCTTTGGAATGGCAGTTTCTCTTTCCTGCTATTTCTGCTGATATCTGCCAGAAGGTCATTAAGAGAAAATTCACATCGAACACAGTGTGATAACTATGGGTCTTTCTCTGTTTATTAAAAACAAATTATGTAAGAGAGTTCTGGTCTGGAAGCAAGTTGTGTTTGTAGTTCTCATAACTGTAGTGTTGCTAATATAAGACCCAGTGCTCATCAAGACTTGACTTGGGCCTGGCCAGGTGTGGCTCAGCAGTTGAGCGTTGACCTAGGATTCAGGAGATCACGGTTTGATTCCCGGTCAGGGCACATGCCCGGGTTGCGGGCTCAATCCCCAGTCAGGGGTGTTCAGGAGGCAGCCGGTCAATGAGAACTCGCTCATCATTGATTTTTCTATCTTTTTCTCTCCTTCTCCCTTCCTCTCTCTGAAATCAATAAAGATATATTAAAAAAAAAAAAAAAAAGACTTGACTTGGTTGAATTGTCTTGAAGGCTGCTAGCTGCTGCCACTCACACTTGGTCATCGTTGGGAGGTAGACTGAAGAGTTGTCCTGTGTTGTTAAAATTGCTTTTCCTGGAGCTGTTAGGTTTCCATGTAAATTCCAAAATAATATGTAGCATTTCACTGCTGGGAAAGAGGTTGGAGTTCTTGGTGTGGATGGGTGTGACCCTAAATGCCCCCAGCACTTGGTTGATGACAGAGCTGGGCCTAGAATTGATGCTTCCTCTCAACACGTGCTTGGCCCTGCACACAAGGGTCCACCCTTTCAAGAGGAAGGGCATTTCCCTGGCAAGAGCCCCTGCCACATATTATGATCCTCAGACAGCTTCATTCAAAGGACCCCCTGCATACTATGCTGAGCACTCAATGGCTGTTGCCATGCCTGGACTCCTTCCCATTCAGAAGCACTCTCTTGGGCTTATTTTTAGTTCTTTCAGGCTGCAGAGGACATACAACAAGTCTTCAACACACACCTAACTGGAACTGAGCAAAAAGACTCATCAGGAAAAGTGGTCATATCTTGTCACCTGAGTCTTCTGTTGCTCTTTATATTCTTATTTATTTCTTTAAATTTAATGGAATCTCATTAAGAGAAGTACTGTGTAAAGGGAAGTCTCTATGGGGTGCAGTTGCTTGGGTCTGAATCCAAGCTCAGCTACTTTCCAGCTGTGTAACCTCAGGCAAGTTACTGAGTCTCTCTGTGCCTCACATTTCTTCATCTATAAATCAGGATTGTAATGGGAACTACCTTAAAGAAACCCCCTGTGTGTAAAATAAGGTAAACATATGTAAGCACTTAGAGCAGTGCCTGGCATATAGTAAGCATTCAACTTATATTAATTATTATTATGGAAATTATATAGAATATATATAGAACACAGATGTTTGGACCTCTTTCCTGGCATGAATTTGGTTATTTATTTGGCTATAGCATAAATGTCCAGACATATTATTAATCAATAAATACCAGGTATCTGAGACCATGTCTTATAATTGGATTCAATAATTCATTTATTCATTCATTCACACAACACACACTCTGTGGCAGGCACTATTCTAGGCTTTGAGTCTGGGAAAGAGCAGGGTAAATGCTTCCATGCACTCCAAGTTTATAGTACAAAGGGGCAGATACTCATTAAGTACTTGGATAATTCCTATCAATGGGGAGCATTAAAAAGTCGTGAGAGTGGTAAAGCCTTCGGACCTGCTTCAGCCTGAGTGTTCAGGAAGGTGCTGGTGGTTAGCTTGTCTCTGCATCCTTTCATGGTGGGCCAGGAGAAGTATATCACATTTATCCACGGACCAGTCAGCAGCGGCCAAGTCTGGAGCTGTCTAGCTTTGAAGGAGTTTGGGAGGGAGCTTAAACTAGCTCCCGTGGGAGGGAGCTTCCTTCCTTTTAAAGGATGAGATTGCATGAATCCATCATTTTCTGTGTATTTACTGAGCATTTACTGAGGTAAAGCACCATGCTTGGGTGTGGGATAGGCAGAGTGGGACCTGGGGGTAAAAAAAAAAGACAAATAAACAGAATGTCTGCTCTCAAGGAACTTAAAATTTTTGTTGGGAAAGCAAAGTAGATACAAATGACAAGACAATGGCTGGTCATCCCTGACTTAAGTAAAAATTTATATCTACCCCTGTCATTAGAAAGGCTCCACTAGATAGCATAGGAACACCCATCCCCTCTGAGGTGTTCAGACCTGTCAGTTCTCCCTGCCTGGGATGTGGCATGGCCTTTGTGGAGAGCAGGAGTTCCCTTCAATTTTTCGGGTTGTGCATACTCAGGTAGCTTTGATGGTCGTTTCCAACCTCCCATGTCTTCTCTCTTTCAATTCTCTGGCCCTGGCAGGACGAATCACTGCCTCTCTGTGTGCCCACAGTAGGCGGTATAGACCTAGCATCCCTATCATTGTATTTTCCACGTGACCTGAGAGTGGCTTATGGGTCTCTGCTAGTTGCCACTATGGATTGGGTTATGTCTTCTGTTTCAGTTATCTATTGCTGACTCACAAACCACTCCAGAACTTAATGCCTTGAAACCACAGCCATTGAATTGCCCACGATTCTGGGGTGAGGAATTTAGGTGAGGTTGCTCAGCTGGGGTTGAGCATCTACCATGGCCTCCCTCCCATGTCTGGGACCTTGGTCCTGGCTGTTGGCTGGGATATCTCAGTTTTCCTCCATGTAGGTTTTCTCTCCAGAGGTCTGCCATCATTCAACAGTCCGGCTGGAGCCTTCTTACATGGCAGCTGGCTCCCAAGAGGGAGAAATGGAAGGTGCTATGTCTCTTAAGTCCCACTCCAGAAGTCACACAGCAGCACTTCAGTCAAAGCAAGGCACAGGGATGCCCAGACTGATGGGAGGGGAAATAGACTCCACCCTTTGATGGCAGGATCAGCAAAGTCATGCTGCAGAAGATGAGGGGATTGATGTGGCCATTTTTGGTAACCACCTATTTATTCTCAACACTTAGCATGTGCCTGGAGCATTGTAGTTGCTCAACAGTAATATGAGCTGGCATTTAATAAGCTTCACTTATGTAAATATTTACATGTATCATCTTGTTTAAACCTCACGACTCTTTGAGGTATTATTATCCCCATTTTGCTGAGCAAATTGAGGCTTGGAGGTGTTAGGAAAATTGCCCAAGATTATTAGCTAGTAAAATGTGGAACTGGAATTCCGACTCAGCAGTCTGGCTCCAGAGGTGGAGCACAGAACACTCTCCTGAAAGATGGAAAGATGGGGTTTTTAGTGATTCATTCTTCTGTGGAATCATTTGTCACCACTGCAGCCCTGTGGCTGTTTCTATTGTGATCTTGTTCAGACATGAAGGATTAGATGACACCCAGTAGGTGGATTCCCTTTGAAACCAGGAGGAACATAAGCATGTCAATAGGGCTGAGCTCTAGCATTGAACCTGCTCCCACTCCTTTGGCTCTCCCCTGGAGGAAACACCTCTGGCAGCTGAAGTCCCCCAAACAATCGGTTTCCAAAAGCTTCTCTGTGATATGATGCCAGTTGGTGGTGGAATGTTCACATTTTGGTGAGATTTTCATAAAGTTTATATTTATTCACTTTTAAAATTATGAGACATTGTCTTTCCTACTTTTTTGGAATTAATATTTCATTTTATGAAATAGATTGTAGACGTTTCCAAATGGAGACACTTGGCAACAACAATGCTGGCAGACCTATGTTCATTACCAAAACATGCCAATTTTAACATTCCTCTGCACTCCCAAGTCTGGGAACCTTTACTCCAGCAGAAGAAACAGGCCTGAAGGTCGCGCTGACTCCCACCACTGACTTGAGAAGGCTGAGATTGTCACTTTGTCTTTCTTCTGACTATTCCTTAGCCTCACTATTGCCTCAGCAAGGTGGATTTGGGATTATTGTGATAATTTGATGGCATTATTTGAAGAGAATGCTGTCTTTGAAGACGGTCTGGTATATAGTAATGCCCAATAAATGTGAGAGAGTATTGCTATTATGATCCTGCGACATTCCATATACAGTGGTGATTGACATTCTTGTAACTCTTTCCCCCTAACTGGCCCTGGCAATTAACATTCCCAAACCAGCTCCATGAGGACAGAGATGTGGAGATGCAGAAACATTAGTGACTAGCTGAGAGCCAGATAGATTCCTGAAACAGAATCAGCTATCGGAATAAAAGGTCTTTTGTCCCCAACTCCTCAAGCCAACTGAAGAATTATCTCTTGGTTCTCAAGAGTCCTGGCTGAAAGATTTGAGTTGCAGCCAAATGCTACTCTTTAAAGGAGATAAGCGAACAATGACATTTTATCAGAAAGAATTTAAAGATTCTTAAAATTGCATCCAGTGAAGGAGATTCTGGGAAGTTGGCAGTGAGGGAGGACTTCTGATGCCCTTCTTGTGCAGCTCCTCTTGATGAACTACCAGCTGTCCCAGATGCACAGCTGCTGGGTTTACTAGTGGGCAGGATGGGAAGCTGTGACCCTCAGGCTCTGCCAGGGGCCAGAGGAGGCCGAACAGGTGCAGGACTTTGCACCTCTGAATGAGGGTGGTAGAATTGCATGGCTCCTCAGAGACCTGTGGCCCCCAGAGTGTGTGCATGTCATCTTAAGGGAACCTCTGCGCTGCCCAGGTTCGGGAAATGTGGAAGAAGATAACAGTGTACTGACCTTCTGCCTTCCCCTGAGGCTGGCTGAAGGCAGGACTCTCTACTGAGCATTCCTAGGGGAGAAGACATTCTCTCCTGGTGCCTTACACAAGTCAGTCACTTTGCCAGCAGGAACCTGTGCCTCCGACTACTCATAAGGTCGCTGCTGCTCAAGCTTCCCATTAAACTGACTTGAGCCGCAGGATGAAGAGAAACAGGAGCAGGCAAAGAAAATCTCCAAGGTAACCCCAGAGAGGGAGAGCAAGGTGAGCTCACAGAACAGGTGGCTGAAGGACACACAGGCATCACAAATCGCACAATAAAAATAATACAAAACCAGATATTTTGGAATAAGAAAGCTAATTTTAAAAAATCAATTATTCAGTAGTTGAGTGAAAGAAGGACATTGCTGTTAAAAACTAAAAGTGTTGCCTGAAAGATCAAATGGAAGAAAGATTTTAAAACAAAGAACAAAGAACAGAAAGTAATTATTTTTTATTTATTTATTTATTTATTTATTTATTTATTTATTTATTTATTTTTCAATTACAGTTGACATTCAACATTATATTAGTTTCAGGTGTACAATACAGTGGTTAGACATTACATGTAACTTACAAAGTAATACCCTTGATTTTTCCAGTACCCACCTGCCACCATACATAGTTATTACAGTATTTTTTACTATATTCCTTAAGCTGTACTATACATCCTTGTGACTATGCTGTGACAATTTGTACTTCTTAGTCCCTTCACTGTTTTTACCCAGTACCCCACCCCACTCCCATCTGGCAACCATCAATTTGTTCTCTGTATCTATGAGTTTGTTTCTGTTTTGTTTACTCATTTATTTTGTTTTTCTGGATTCCACATATAAGTGAGATCATATGGTATTTGTCTTTCTCTGTCTGACTTATTTCACTTAGCATAATACCCTCTAGGTCCATCCATGTTGTCCTAGGTAGTAAGATTTCATTCTTCTTCATGGCTCAGGGACAGAAAGTAATCTTAATAAAAGAGAGGTGGTTGATAAATTAGCAATGAAAATGTAATTGATCATGAATGTAGAGGAAATAATGCCTTATTAGGCCTGAATTGATGGGATTGGGTAAGTAGTAGGTTGTTCAGCAGACTTCCTGAGAACTCTGAAGATACTGCAGTCCTGGATGTAGCTCAGATGTCACAGAGCAAGAATGTGTCAATCACTCTGCACCAGAAAAGGCAGGAGACAGGCATGCAAAGGTATTAGTCCTCCTCATGTTTGATCTTGCTGTTCTTTTTATTGGCATGGCAAACTGTGTCCACTGATAGACATGAGCAAAATGTTTTGGCTTGAAGCCAAGAAGAGGGACGCATTGGCTAGGTATTAAAGAACCTTTCAAACAATCAGAATAGTTGAAAAACTAGAATGTATCATCTCAGGTGCTGGCTGAGATATCATCCCTTTCACTGTTCAAAGGAAGAATTGAATATGGTATTAAGTATAGTCATTGGCTTCAGAATGCCAGCTGACAGAGTCATGGCTTCTCTTGCTTGCATAATAAACTCCTGCAATGTGACTTTGGCAGTTTTCTTAACATTTTATTGGGCTCACTCCAAAGTTTATCAGCACATCATTAGCCACTTGATTTGATGATGGATTCTCAAAAAATTTAATCTTTGAAATGATTGCTATAATAGATGGATTTCTGGGAGGTATTGAGTGTTGCCTATGTGTGGGAAGAAGGTGCATGTGGGTATAGCAGAGGAGACCACTAGCTGTCTACCAAAATTATTGACTGTAGCTCCCATTATCCCTTGCAGTTAAGTGTGAGTAGAAGTTCTCCACGCAATGGAAACAGAACAAATGTGTGTCATCTCTAAGCCATACAATTTTTGTATTCATGCCCCTTCAAGTCTTTCCCTTGAAAATGACTCTAAAGTCTTAAGGGAAGGCAGAACTTTAGACAGAAGGAGCTGAGTATCTTAGTCTCCAGGTGGGTGAAGAGTTGCCTATTCACCAGAACGACCTACTATGTCTGTAAGAACAAACTTTATTACATCAGTCATTGAAATATTGGTGCTTATTTGTTACAGCAGCTGGAAATATTCTAACTAAGATAGGGGCCACAGAACTGGCCACTGTTTGTGCTCCATGGAAATTCTGCTTTGAAATATTTAAAAGTATTTTCCAAAGACACATCAATTAGGAATTTTCTAAAAGCATGCTGTGTCTCCCTCCTTCCCCTAGTGTATCTTTGCATTCCCACACTCTTGTCCCATCCCAAGACTTCATTGAACCAAATAATTAGTTGGAAAGGAACCTTTGGCATACTTTGTTTAATCAGTGATGTTTAGATACCTGCCACATGAGATAAATTCCCTCAATAGGGGATGAATGTAATGGATACTGAGGAGTCACACCCAGTGTTTGTTACCACCGGTCTGACAGTGATGTGAAGGATAGATGGTAGGGGGCAAGGCTGGAGAAACCACTCAAAAGAGCATGGGTGTCTCCCTGCCAGGCATGTTCTTGCTCCCCATCATGTCTACATCTTTTCCATCCTAGAAAACCTGGCTTTCGATCCACTTTCTCAATAAAATTTTGTCAAACTACTGCAGCTTGCACTGCTTCTACTTTCTCTGAATTCTTGCTGTTTGTTATCTGAGCCATGCCATTTGAGTATGTCTAAGTCCTAGCCATTTAAGGTTTATATTTTATTTTACTGTAAGAAATGTGATGGCAGCAATCGTGTTATAAACGTTTGTGCTTCCTACAGAACTGGATCAGGCTTTCTTGGTTAGGCTGACTCATTCTGGTGAATTATCTCTCTTGATACTGTCAGAATGTCAGAAACTTGAGATGTTTGAAATACTTTGTTTGAGGACTGGGGTGGGGGTGGGGACGAAGGAAGAATGAGCTCCTCTAGGTAGCTCACTAAAGAGTGAATATTGTTGCGAATAAGTTGGTTCTTGGAGTTTTAACAACATAAAGTCTCTCCTGCCTTACTTTTTTTTGGTCACAGTTGCTACCAAGTGAAACCTCCCCTCTTATTCTGGAAGATGAGTGTTCCATCTATCCATGTGACAGGGATAAGGGTTGAAGAACATTGGGAAGTACAATTATAGATATTCACTAACTAAGAGTTTTGAAGGAAGCATAGGAGCCATAACATATTGAATTTCAGCTTCTATGAGATGAGAAAATAGGTCTGTGCAATAGTTTTTAGTGGGACCTGAAATCTCAACATAAATACGCTACCTAAAGTAAGATCTGTATCGACTCTACCAGGAAAAATTTCTACTAAGAAACATTTTGAAAGTTAGTTAGAATAGATATGCCCTGCACATGTTAGCAATATGTCACTGGGTCATCTACTTCAATATGCTGAAATTCCAAATCCTAACTGAAAACTTGGTATTCAGAGAATTAATAATTTCCCTCCTGAAGAGCTATAATCAGATCTCGTTTGCACTTATATGTTCACTAAAGTCCAACTTCCCCCCTTCTAATCCTTTTCAGCTTTTGCTTTGATCAAAGTAAGCTAAGATGAATTCTGTAGGAAGGAAAAAATGCCTTAATTGCTTATCATTTAAAGGGACTATCTATTAATCCTCAGGGTTCCTTAGCTTGCAGCTGCCTGACTCCATTCTCTGCATCCTCACATGGTTTTTTCCTTCACATCATCTTCTTACATGGACACTACTCATATTGGATTAAGGGCCCACCTAACCAGTGGTTAGGACTTCAACACAGTTTTTTTGGGGTAACACAATTCAATACATAAGAGTCATACCATATAATGAATAAACATATCATGTCATGTTTATGGGGATCTATCACAAATATATGAATTGTTGTTCAATGAAATTGTTGTTCAATGAAATTCCAATAAAAATTCTAACACAGCTGACTTTAGAATTTATATGAAAGAAAATAACCAAGAATAGCCAAGATAATCTTTATGGAGAATAACTTGGTAGAAGGACTCATTTTACCACATGTCAAGACTTATTTTGAAGCTATAAAAACGAAGACAATGGGACAGAATTAAATGAATGAAATAGAGAACCCAGAATCGCACCCATGCAAATATGGAAATCTTATTTTTGACAAAGTAGCACTGCAAATCGATGGAGAAAAATTAAAATATTCAAAAAATGATCCTAGGAAAATATATGCATATAGAAGAAAATTGAAAGTGGATTCCTACCTCATACCATATCAAAAATCAAGTTCACATAAATTAAGCATTTAAAAGTGAAATACAAATTCTTAAACATATTGGAAGAAACTAGAGAAGAATTTCTTTATTACCCTTGGAATAAGAAAGAAACAATTAAGGTCTGTGTTTACAGCCACTGCCACTGTCCACACACCCGCAGGGCCTCTGCACAGGATCTGTGAGTTTCCATGAGGCTAGAAGGGCTGACTGAGAGAAATTTTGGACTAGGGTGGCTGCAGGATGGGAAAGCACATTGTACACATGGAAGTGGGGGCACTTGTGGTGGCTGTTGTTTTAACATGTTCCTTGTTAGCACAGCTCCTTTTCATTCACTGTTATTTTTTCTCTTCTCTATCCATTGTCAACAGGGTTTCAGCCGGGGGTCCTTTCTATGAACTGCCTCTGATTAGCGTTGGCTCAGATGTGCTTTGTCTGTTGTGATTCCAGCTACAAGTGATCACTGATTGAAGGCCAATGGCTTAGACATGGGTGGCCAATATAAACAATTACAAAACACAGCAATGTCACTTCATTTCCTTTGTGTATGTCTATGAGCACACAGGTGTCTCTGCCTTTCTCTGAATGTCCTGTGATACATATCCTAGAAGTGTGATCATTGCTTCTATTTTGCCAGGACTTTCCACTTAGCCATTACACTCAGTCCAAAAATCAGTCAGCTCATCTGTGACCAATCCAAGCCTCCATGCGGCCTTCCAAAGAAATCACTCTACATAGGAAGAGCGATATAGGGTACAAGGTCATTGCCAGTTCAACTGCAAGAAGAAACTAGAATTGACTGTTTTTGTTTTGTTACTCATAGTAACTCATATTTGTATATGCACATTACAATTTGCAAAGCATTTTAACACAGATTATTTCATTCACTTCTCTTAAAAGCTTCATGAAGAGTAATTAAGAATTTGTTAATAATGATTTTTCTCTAGGGAGGCAGGAAAATTACAGTTATTTAAATAATTATACAAATAATTTTGTTTTTCCAATGCAAGTGCATTATGTTTGTATCTGAAAAAGAATAAAAGATACAAAAATACATGTATAGAGAAACAATGATTAAAAAATGGTAAAAATGTAAGCAATTCATGAATCTGTCTAATGACATTTGGAATTCTTTGTAGTACTCATATGACTTTTCTGTAAATTTGAAATCATACCAGAATAAAATGTTACAATAATGACATAAACAAATTAAAGGCATGTAAGTAATTCTTGGGCAATGTTTGAAAAGGGTAATTCCAATAAATTTGCTTGGAATTTCCCTAGGAAGCCCAACAACGTCTAGATTATAGGCTTTGCTTAAAACCATAGATTTAAAATATAATAGAGATAGTACAGGCTGAGGGAGAAGTTATTGTACAGTGGAAGCACGAAGGGACTGCATGTTCAGGTCATGGCTTTTACCGAAATATAAAGCACGCTGAGCAAATTCTTTGAATTTTCTTTGAATGCAGGTGTGCAATTGTGGGAGACTGCTTTTTTCTGAACATAGTATATCCCATACATTAGAAAAGGTGATAATTACCTTGTTAGATACCTATTGTATTTTTTACATACCATAAAATCTGCTTTTTAAGTGTATAATTCAACTACTTTTACTAAGTTTATGGAGCTGTTCAACCATCACCATGATTCAGTTTTAAAATGTTTCCATCACCCCAAAGGGATCCCTTGGGCCCATTTACAGTAAATCTCTGTTCCCACCCCCTAGACCCAGGCAAATGCACTCTCTGTCTTTATAGATTTGCCTGTTCTGGACATTTTATGGAAGGGGGATCATACAATATGTGGCGTTTCCTCTCTGGCTTCTTTCACTTAGCAGAATGCTTGTGAGGTCTGCCACCCCTGTCTGTTCTGGGAATTTTCCTTTGGCATAAGAAGTTACTCTGAGAAGGCGCAAGTGCCCTAAGCTTACTCCTGGGAGTGGAGAAAGCAATACACTAATGCACACTAGCTGGTTTCTCATCGCTGAGCTGCATTGGCAAGAACTCAGCCTAACATTTTTTTTTCTGGTCCAGAGGCATGCTCTTCTGGGAAAAAAAAAGTTGCTTGACTGTCTTGGATATCTACAGTTATCTGTCTGGCAACAGAATTAGCTGTGTAGGACCTTTCTTTTGAAATAGTTAATTTTAAAAATCATACCAGCATCACTAATTTATGATTGTATGCGACCCATAGTGTCAGTATCAGAGGTCTGGCTGCAAATTGACCAGCAGGTGATGCCTGGATAGTCCAGGATTTTAGATATCTAAATAAAAGCTATTTTACCAAATCTTATTTTTGTTTATTTGTTTTTCTTGGACACTCTAATTTAGGATAGCAAAAGTTTCAAATAAAAATTTAACAGGATTTTCCTCCATAATCTAATTGTATAAATTTCAGGAATGAAAATATACTAGTCGGCATCTCACAAGATTAGATTTCTGGGCTGAAGATCAGAAGTTATAATAAATCAATATCTGAAGTTACAAGTCAATGAGAACAGCAAAGGCATATTCAGTCCAACTTCAAACCCAACCACTGGGACATCATCTTCATTGGTTCCACTCATGATAAAATCCACATGGTTAGAGGGGAGGAGCAGACGTGGCACTGATGGTGGTCTTCTGCTTCACGCCAGTGACTGGTGCCCCAAGAGGGTGAAAAGACACCACAATGGATTATTCTGTCATCACCATGAAAACTGGACTCCCTTCCCCAAAGAAACAGTCCACTAAAGCTACACAAACATGAACAAAGCTGGAGTTAATTGCTGTAGAGGAATGAGTGATCTAAGGGACCTTGGGGGTAGGCAAACAATCCCAGTCCCTTTAGGCATCTTAGGGAATGAGAAATAATGTTATAAAAGGTCTAAAATTGAGACTAGAAGTTTGAGGTGTTAGAACTTCTGGCACTGAATCTAGAATCTCCTGTACACATGGAGTACCTGGACATGGTTTGGGCCTTCATTCCCTCCTGAGACTTTCCATCCAACTTGGCATGAGGCCCTAAAAGAGTGGGACGTAGCTCTTGGTCCCAATCTTGCAATGGGGCTTAGAATCTTCCTTCCATCTGAAGTATTATAATTTTTAGTTTGAGTGTCCCTGCCTTACTCCCCTTCTCCCTGTTTATATTTAATTGCCAGCCATTCCTCTATTTAAAAAATGTAGAGGATTGTACAGAGGGATATACCGTCATTATCATCACCAGCAGCATTAAAGTCATGATTGTCGTTGTCCTTGTTACTACAGGGTGACAAGAAAGAGCATGTGAACAGCAATCACTGCAGAAGTACTTAAGCTTTTAGAAGAGTAAACTTGCAAGCACCCTGAGTCAACCGATGACATCTAAGAACAGATGTTTCCTCATGTACACATTTCCCCCTCACCTGTTCTCTTGGGGAAACACCCAGACAGTCAAATTATCCACACAAGCGCAGTACTTCAAACAGGACCCAGCATTTCCATGGGAATGCAGCTGTTACGGCGAGCTCAAACAGCATCAGCCCTCCTGGAGATTCAGAGATGACATAATTTCCTCAAATTTCTCTGGGGTCGATATTCATTCTGAATTGGAGGATTGATAGCATTTATTACAAATCAGCATGTGCATGAAGAGAGAGGAATTATGACAGTCACTTTGGGAAACAACATCATTTTCTTCAGCATGACAGGAAAACTCTGGCTTGAAAGGAGTGTAAGTTTTCTGCCTTCTTCATTAAGTACGAAGTGAAGAAATGTTAAATAACATTTTAGAAGCAATTTGTCTAAGTAATAATCTTATTTTCAACAATCTCCTCTTTTATGTGATGAGTATTATGCCAAGGAATACTAATAATAGGTATGATTTATTGGATTTTACTATGATCCAGGTCTTGATTTCACATATCAGCTTCAATGACTTGACAGTGGCTGCCTGAAGCATAGTGTTGAGATGGATTCTGAGACCATGTCTGGGTTTAGTAAGAGTGTCAAGACTGATTAATGATGTAAATGATGTCTTCTTTGGACACATGGAGGAAGAAAGGTGGTGTACATGATATCCCATGGTTTGTTATTATCAATAAAGACAGAATGTGACAAAGCACATTGAGGGAGATACAGAGTGGTGTGATGTTCAGAGCAGAGATTCAGGAAAAGCATTAATGTGGATGTAAAACTTGACCTTAGCTTTGATAAAGGTTCAGACGTTGTTGGGTGAAGTTGAGAGAATGACTATTGAAGCAACAGGAATAATTTGAACAAGACATCGAGGCAGACGATATAGCCACTAGTTGGGCACCTCTGGTACTTACAGGGATAGTGAGAACTTAGCTGGGCATTAGCATGGAGAAAAAGTAGAGAGGGCTTTAATGTGACTGAAAATGGTTAGAAATTGAGAACTGCTAAAGTTATTTTGTTGGGTGGCCAGATATGATATGTTTCTTAGGATGTTTATTCTGAAAAGAGCACATAGAATGGATCCGAGAGAGGGACTGAAGAACACCAATGCTAATGCAACTGCAATAGTCCAGGTGAGACCTACAGGGCCTGACCAGGGTGTTGAAAACAACTGTGAGTGACATCGGAGGTAGATGAATAGCACTGATAACCAACTGGGCACTTGGGTGAGGACAGAGAGGCACACCTACCATGCATTTTTGTAAAGTTTATTTAATAGAAACAAAAAAAGCAGGAGGTTTTATGGTGATGAGCTTTGGTTTGTTCATCTTGATTTTAAAGTGTTGAAAGGAACTTTCTAGAATGCTCTAGAAAGATGATCCTTAATAAAAATCTGTAGGACTATGCCTACAAAGTTTTTGTGACGATAGCTTCCTAAGGTCATCTAAAAGCTCGTTAGGATGAAATTCTCCAACTCCTGGCCTGGTGATTTTTGTACACTTGCTTTTTCCTTTCCTTCCTCCAGTTTTCACTGGCTTTTCATATATTTGCCATATATTTCAGGCTTTTGAAACTCTGATAATGGTAGCGTGAGAAACAACCTAATAAGGAATTATCAGCACCTTCATTTTGTGGGATAGAGGTGTTAATAGTAAAGCTATTGGGTGGAAGGGGTCAATGGGGAAAAAAGGGGACATCTGTAATATTTCAAACAATAAAAAAATAAAATAAAAATTGTAAAGCTATTTTATTTTGAAAACTATACTTTTAAAATGACTAACATTTTTTGATAAAAGCATTTGCAAATAAACTCCTCATGATTCTTCTTATTTCAAGTGCATGAATCCCTTTTCCCCTTGCAGAGATCTTTGTGCAGAGTAATTTTTAGGAGTGTATATACCTTTCCCCCCCACTTTTCAGGATGGGAAAGGTACTAGAGCCACTAGTGGAATGTTCAACAGCAATTTTTGTGCTCATGGCATGGAATGGAAAGAAATAGAAATCAAACCTCTCTTCTTTCCACAAGCCACATGCAGACTGGCTCCAAGAGAGGGGTTTTCACACAGGCCGATTTCTGTACTATGAATTTACCCATGTTCCAACGATCCAGAGAGAGATTTTAGTCTCAGCGTCTGGTAGCTGAGGACATCTCTTGAGCAGAAGTGTGCCCGTGTGCCAGTTGTGGGCTGCTTTATTTGATGAGGACCACAGCTCTCTGGCAGATAGGCTCTGTTTTGATTTCCCAGACCTCCTGGAGGTAAAGGAAGGTTTGCTGACTGTGGTCAGGAAGGTCCCAATTATAAATGATTCCCTAACCAAGTGTTGAAACACTGAACTTTGTAATTAAAATGCAAAACACACACAAACTGGCAAACCTAGAAAAAAATTTTTTTTAGGAATTTTCCTTGAAAGCTTGGTTTCTCACTTACTTCAAGAGTCTTCCTTCTAAATCTACCTTTATTTCCTTTACTCTTTCATAAACAAAATGGTCCCTTCTGATCCCTTTGATTGGTACTGTGTCTCAAGCAAAATGGATATAATTTCCCCTACTAGTAAAATATATTTTAGTTATTTGCTTTTCTTCCCACGTATCTTAAATCCTACCCTCATGCTTCTGTGACAATCAACTTTGTGCTTCCAGGGAAAGAAGAAAAGACAACTCCAGAGAAAGCAATTTTCCTTTTAATCTTGTAAAATTTTGCTCTGTGTATTATAAGGCTCTGTTATTGGGTGCATACAAATTTAGGACACTCTTTTGGTGAAATGGATCAGTTATCATTATGTGGTAACCCTCTTTATTTCTAATACTGCTTTTTGTTTAAAGTCTATATTGCTTGATAGCAACATATTTATAACAACTTTCTTTTAGTTGGTAGTATTTGTCTGTTGTATTTTTCCCCATTTTAATTTTTCAATCTTTCTTTATTGCTTCCCATATAGCTGAATGGGAGGGGCGTAGGGCAGGAGTTAAGATTGGAGAGGGAACTGAGAAAAGTGAAAGGAAGGACAAAAGAGACTGTACTGAAATTACTCCACTTTTATGATGTTATTATGCAAATGAATCTATACATTTGGATATATGTATAAAGAACATTTAAAGAAGAAAGAGGAAGAAAAATTTTATTCACCCAAAGACCCCACAAAGTCAAATAACTGTCATTAAACTAGGAGAAAATAGTTTTAATATGTGTAACAGGAAAAGAATTGCTATCAGGACATATGAAGACTGCCTACAATTTAATAAGAGAATAATAAATGCTATGTAATTGATTAATTTTAATGTTGCTTAAAACATACGGAGGCTTTTAAAAATTAATCTCTGAAACTCTCAGCTACCAGGACTACAGTCTAATCTTTCACTTCACAAAAGGAGAAACTGAGAACTAGAGGGGTTATCTTATCCAAGGTCACTCAGTGACCTTGGCAGTGACTCATATTCAGCAGGCACACGGTAGCTCCAAATACATGGTAAATGACCAATGTTGCTTGTCTTAGGACCTAGGCACTGCTTGGCTGCTGCTCATTGGAGGGACTGATCTAGAATTGCCTGCTTATCTCGTCATGATTCTGGAGAGTAATCAATTCTGAACTGGGCAGTTTACGTTCAGACACCCCTGCCCCTCAGCTAGAATTGTCTATTTATGGAGAACCTCAGAGGTTAGGTTATTTATCACTTACTTTATTCAGGCTGTCATGATCTTATACTATTTAAATTCTATTTTCAAATGAGATTTTTAAGCCATTATCCCTATAAATAAAAATGGAATTAAGCTACCAAAGTATAGAGATTCTAAAGTTACACATCTGTAAAATGTGGAAATTTAGAATGAAAAAACTTTTCTAATCAAATACTATTGGTAAAAATCTGTAACAAACTTGAGTTAGGAGCCCTGTTCCCACAACTCTGAAGTATCTACACACAATAAAGATGAACAAAGATAGAGTACTGATCTTTCTTTTACGTATTTTGAATTTCCTGTGTTGACATGGGATTACAATATTATTTTAGATTCTCTTAAATGCACAAAACCTTTTTGTAACTGAAATAAGATCTTCTCTTCCCTTTTCCCATTTCCTTTGTTCCCCTCTCCCTTGTACACACGTGGGTTCACACACACACACACACACACACACACACACACACACACACCCCATCATCTACAAAGAACAAAATAAAAACAGAGCCTGAAAACTCAAAAACATTGTCATCTTTCTGCTGAAACTGTGCCTTGCAATGCAGAGTAGTCTTACATTTTTCCACCTTTCCTCCCCACCCTTTCTCGGCATTGTCCAGGGAGATTAATAAAGGCTGGAGACCCAGGCCAGAAGGCCCATTTATGACAGTCTGACTCCACGAGAGTCTCAGCTGAGGACACATCTGGATCGCATTTCCTGCCGGGGTGGACAGTGGACGCCGCGCAGCAGCCAGCGCTCAGCCGAGCCTCTCCTGTCTGGCTGTCGGCTGCCTCTCATGGCCAGAGCAGGAGAACGTGGCTGCTAGTGAAAGTGTTTATGTGTTTATGTGACCACAGGTATGTGCCCTTGGTGACAGATCTCCTGTTCCATATTGAATCTCAGTATCACAAATGGAATGTGAAATGGAGCCAGAAAGAGTGCCCCTGAGGCTGAGATGTCACTGTCAGGAGAGTGAGTCCCCCTGAGTGTGGGCTTTGGATGATTGTGACATTTTTTCCTGAATTTGGGATAGATGAGGCTTTTTGGGAATAATATCTCCTCTGATATTAAACTTAGTTATGGTTTTGTCCAATATTGGGGGTGGGAGAAATGACCTAACAGGTGACAAGTCACCAATTCCCTGCCTGCCAAACGCAGTTTCTGAGTGCACAGCCACCCCTTAGAACCAAGACCATGGTCAGGCAAAGGTGGTCTCCTCTCTGCCTGCCAGAGAGTTCTGAGCCTTGAGAAAGCCAACGAGCTTTGGGAGAAATCTTCCCACAGATCCAATGACATCTGTGCTTGGTGAAGCCCAGTCATGGCAGGAATGTTCTTCCCCCTTCCTGAATGTTCCAGGGGGATAAGAATGGTGGAAAACTAATTGACTGGTGGTGTTAGGTGCTTATAGGGCATCTAGTGCTATGCTAGGCATTGCGAAGAATACCAGAGTGATACATGTCATGGGGTTTGTGTTCTGTTGTTGTTTGTTTGTTTTTGCTTTTTATGTTGAGAAGCTTCCAGCTCAGCAGGGAGATAAGATTGAAGAATGAAGTCTTTTTCATGATCTTCCTCAGTTGTGTGTGTCTTCAGAACCCTCATCAGGCTCGTTACGGGCTTTTCCCTCTTCTTATTTTATACATTCTCCATTTTTAAGGTTCTAGCAACCCTGGTTGTATGGTCACTCCCATCTCAGGATCCTTTAGTGACAAAACTCATACGTTTGTCATTTAATGACTGTGGATATCTCCCTCTTGCCCCATCGGTGTCTGGAGGTGAAATGTGCCCTTACATGAAGAAGAAATTTGGACAAAGATATACACATAGGGTGAACACCATGTGAAGATGAAGAGAGACAGGGGCGGTGCTTTGCAAGGCAAGGAACGCCAAAGACGGCCAGCCAGCCCCCAGGAGCTGGGAAAGGGCTGGGGCAGGCTCTCCCTCCCAGCCTCAGAAGTGACCAGCCCTGCACACACTGATCTCAGACTTCCAGCCTCCAGAACTTGGAGACGGTGCACTTCTTTGTTTAAGTCACTCAGCTTGTGATACCTTTTTAGGGCAGCCCAAGCATGTTAATACAGTGCCCTTCCGTGTTTTGGAGTTTTAGGCAGCAAACAGACAAGAAAGTATCAGAATTAAGATGGGCTGCGGAGGAGCAGGACCTGCAGGCTGCCTGCTGCCGGTGGATGGCCCGGGAGATCCCCTCGGTGGAGCCGTCGGTCAGGCCGAACCCGAAGGACAAGTGCACTACAGAGTGCAGACTCAATTAGCTTTGAGACTTTTTTCAAGTAGCAGGTTTGTTTGTGAAATGAAATATAATGAATAAATAAATAATAAAAGTAACTCAAAACTTACCCTGGAGCATGACAGACTTTTAACTGGCTGCGGTTTATAGCATGTGTGACTGGGAGAAATGCGTTCTCCTTCCATCTCGTTCTGGATCCTCCTTGACACCTTGCATATGCATACACGATGAAGTGGGCTCCAGAACACAGGCTAAACGTAGCACAGGACATATGATCAAGTTAAGTGAAATGAATAGCTCAGTATCAAGGGCACTGAGAGAAAAAGCAGAGCCTTTAATATCCAGTTTCATAAAGCAATGCATTGGAAAATACTTTGCAAACTGGAAAGGCAATTAAAAGGCAATCCTTTCATTTCGCTATGCCACGTGTCCCAACCTTTAAGGCTTAATGAGAGTTGCTCATTGCACCTAGGATTTAGCCAAAGACACTTGGCTTGAACAAAAACTAAGAAAAACACTGCTAAAATGATTCTATTCCATTTAGTACCTCCAAGACTTTCAGTGATGGTGGATTATGGTGAAAGTCGGGCTTGTGGAGTCTAAGTCTTTTGCAGTATTTGACCTTGAAATGTCTATAGGAATGTGTCTGTATAAATTTTAAGAATTTATACTTTAAATAGAAATTTCTGAATATAAAAATATTTAAATATAAATATTTAAGTATAAATTTTAAGAATTTATATATTAATAGAAATTTCTGAGTATAAAAATATTGTCAATTTTCTACAAGTTAAAATAGTTTCAGCTAATAGAAGCCAATATTATATTGCTCTTCATTCAAAACAAAGTAGTTGCACATAAATAAGAGATATATATTTTATCACAGAATTGTACAATTATCCTATATGTCTGATATAGTAGAGATATAAACTTATTTATAGTTTTATCAATGTACATGAAGTTGACAATTTGTAAATCAAAATATGAACACTACTTTTTGTGTAAGTTTTTCTAAATGCTTTCTTGGTGTCTTTTAACAATGCAGAGAATATTACCAAAATACTTAGTGTACACCTCTTTGTCATTTATGCCATTCTTTGGGATAAGTAAATCAATCTTGCCCATTCAGCAAGATACTCACATGGTGGCCTAAAGAAGCATTAACTATTTTGTCCAGCTGAGCTGTTTGAAAGGAATGATCAGCTTTGTCATTGTGTGACACCATTGAGGGGGTAACCGGAGCCAGCCCACAAAGGAACCCCACTCCACGGTAACAGTTTTCTGTGTGCGAGGTCTTTACTGAAAGCACTTTGTTTGCCTTCCTTCATGATCACAATTAACTCTGATCAAAGCCCTTGAGCTTTTTAATTTTTTTATTAATGTGTTTAAAGATTCCACAGGAGCTCACCACCCTGTCTCCTAGATCCAGACATTCTCAGAATCCTTAGCTTCACCTCGCTTTCTCTGGTCCCTCTGCCTGCCATGCTCTTCCACCTTTCTCATCCTTTATGCCTCAGGGAAAAACCCTCCTGCGCCTTCTGCTCACTAGCTGAGGCCCCGTGTCCCCATATCTTCTCATGACACCATTATCTCTTCTTTGCACTTCACAGCTGTCATGTCACATTGATTTGTCTGAGCATGTGGCTAATGTCTGTCTCTACTCGTGGTATGTAAGCACCATAAACACGGAGGTTTTGTTTTTTCTTGTTCACCTGATATCCAGTGGAATGCCTGACCCATAGTAGGCAATTACTAAGTACACTTAAGAAACATTGGGGAATACATGGATGAAGGACAGTGTTATGAATTAAGCATTTTTAGTTTGAAAGCATTGTGTTTAATGAATTTACTCTTGTGGAAAAAAAAGAGTGGCATTTTCCAAAATATTCACTTTCTCTAGCCATGCTTGACTCTCCGTCACAGCTGGACTGTTAGTAGCTCCTTCAGCCGCATGACCGCCTCCCTGTCTCCTAATAACCCCTCAGAATAGCTCACGCTTTTCTTGCTGTCAAGAACTCCCTCTCATTTCTCCTCTGCCCATCCGGTTGCTACCCACTCCTTTCACGGACTGGACCTAGCTCACCAGCCCAGCGGCCAGTGCCTTGAGGATTGAGGCTTCGGAAAGGGAAGACAGAAGGGAGCTGGCGTTATTGAGGACCAAGGGATGGTACATTTGTCACCTCAATGCATCCTCATACCCACCTCGAAATAGGTGTTATCCCCTCATTTGATTTATGAGAAAGCCGAGGCTCAGCAAGGCTAAATAACTTGGTCAAGGTCACGTGCTACTAACAGCTAGTTTCAGATTCAAATCCACATCTGGCCAGTACTTCCTGCTGCCTCCCTGCCTATAGGAGGCCTGCAGCTACTCTTTAATGATGATATAAGTAAACAGGCATTTATTTACCCATAGAGCTTGAGAGAACTTCAAACCCTTCGCAGCCTCCGATAGCTAATCCGAGGCTGTTAGTGTCTTTGTAAACATTTGGCAGTATTATGTGCCTGAACGTGATACTAAGGCAGTTTTCATTATTTAAAAATAAGGTTAAAGGATTTGTGATTATTTTTCTAAAATGATATAATGTAAGAATGGTTAATTTTGTTCATATTTAAACCTACTAATGAGTTGTTAGGGTTTACTTCAAATGATCTGGCAGTCACAGTTCAGAGAAGTAATTCCACATAATTTTATTACCAATGTCATTTTCTTAGCCTTTAATGGGCTACGCCTGAGTTTTAAAGTATGTCTATTTTAGGGCCTCCGTTGGCACCAGCAGCTAGTACTTCCTTCACAATGGAGTGAACTGGCCCCTTGGAAGCAGGTGGGTTGCAGCTGTGTCTCCCGCTGAGGTCTGGGAGGCAGGAGAGCCAGCCCTACAGGCTGCCTGCTGGAAACGAGTCATTTCAGGCCTTCTGGAGAAACTAAACTCACACCAGGCTGCACCCGCGCCAGACAAGAAGTTACCAAACCCTGCCCCTGTGTCAGACATACTCTGAGATCTTTACCCACCGTGGTTAAGGTTGTTTTTTTCTTTTAAGCTGCCTGAGGTGATGATGACTCATTGCAAGGTTAATGCATTTCACCTTTCACCAAAGCTACAGCCAAAATATTTTTCCACCTTTATGACTCACCCTTTTCCCAGGCCTGTTAAATTAATAGGAGTTTAAAGAAAATATACAGGGGAGGCTGAGGCAGGGCCCATCGTCTGCCTGATGAGCACAGATACGTCCCAGCAGTAACCTGGAGCTTCCCTTGTTTTCCAGGTTCAGATTTAACTTAGACTTCAGGACTCTAAAGAGTTCCAATAGAAAATGCACTATCACTTTTAGAAAACTGCCTTTTCAGTTCTAAAGTTATAGAATTTCTCTAGTTACTTTGAAACAAGAGTCTACTTGATAAAAAAGAGTACCCATTATGAATCAACCAGGGATTATTTGTGTGGTAGATCAATAAATTCAAATCTTTAGTGGCCTTGCAATGTCCCCTCTAATCTAGCTTGGCTCTGCCTCCACAAACTTGTCTCCTACCAGTTCCCTACGTTTATTCTTTTTATTACTTAGCTTGTGATTGATGTCTTTCATTAGTTCTAGAAAATTCTCAATCTTCATTTCCTTGAGAAAATTTTTTCTCTCTTTTATCTTTTTCCATTACTTCTCTCCTCGGGACTCCTATTAGATATGTATTGGACCTTCTCATAATCCTACCAACTCTCCCTCTCTTTCATATTTTCCATCTCTTTTTATTCTACATTCTGTGTAATTTCTTTGAATCTATATTACAATTGTGACAATGTCTAATCTGCTATTTAAATTTCTCACTGAATTTTTTAAAACAACTTTATTGACATATAATTTACACATATAATTTACATACATGCATATAATTTGCATATATAAATTCAACCATTTTAAATTTATAGTTCAATGACTTATAGTAAATTTATCCATTTGTGCAACCATCACCATAATCCAGTTTTAGAACATTTCTATCTCCCCATAAAGTGGCTCATGACCCTCTGATTTGCTAGCTGGGAGGTGGAGGTCTTATTATAGTTAAATCTCTATTCCCACACTCAGCCCTAGGAAATCACTAATCTATTTCTGCCTCTATAGATTTGTCTTTTATAGACATCTCATATAAACGGAATTAACAGTATGTGGTCTTTGTGTTTGGTTTCTTTTACTTAGTATAATGTTTTTGAGGTTCATTTATGTCGTAGCATATTTCAGTAGTTTGTTCATTTTTATTGTTGAATAGTAAATAGTATTCCATTCATGGATGTACCACTGTTGTTTATCCATTCATCTGATATCCACTGAGTTTTCAATGTCAAAGACTACGTTTCTTTCAATAAGTTCTATCTGATTGTATTTCAAGTTGTATTAGACAATTATATTTGGTCTAGTTTTTTTCTTATAGTTACTTTATGATTTCACTTTAATTTTCTAGGTGGTTTCTGATAATCCCATAATGTGAAAATCTGAAGGGTCTGAATCTCATGTTTTTTGATTATGTGATTCTTGTCCATTCTGCCTGTGTTTCTGCTTACATTTGATTTTAGCTCCTATTTTATGGGAATCTTATTTAGTCTGGATTGAGGGTTTCCTGGTTGGCACCCAGGACAACCCTTTTTCGGGTTAAATTTTTGGTTTGGAGTTTCCTGGACTCCTCTGGCAGTGCAAAAATAAAAATCAAGCCCGCAAAAGTGCCAGTCTGTGCTTAAAAATTCTCACAAAAGACTTTTTTTTCTCCTAAGTGAGAGGGCAGGAGGAGACAGATGTTTTCTTACATTCTGCCTTTTTTGGTTTGCTCACTGTTGTTGTTGTCTGTTTTGTTTTCCTTTTTCACCTGAGAGTGTGGTTCTTTGCGAGTCCCAGCTACAACATGCTGGTGTCTCAGCTCCAATCACTGGCTCATACGGTCTAAATCCTTCACTCCTGGTCTTGGAGACACTAAAGCTAAGACATTATTGCGTCTTCAGCATCACCAAAGTACCCGTTCCCACTTGTCACTTAGGTTTCCATCTTACTCTTAATTTTTGCTTCTTTATTTTACTTGAGCCTATAATACCATGAATTTTTAAAAGTATGTTTGTTTTATTTTATGTAGAACTTCTGTGTGTTTTAGAGCATGAGGTTTTTTCAGGATATTCAATGTGCTTAGAAACACAGATGGACATAAGCAGTCAGTGGTTATCTTGCTATTTAGACTTCAGTGTGTTCAGATCTGTGGGTCTGTCTATATGCTTTTATATGTGAACTGTCTGTTGCTTTGCTAAAAATGTGAGTTAACTTATTACTACATTCAGCATTAGCACCTGAATAGAAGTAATATAGTTCTTTATAGCGATAAGCTGTATTTTAATTTTAAGAAATAGATGTTAGAGGTCACACTGAATACTTGTGGAGTCCATGGCTGTTTTGAACTTCTTGACTTGTGGTGTACACTACAATACAGTAAATTTCTAGGAAATAATACTGTAGTAATTTTTAGATTTTGTAGAATGTTTTGCCTCTTTTTTAAAATAGTTTTTGTAACAAAATTCTGTGCATTAAAATCCACAAACACTTTTTTATCTTAAGGGTGTTTGCCCAGAAGACATGTTTCTCTCCAGTTGTCTTAATGAAATGGCACAGTGGGGTCATCTTGTCTAAACGAGGGAATAGTTATGTCCTGACAATTCCTCTCATCTTAAAGTTCTGTTTTAGGAAGAACATTAAAAAAAAATCTGATCTTGGCAGGAGCCAACGAACCTATTTATTTCCCCAGATTGTCATCTCCATATGAAAACAATCTTGCCCATTAGGTGAAGACTTAAAAATACCTTCTTAGAGCCTAATTTTAAAGCTCCTGGTAGTTGTCTTCGAACGTGTCTATCTTATTCCTATGAATTTCTTAAGAACTTTCTCTCCATTCTATCCATGTATTTGTTCTCTGTGGTAACCAAGTACCACAACTGGGAGGCTTAAAGCAACAGAAATATATTCTCACTCGGCTCTGGAGAGAAGATTTTAGTCTGAAATCAAAGTGTTAGCAGGGTCAGTTCTCACTAGAAGCTCTGTGTGAGAATCCCATCCACGCATCTCTCTTGGCCTCTGGTGTTATCCAGCAATCCTCAGCGTCCTTAGACTAGTAGACCCATCACTCTAATCTCTCTCTGCCTTTGTCTTCAGAGGGCATTTCCCTGAGTGCCTGTGTCTGCACACAGCCTTCTGATAAGATCACCAGTCATTGGATTAGGGCCCACCCTAGTCCAGTTTGACTTTATCTTAACAAATTACAACTGCAAAGAGCCTATATCCAATTAAGGTCACATCCTAAGGATCAAGTGGTCATGATTTATGGAGGGACACTATTCAATCCAGTTCAGTCCAGGACCGTGGGCCAGCCAGAATGAGCACAGGCTCTGGGAAGAGGTGGTCTCCATCCCAGGCACCTTGTCAACACTCATTGTATCATCTCCTAGTGGAAGTGTAAGATGTAAGGAGCAGCTTTAAAGACCCAAGAACCCCTAAATGTGAAGCCTAAACATAGAGGCCGTCAGAGAGAAACATCTTCATTGTGAAAAGCATTGGCAGTCCACAGTAGTCAGACTGCTGGCTCCATCCATCTGTGCTGTCTCATAAGGACGCATTCCCAAAAGGCATAAAGAACAAAGCTTAACCATAAAAGAAATAGGATTGTGTCTACCAGGAGGCATTAATAAACAGAGAGACTTATTAGTTTCCAAAGCTTACAGTCACCTTTCCTAAATTTCCAGGGTGCTTAACGTTCTACTGGGCAATTATGAATGCTGCCTGCAGCCAGAATCCTCCACATCTTTCCCACTTCCCCCAGATCACACAGCTAAGGGCCTGGGGGTGTCTACAAAGATTCAGTTTCCTATAAAACACACACTCTCATCAAAACTAAACCGCATTATTAGAAACAAAGGGTAAAAATATTCAGATTTCTTTAAAACCCCCGAGGACTTGGACAGTATTAACTTTTTGGTTGGCCTGATGGGAGCAGTAATGTAGTTTTCCACCAAGGAGCATTACATACCAGATCTCCATTCTTCCATCTCTCATTTTTGCCCAAAGAACAACCCCCCTTTTTTGGCATCCTTCTAGGTGCACATCTTCCATGCTACAAACCAACATTAGCTCTAACCACACAAATCCATGGTTTCCAGTGAGCTTCTTCCCAGATTGGTGTAACTTTGGGCACAAAGGGGAACTGCAGACAATGTTTGGAAGGAAAAAGAGCGTTTCTTGGAATTCATAACCCTTCCTTCCTTCCTTCACTAACATTTTTTTTTGTTAGAAAGTAATGCCTGACTGCCCAGGGGGATTTTAGAGGAATTGTTGGCTACATACAAAAACTAAAAAATATGAATTAATTTTAATTCCCTAACAGATCCCTGTGGTTGCTATCTATGTTAAAGGAAGGATTAGGAGAAGGGAAATGTTTCATTCTATTCACCAGACATCATAGTTAATACTATTCTGACACGAAATCTTTGTTTACCTAGTGTATTAGGTGTAACAGATTTGTCAAACTAGTTCTTCCTACTGGAGGTCCTGATTTAAACCTCTTTAAATCAACTTCAGTTGGCTCAATAGCCTCACCCACAATGATTTTAATTCTGCAGAAATAATTACTTGGCTTTTCACTCAAGCTCTACCTTTATCTGTGGCTTTAAAAAATGTTGTCAAAGCCATTAGTATTGATACCAACCAGGCAAGAAAGCTCAGAGAGAAACCAGTGTTGACTGGATGGTTCCTATTTAAGATTTAAGAATTTTTATATCAGACACCTGAAGCCATCTTCTTGAGCAACTGGGCTGGTTTGTTGTTTCCTTTTTAAACTCTGCAGCTGCTCAAAGTCAAAGGTTGAGGTAAGAGGAAGGGAGATGAGCACATTACCTAAACTCATGATGAGAAGCGATGAGGTTAATTCTTAACCTCTTCTTAGTCTGAATAATCACCTTATTCGTAATCACTTCCTAAGCTTGAAGTCTAAACATTTTTTGGTGGACAATATGTTTTCCTACTTTTCTCTAAGTGAAAAAGGTTTTATTTTAGCTGTGGTTGTTAAGTAATATATTCAAACTGTTAAAAATTCCATCAATTATGGGGGAGTGGGGGGGTGAAGGGGTACTAATATATGGAGACGGAAGATGATTTGACTTTGGGCGGTGGGCACACAGTGCAATATACAGATCTTGTATCATAGCAATGTACACTTGAAACCTGTATGATCCTATTGACCAATGTCACCCCAATAAATTTAATTAAAAAAAGGAAGTTAAAAATATCCCAATGGGTCACTTTGAGATAAATATTGTTAACATTTTAGTGTATGTCCTCTTAGTTTTTTTCCTATGCAATATATATTAATATGTAATATGCTTATAGATTATAGTTAAAAATTTTGTCATAGTATATACTATATATAGGTAGTCTTTTTTTCACTCTATGCTAGCTGATGCATATTTTTTAAAATATCTAAATACAGATCCTCATCATATTTTTGAAATAGAAATTCTCTAGATTTTATGGATGAACTTTAACCAGTTTCCTCTTGGCAGATCTATTCTTTTTCTCTATTACAAACATGACATATTTTGTGCATATTATTTTTTTATCCACAGTTTCTATTTAGTGGGACTTGACTCAATTATTTGTTGCTTCCATCTATAGCTGCTGGGGATGGGCTGGTGTGCTCCATCCCAATGCCATTCTGCTTCTGTTTCCATCACTGGGAGTCCTAGTCAACTTTCATGCCTGAGCTGAAATACCGCTGTTGACAGGAGCCGTTTGCGGACTCCTCCAATCTTACACGAAGTTTCATTCCTCTTGTAACGCTTCTCCCTCTCTCCTTAATGACATATAGCGCTCTGGGATTTGTACTATGTACATATTGTATATATGTCTTAGTCTTTCTACTGAACACTTTTATCTTTGAGATCTGGGACCACAGATTATCCACCTATGTATTAGTGCTAACACTCCTGTCTGTGCCTGGTGCAAGGAAGATGCTCCATAAATATTTATCAAATCATCCTGTCTGTTTTAATAGACAATCACGCATATATGATTCAAGCTCACTTTTCTATTCTTTACTGCTGTGATGTGCTTGCGTCACTTTGAAATTTTGGAGCCAATAATTTCTATAAATTCTTCTTATGACGTTTTCTCTTTTTCCCATCTTCAATTCTACAAATATGACAAAGACATTCTTGAATTATATGTTATAAGAAGAAGAGAGAGGTAAACTAAACAAGTCCTTTTACGTTTCATCCTGGTTAGAAGCCAACATAAATGCTTGTGTTACAAGAACAAGCATATTTCCTGCCGTGAAGGCTTGGCTGTTTACCCCGGGACCCCTCTCTACCGCTAGCTGCCCTCGAATGACTGTTAACCCCTGCTTTGAGCCAGCAAACCAGATGTGGGTTTTTTAAGCAAATTATTGGTTATTTCACCACATGTCGTTTTTGCAGTTAAGTGTTTCCAGCTTCTTGGAGCATTCCACAGGAATAACATCATAGTTTTCCTCCTACCTGTTAATTAAGATAATTATTTATCAGCTCTCAACCACAGCTTGAGTTTGTTAAGTGGCTAGCAGAGCGTGTATTCACTGGATGGAGCCCAGTGGTGCCAGAGAGAACAATTCAGCAATTAAAAAGGGAAGTCTTGTGGGGGATGGGGAGCACTCTTCATTCCTCCTCTTGTTTCTGGGGCCCATTATTCTAGGCTCAGGCTACACCGCAGGTGTTGCCTGGGCCTCCCAATAACTAATCATTGAGTCAACATGTTTTTTAGAATAAAGGGTTTGTCTAGTGATCTTAAGTCCCACCCAGCTCCAATATTTGAAATCTGTCTTTGTAGCTCCAAAGGATTAAACTGAAACAGGGTAAAACCCTATTTTTCCTGCCATTCTCCAAATCTCACTGGCACGTTCTTGGGATTAGCAGAGTTCCTCTCGATGTCCCCGCCCACCCTGCTCCTTCCTTGTGTTGCTTCCTTGTGTTACTGGGAAAAACAGTGACACCTTCCTTTCCCTTACAACGCTAGTTCTCAAAGTGTCTTCTGGGTGCTCAGAGAGTCCCTGAGACCCTTTCGGGAGATCTGTTAGGGTCAAAACTATTTTTATCAATATGCTCACATATGACTTGTCTTCTTTCCTCTCGCTCTCTCAGTGTACAGTGGAGTTTTCCAGCAGCTACATGACACAGGATATGACAACTGGTCAGATATAGAAACAGAAATGAGAATCTAGCTATTTTCTATTAAGCCAGATATTAAAGAAATTTGCAAAACTGTAAAACAATGCTACCCTTCTCACTAATTTTTTTGAAATGTACCTATTGTTTCTAAAAGTATGCTTTTTGTATTAACATATCATGTTTTGATAGTTATTTTTCAAGCAAATGAAGACAAAAATGATCCCTTTTAATTTCTAACATAGTAATTATCAATAGATAGTATTGCCCACTCAAACAAAAGTATTTTGGGAATCTTAACAATTTTAAGAATGTGAAAAAGTGCTGAAACCCAAAAGTCCGAGAACCACTGCCTTTTACAAGTCATTTTTATGAAAAGCCCTTAGGTTACTAAGCTTCCATCCATACATTAGGCAAATGGCATGTTCCTTAGAAGTCAAGCGCATCAGGCATATGTATGTGTAAGCGTTTTAACACTCTGACAAGGGCCCTGACAAATGGCTCCACCTGTAAGTTATCACAGTCGCCTGAGATGGCCTCTCGCAGCCCTGCGTCAGCTTGCTCTAGAAACCAACCAGATGCGTGGTTACAATCCAAATGCGACTGGGGAAGGAACCAAAGGGCCAAGGACGAGAGGGGCTGGTAGCCGTGGGGTTAAGAACAGGAAAGAGAGGCTTGGAATTGATTCTTGGGGAAACTCTCCTGGGTAGCAACACCAGCTATCTACAAAGTGTTAAAACGCTTCAGTATGATTCCTTGAGAGCAGAAAGCCCTTGTTCAGAATTCGGCTGCCGCCTGCACTGTGGTTTTTGTGAAGACAGTAATTAGTAGCTTGCAGTGGATTTCATGTGAAAGTCGCAGTGGCTCCAGGCTGGACCAGAGATGGATACACGTCCAAAAATTTAAGTAGAAGTTTAAATGGCTGAACCACAAGATGTTTGGATTTGGTTCCAATTCCCGTAAAGTCGACCCCATCTCAAGACTTCCTGTGACTATATCCTGCACCTCTCAGAGCTCATTGACAAAGAGTTTTTCCAGCAAAGAGTGGTTTATTAGCATGTTAGTGCTCACCCTCACCATTCCATTCTGAGAAAACCTCATGCACACACAGCCCAAAGGCATTGCCATTCTATTTGCAGAACCCAAATGATTGCTCGTTCACACCATGTTGACCAGGGTTGCAGCCTCTCTAAGAGTAGAAAGACTTGTAGCAACTATTCAATGAATCAGTTTTTATTGAACTTGTAGAGATATCACATGAGGAGGGTGAAGAGATGTTTAACCCAGCCTTTGGGTGCTGGGTTATAAGTCCCTTTATCATGAAGTTCCAGATTTCAATGACTCATTGCTCCATCCTGCTCGTGCATTGCTCCAGCATCCCTCAAAATTCCCTTCAATGATTTTAGGAGGCCTAAAGTGGGGATGTCTCAGTTATGCTAAGAAAAATTCCCAGTCAGCTTAGGTATTAACTCCTATGAGCATTTACTTGGTAACCGTTCAACCCAAAATAATACTGTTCCATTTTTTGATACTTTAAAATTATTTAGCATTATTTCAGCTTGCCTTTTTTATTTATATGTGTGTGTGTGTACTGACTACTTCCTTCATTAAAGTTAACTTCACGGGCAGAAACTTCTCTTGCTTACGCTACATTCCTAGCACCTTGAGCAGTGTCTGGTGCGCAGCAGATTCTCAGTATTTGTTGGGAAACAGAATGAAGTTGCAATGCCCTCTCTGAAAATGCTCTTTCTCCAGGCACAGCCACTTTCCTCTAATGAGGTCTACTATGAACCCCAGAGTTTTAAGCTCTACTAACAGTTATGGTGCTTCTTAGCAGGGACAGACTCGGAGGGAAGCTTGAGGCAGGGTTTCTATCACTGAATTGCCTATATTCAAACTGGGTGCTGGATCAATCAGGGTCTTGCAGGGAACAAAAATTAACCCTAACTGGGTAATTTGAGGAGAGGCTAATAAATGGACTATCTATAAAAGTGTGAGCGAGGTTTAAAGATTCTAATAAAGGAGGTTGTCGTCCACTTTGGCTAGTAATGCCAGGGAACCGTGGTCATAAGGAGAGGGCTACCTGAAAGGACCTGGGATTTTCAGGAGAGGAAACATAGTCAGTTTTGCAAAATTCTACATGAATAGAGTCAGAATTATGAAGTGGCACTAGAGAGGTAGAAAACTGAGAAGTGAGAGAGAGGAGGGAGGGAGACTGGGGAATAAAGTCTCTTGGACCTGCATGGTGGGAAAAGAAGCGCCATGTGGAACAGTATCTCTTGGATTCAACGTGTGTCTGTGATTGCCTGATGGCCAGTGAGCACTGTTCTCAGAATGAAGACAACCTTCATTCCTGGCTCTCTCTGGAAAAAGTACCTGGAGATCCTTTGGTCTTTGGAGTATTTAAAGTACAGCATCTTCTAATATTGATTGTCTTTACAGAAAAACTTGCACAATTATTTTTTAAAAAAACCTGCTCTCATCTGGCTAAACTCTTTATTTAATTTATCTTTCACTATTTCCCAAAGAAAAATATCTCCTTCGGCCAGGCTGGTCTATCCAGTGGCCCCCAAACACATTCACTCTTGTCTCTGGCTCTTTGCTCATTTGTGGTAGGGAACATATCATGAGCCCTTACTGTGTGCTAGGTCTTATGCAGAAACACAATAGAGATTCCCCCATTAGATCTCTACCACAACTTGATGTGCTAAAAATTATTATTGTCTATATCTCATAGATCAAGAAACTGAGGAACCAAGAAGTTAGGGCACGTTGTCACATTATACAGCTGGCAAGTGGCAGAACAATATGAGAACTCCTTTCTGCCTGAATACTGTCAAGAAAAACCTCCCAAACACATGTCCTTTCAAGGTCACACTGGAGCATTGTCTAAAAGGCCTCAACAGGGAGTACTGGAGTCTTCAGGGCAATATACCTTTATTTGACTTAAATTGACTATTGATTAGAACCCAGACTCTGTGAAGTTCTTTTAACTCAGTGAAGATTGTCAAGTTGCAAATGATTTTTATGCAGTAGACATGCAACAATTTCTGTCCAGTAGAAAAGGGAACCCCAAAAGTTATAGCTTTGTTGTCCTGTAGAGCATTAATCAGTTTTGTTTTTAATTTAGCAACTTTATTTCAGTATTCTGACTCTCATTAACAATATCTACTTTGATTTCTCCTTTGTTCTGTTGAGTCAGCTTTATTATACAACGGATTCCTTCATTAATGAGCTAAGTGGCTCTTTGAAAGGTGTATACAATATACTTTTATGGGAATCATGCTTTTAACTTTGAAAATTATACTTTGACAATACAGAGCCTACCCACTTAACTATTGTGCTTAATAACTTAATGCCCCCCAGTCCCACAATGCCTGTCCCTTACATATCCAAACTTTCAAATTTAAATGCTCACCTCTTCTCGTAAAATCTTCCCTGAATATTCCAGTCTTTGCCAGTCATTTTCTTCTTAGAACTTCTGGGACACTCATTGGTCTTAATGACATACTACTAATTTTTACCTTATTGCCTTACTCGTCTTTTTATATCTATGTCTAGCTACCCATCTGTCTATTTTCTCCCCCCTTCAGGTGGATAGAGAGCGCTAAGAAATATTCCTTCAAGAAGCGTTTGAAATCATCCAGATGTTCTCCCATCCCTACTCTGCCCCCAAGTTTCTTAGAACAGCTTTGGGCACATAGTATATGTTCAATAAATACATGTTGAATAAAATGTAATTGAGCAGCTCAGAATTCTCCTGATTCACCTTTAAGTAACTCCAGACAAAGCAGAGAGGAGTTGTATCAAAGAACGAGCAGCTTTTAGGAAAGAATGAGAGCGACCAGGAAATTCTGTTATCAAGAGGAGGGGGAAAAGTCTTGTGCAAGCCCGAGGACCCCAACAGTTAACTTTAGAATTTGCTCACGTAGTTAAAACTCATTCCAAATGCTATTTTTCTAAAAGCCGGCCCAGTGGCAATCTGTGCCTGGTCTTTTTCAACCACAACTCCGTTTAATTTCAAAACAAGGGAAGATGAAATATGCTCATACACGGCAAGTGTCCCATTGCTATTCATTAGGAAGCCCCTTTCGGTGGGAAAGTCCATTCTGCCGTGGACTCACAAACAAGTGATCGCCCCTGTTACTGGCGTTCCACACCCGTGATAAAACACGTGAGTGAATCAGCCTCAGCCCAACTGTGCGAGTTTTCTTCTGGAAGGTGCTGTGTCCTTCGTCTCGAATATATGGGAATGTATCTACATGCACTTGGATGTTTTAAAATAAGTGCATTTCTACCTGCGAGGACATTAATGGGAAATCCTCTGAGACTTCCTTTCAGAGGTGATGGTAGGGATGGTGATGGCAGTGGCGGCGGTGTTTTTTGAGTTCAGAGCCTCTGCCCTTGAGCTAGGAGGCGCCTGTTGCGATGCCCTGTGGGCCACAGCCTCTGGCATCTTTAGAAGAGCGAAGGGCTGGGGAAAGGGGCGCGGCGAGTGCTCGCAGCCGCGAGAGAGCAGGGCTGGAATGCCGGCTCCGACCGCAGAATGGTCCACGGAACTTGTGTTTTTCATTAGGGTTGCTGCAGTAATGCTGGTTTCTAGCATTCCAAAGGATATTCAGGCTTATATTAAATTAAATTCTCCTTTAAAAATCACTCCATGTTGGAACAACATGAAGGATCAGACGGCAATCAAGAAAACTCAGGAAACATAAAACACGAAGGCTAGCTCTGGCCCTCGCTTATGCTGTTCGTATGAATGTACAGTGTGTGTTATCCATGATGCAGTCGGTAATCTGGAATGTATCTGAAAGACATAGTATTGCCTTGAGCTTTTGATTGACTTCTTGGCTCAAATATATATAGCCTACTTTAATAACTATAGTCTATACCAATGCAATAATTTAAATAGTCCATCACAATTTTGCTCAGTGGCTCTAGGTAGAAATGCTAGTGTTCCAGGATTCTACTCACTTTCCTTGTTTCTCTGCAAGATGACTTTGAGTGTATAAAGAAGATTATTGGGTCTTCATGGTATGGGATTAACAGGGAGGAAGTCCCAAATCTGTGTGTTATGTTCATGTACTGTCTTCTGCTCCAGACTCCCTGTCCACCTGTTGTTGGGTGCCCTGATGCTGAAGTCTGTAAATCATGAACTTGTTTGCTATCTCAGGTGACTTAGTCATAGCCAGGGAGACTCAGGAACTAGCTGTACCTCATCTAGGCTCTCACTGGTCCCCTCTGTGTCTTCCTGCCTTCCACCTGGCCTCCTGGCACATTTCCAGCTTCTGCCAAGTCCCCAATTTGCCATGCCACAGTTGATCTCATGGCAAAACTGCTGACTGGCCAATTCAGCATCCAGGCTACGTGGGAACAGTGGGAGGCTTGGAATGCCAACCCAAGAAACAACATCCTCCAGGCTCTTATTGTGAAAGCGTAGATGCAATGAGAGGAAGTTTGTCAGACCGACCCAAAAGGAGTGGGACTAGAGGGAAGTGTTTCAAGTTTAAGAAGCAAAACATGCTGAAACCTGGAGAAAGAGGTGACATTTAGCCAGTCAGTCTAAAAGAAACAATGGGCTCCTTAGAAGTGTTCATGAGGGGACAGCACCTGGATTCCACTTCCCTGAAGCCTGCAGATGGAGTGAGCTGGGATGCTCAGGGGTTGATGGGTATCTTAAGAGTGGCAGCATTGAGAGTTGTTGTAAAGGACTCTTATGCCTTCATTTGCCCCAGAAACTTCAGGGTGTTTCTGGTCCTTAAGGGAGATACACACTGGCCAATGAGTCTGTCAGGATAGATAGGGAGCCCTCCTAGAATATTCTGGAAGGCATAAAGACTTCTAAAATCAGTTCTAATGGTGTAAGGGTATAAGAGGGAACCCAAGCATCTACTGGAATTGATTTCTTACCAGCCTAATGAGATGGGGTTCAGAACAGATTACATTAGTTTAGGGATGGAAAATAAATGTGATATTTCTCTTACTGTAGTATGTGGACTACAATTCTTACCCACATTAAGAATGTTAATGTATAAAGAGAGGTCAGGAAAAGAGGACTGGGTGGTTTTCATTGGTAACATTTGGGGGTCGGGGAGTAAGAGAATGGTGACAGGGCCCTTTCTAGATTTTATTCTGTATTTATTTTCATTGTGTAGATCATCAGCCTCAAGACGCCATTCTGACATTACTTGTGTAATAAAGACATATAATCAAAGAGAAAGATTGAGCCAGATGATCTCTAAGAGTTTCTGGCAGCTGTTATTCTGATGTGATAACTTTTGCTGCAAATGAGAGTGGCCGGGCCAAGCACACCCAGCACCTCCGCTCCCCAGTCATGACCCTCCACAATAGGATTGCACAGTCTTTTCATCTTGTACAGGTATAAGCTCCCTATTTTCCCCTTAAAATCACCTGAGGAAGCTTTCAAAACATATCAGATACTTAGACTCCACCCTCTAGATACTCTGAGTCAGTTGGTCAAGGAAGAAACACAGGCCTCTGTAGTTTCAAAACTCTAATGGCAGCTAAATTGAGAACCATGCTAGACACCTCCTGGAGGTCAGCCTCAGTGCAGCAGCTGGCTCCCACCTCTGCCTGTGTCCTGCTACACACTCTGTCCCCACCACAGTCCCTGCTATCTCCTTTTGGTTAAAATCCTATCTACCCTGGAAGGTTCTTCCAAATCCTACCTTCTCTCTGAAGGCTTTGTTCCCTGGCTGAGATCTGTCCCTCTTAAGAACCTTCATTGGCCTTTATTCATCCTTCTCATGTGATCTGTATTTTGGCACATTTTGCACTGCAGTTAGTTGGCTGTTTGCTTATGTATAAGGCTGGAAGCTCCTTGAGGCTGGTAGCCAGGATTTAGTCATTTTTGCCAGGCTCTGTCTTCAAACAGAGGGTAGCCAAATTGCACTGGATCTTCACAGTGATTTTAACCAAACGATATCTGCGTGGACTAAATTACATAAATGTTTGTGGGAAATGGAAGGACAAATAGATCATATTAGCTTTCAGAAAAAGCACAGCTAAGTACTTCCTCCTTGAAAAAGAAGAGCCACAATCTCTGTGCACTCACTGTGGTCGCTGGAAGTCAAATGGAGAAACGGCCTGTTACTGAGACAGTGTCAACTTGAATGGAGGGTCTTGGATTTAGGATTCTGATTTCACTGAAATGAGCTCATAATTTTCATCTCCTAACGTCCTCAGGGAAGGAAGAAAAACATCCAAATTTTTAGTCTAAAAAGTACAGAGAAAGCAAGTCCAAAGAATTTATCAATGTCAGTTAAGTGGGGAAGGGAGAAAATACATATCCCTTCCAAAGTGTGCTCACGGCCCACGCTCATTCCTGGAAGTGACAGTGCGAACCAGCGCTTTCCCACGCGGCTACTGCTGCGCAGCCCCATCGGGCTGAAACCTGGACTGCACAAGCCTCCGGACTGAGCTGCCAAGTTACAGGAAACACAGGAGCAGATAAATATGTTAAACGACAGAACCAGGGTGTGATTACCAAAACCCAGGCTGGGAAACTTCAGTATAGATGAGCTGGTTGTGTCAACGACTAAGCTGCAAAAGGGGATAAACGAACAGGGTAAATTGCAGGTTAAAAGAGACCTTGAGAGAGTGTCCCTCCTATAGTGGGACCGCAGAGAAACCTCAGGACCAAGAGCAACAGGAATGTTTCAAAATCGGGGACAGCAGAGGGATGGGAGGCTTGGTTGGAAATTTGTATGAGAAGCAGCCAGGCATCTAGATACAACTGATATAATGCCTGATGTGTAGAACATCTGTGTAGGAGACTGGGGATGGGTTCTTAGAAATCTAAAAAAAAAAGTTTAAAAAATTTACTCCAGGAATAGCAAAATTTTGTATAGGAATAGAACATACTTTTAGTATGGCTCAGTGTAAGTAATATTTATGTAGCCAGAATAATGTAAGCAATGGAAGGTCATTTATTAAAAGACAAAACCAAATGTAATGTAGCTCTTTTGGAAGGAAGACAGGATATGTGAGTGAGAGGGTGGGTAGAGCTAAATCCTCAACGTCCGTAGCATAAAAACAACCAATATGTAAAGGTGATTGGAATCAAGAAATGGCAGTATTTCACTTGGTTGTTTTGAAATAGGAACATAAATGCCACAAGAAACATTACAGATAGTTGGAAGTGGTTGCCTCTAGAAAGCTGAAATTGAGGCTAGAAAGCATGAGGCAGGGATTGCTGCACTTCTTTCTTTTGGGGGAGGAGGGTTATATTTGACCCTTTAAGCCATAAATATTTCACTTAGATTAAAACATTAATTTTGAAAAGGGTACGGTATTTGTGTGTTAGCTGGGTAATTGAACTAGTCATCAGTAAATTCTAACTTTAAGAACTTGTGACTCTCTACTGAACAGGTGCGAAGCCTCCAGCTAGCGCCTGGGGCAGAGGCGGTGCAGAGCCATTGTCAGTTCCTCAAGCTTCAGAGTCAAGCACATCGTGCCTCTTTCGGGAATGGCTTTGTCTGTTGAGGATGTGTTTTCGCTTTTGCAGGAAAATCTGCTTTAGTCCTCCACTTTGTTCCTCCGCTTTGTGTTTGTGTGTATGTGTATCTGCGTGTTCCAACATTGTCTTTCTTTTATTTTATTGTCAGCATGGTACGTATATTTAAAAAATTTAAAGGATTGATTTAAAATATACGTATTTATTAATAACATAGTTGTATTTAATTTTAGGGTGAGTACACTATTAATTTTTTTTAACAAGGGTATAATCAAATAGCAACCAATATACCTATTCTTTAGAAAGCTTATTTTCCATTCAGTTGGTCAATAAAAATTCTTTCTAAAAAATATTGGCAGAAAATATATAGTCTCTATCAACTTTGTATGGAAAATACATCTATTATTATAATTGCTATGTTTTTACCAAAATGTAAGCTCCATAAAGAGCCACAATTTTGGCTTCTTTTGTTTAATGCTTTACTTCTGGTGCCTGGGATGCAATAGATGCTAAGATGTTGTCAATCAAAAAGACTTTTAAAAATAATTCTGTTATTGAAGCATAACATACATATGGTAAAGTACACAACATATATATATGGTTTTAAAAAATTTATATATAAAATTATTTTAATTCAACTTTTAAGTTGTCCTCAGAGGGAGTGTTGTCCCAAAATAACATACTCAGCCATGACTAAAAGTTAAACTCTCAAAACATTTTTTTTAATGAAAAAATTTTGTGGCAAAATACACATCCCATAAAATTTACCAACGTAACCATTTTTAAGTATACAGTTCAGTGGCATTAAGTGCATTCACATTGTAGATGGATGATAGTAATGGGACTCTTTTTCTCTTGCAAAACTGGAACTCTCTACCGTAAACCAACATCTCCCCTTTCTCCTTTTCCCCCGGACTCTAGCAACCATCACTGTCCTTTCTGTCTCTGTGAATTTGACTACTCTATGTACCTCCTCTAAGTGGAATCTTACAGTATTTGTCTTTTTGTGAATGGCTTATTACACTTAGTATAATGTCCTCAAGGTTCACCTGTGTTGTAGCATATGTCAGTGTTTCCTTCCTTTTTGAGGCTGAATAATATTCTGTTATACGGATGGACTACATTTTATTTACCCATTTATTTCTCAGTTGTCACTTGGGTTGCTTCCACCCTTTAGCTCTTGTGAGTAATGCTGTTATGAACATGAGTGTACAAGTTCTGCTTTCAATTTTTTTGGGTACATACCTAGAGCTGGAATTGTTACATTATATGGTAATTTTCAGTTTACATTTTTGAGGAACCACAGTGACTGCTGTATTGCTTTCCACAGCGGCTGCACCATTTTACATTCCCATGAACAGTGCACAAGGGTTCCAGTTTCTCACATCTTCTCCAACACTTGTGATCTCTTTTTCATAGCTCACCCTAATGGGTATGAGATGGTATCTTATCGTGGTTTTGATCAAATCACTTCTGCTGCTTATTTTTTAAATTTCCAGTTTGGACTTTATTTTACATCTGTAGATTATCTTTAGATGGAACCTGGATGTCTCCATAAATAGTGTGTAGCAGATGCTCAGCTTGAGCTGAGTTGGGAATTTTACTTGTCAGGATCTTCCAGATGAATTAAGGTGATGAACCTGCTGGGAGAGTGTATGTCTGATGGTGGCAAAGCCTGTTTGAGGTTTAGGGCTGTTCTGGTCTAATGTTGTCTGTCACTCATTTCTGCCCCAGGCCCAGTCGGTGCCTTGGACTCCTATCCGGATCTGGAGAAAAAGCTCACATTAAGTACAAGAAAAGAAGTTGTATTTCTCTGAGCTCATCTTCTAAATTCTGACTGAGAGAGAGAGAGAGAGAAAGAGAGAGAGGGAGAGAGAGAGATAGAGAGAAAGAGAGAGGGAGAGAGAGAGAGGGAGAGAGAAGGTGGCAGAGCCTGAGCGGAGCCTGCCCTGGGCTTGCCGGCCGCCCAAGGAAGCTGACTGCATTCGGAGGGGCAGCAGGCTTGGTAGAAATTGTGCTTTGTGTTGCAGGGGACAGCAGCGCCTGGGGGATGTCAGGAAACGTCTGACCAGACTTGTTAATAAGCTCATACGAGCCACCCTGGATTACCTCAGAAATATTTAAGGGAATGTTTTATGGAAAATTAATTTAGAGTGAGAGGCAGAGGACTGGTTGGATGAAATACAGACTATCATTGTTAATGCGACTCCATTTGTACCCAAAGCTGGTGGAATAGCAGGAAACTTAAGATGCAGGCAGGTAAAAGTTTTGGGATCTAGTTGCTAAGTGGCTGCTGGCTGGAGCCTGCTGGGGTTAGCAGCTATTTGATGAAACCTATCTCCCTCGTCCTGCACACACATTCCTGAGATATGAATCAACCATTTCTTCTATAGCATTTCTTACTTTGTTGTACTAAAACGACAACAAAAACCCCTCCCGTTCATATATTTTCAGGAAGTGATATCATATGTACATAATGGTAAAATTAGCCCAGGATTTTACGCTATCGAAACACAACAAAAGAAAGCTTTGTTACAAATTAGTTACAAACTTATTGTTGGTGTCATGTAGCTGTGCAGGCAATGATTTCAGCAGGAAAACAATAATTGGGTGAATTATGCCTAAGCATGAGAACAACCCACATATTACCAATAATAATGGTGATCAAACTAGCTTACCGTTAAGCCCTTGAAAGATTTTGGTTTAGATGTAATGCCTACGTGAACTGTCTAAATACACTTTGAAATAGGCCCACTTTTTTTTTTAATGTGTCTTTATTGATTTCAGAGAGAGGAAGGGAGAGGGAGAGAGAGAAACATCAATGATGAGAGAGTCACTGATCTGCTGCCTCCTGCGCGCCCCCTGCTGGGGATTGAGCCTGCAACCCGGGCATGTGCCCTGACCGGGCATCAAACTGCAGTCTCCTGGGTCATAGGTCGATGATCATTCACTGAGCCACACTGGCTGGGAAAAATAGGCCCACATTTTTTTTTTTTTTCAAATACATGTAATTTTATTTATTTATTTTTAATATGTTTTTATTGATTTCAGAGAAAGGAAGGGAGAGGGAGAGAGAGAGAGAAACATCAATGATGTTCTGCACGCCCCCTGTTGGGGATCAAGCCCGTAACCCGGGCATGTGCCCTGACCGGGAATCGAACCCCGATCGCCTGGACCCTAGGTCGACGCTCAACCGCTGAGCCACTCCTGGCCCGGCAATAGGCCTACTTTTAATGCCCATTGTGACTAGAGAGGAAAGTGTGTGTTGTATGCATGTGCGTGTGTACATGTATGCAACTTATAAGAAATACCTTTTCTATGTGGGCAAAAAACATGAACACATATTCACATGAACACACTTTTATTAAGAACTTAGACTATGGATGTACAACATGAAATCTAATTAGATATGGATGCAGTGAGTGGTGGCTGTGGGAGAATGGACCTTCTAAAGGGTGGGGGAAAAAGTTGAATTATAACTTAAAGGGCCAGATGAGGGGGGTTCAGGTTTGATCAGGCCTGAAGGGTTAGCAACATGCCAGCACCAAAGGTTAAAGCAACAAGGTGAAAAAAACTGAAGCTGGCTAGGTTGCTAATCTGTAAGTAAAAGATCCAATTGCTTTGGCAAAGAAAATGGCCACAAGATTTCTCAGAACAAGGGAGAGAGCTGACCTTTCGAAAGTAGGCAACTGGGTTAAAATTTATGCATTAAGCTTTCTCTGTGCAATAAATTATAACTTCCTTTATTTTTCATTACTGAACTCATCTTTCTCTGGAGTCGTCCAGCTAATGTAAACTTGCCAAATTGAAAGTAACCCAATCTCTGTTGGTTTAATTCAAGTTCAATTCAAGGTTAAAGTCTCTATCAGGACAGCTCCTCTCCTTTTCCCTCCCTGCCCTGAGCTTCCAAACTGGAGGGACGTGTTCCCACTGCCTCCTGGCAAGAAGAGCTGGAAGGACCAGAAGTTGAATGATGTCTGCTAGGTCCTCCGAGGGGCCTGATGAAGAGAAAATGGTGACATCTTTTTCTGTTGGGCACTGGCACTGGCAGCCGAAGCATGCCTAGGTGGGCTAAGCTGTGGGCCCTGCTCTCCTCGTGGATAAGGTGCCATGATTGATTGCTCTTGAAAACTTGTCCACCTCTCTAAGTTGATCAGGCCCAGTTTGACTCTTTTGTGTTCTATAGATTTGGCAAGGTCTTGCCAAATCTACAATGTAGTCCCAAGTGTGAACTCACCATTCTAGAGCCCCAGTGGTCTCTTTGTCCCTGGCTGTGATAGTTCTCCCTGGCAAGCTAGCCAGCCTTCCCCTCGGTCATCTTTTGTGTACTAGCTACAGCACTTTTAGAAATCACTGGAGCCCTCACCCCCCAAATGAAGTTCAGGGGGACTAGGGAATGTCATTTCAGGCTCATTTGTTTAGAAATCTGGTGCTGTCCTCACTGGAATCTGTGCCGTGCTATATTGGATTCCATGGAAGGGAGAAAGCTAATCTGGATGTTGTGAGATCCCCCTCACCCCTCTGAGATGTCCATCACATTCCTATTGTCTCACCCTCTCCCTTTGGCTGAAGCCTGGAACCGTCAAGGACCCAGGCAGCATTCTCACCCTAGACTTGCCGTCTCCCTCTCTTTACCCCCTCCACCCTTTCCCGCTCATCTTCTCCAGTGAAGGGGCCTGTTCTTTTCTCTTGGGTTGGAACTTCCTTTCCTCATACCTTCCTCCTTTTCCACCTATGTCCACATAAAAACTCTGCTTTCTGAGTAGACCAGGACTGGTAGATAATGGAGATATTTATTAAATGAGAGACATAAAGCTATATAAGGAGGAAATTTTTTTAAAAGTTGTTCTTAAAGAAGCTTGGCTTTTAAGAATATTGTCTTCCTGTGAATAATCAACTTTGTGAATTGAAGTGCTAGGATAATCTCTTTATTGCAGGGAAACCTACCCCTCCTTCCCCGGGACAACAATCTCATGAATTATCTTCAATGGCAGATGAGTCACAAGGAATTTTTTTTTTTACCAAAGGATAAAAAGTACATTGACAGTATTTTAAACATATCTACACATCCCCAGCTACTAACAGGATACACTTCTGAAGTTCCCCCATGCCCATCTTTTCAACCATGTTCTTCTGTGTGTCCACCTTGAAGTGGACAATAAAAAAGACAGCAGATTATACCCAAGAGTATGAACAGGTAGGCCTATAAGAAACCACCTGGGTGCACATGTACGCACAGGCTCTCAATACCCTTCACTCCACGATTCGACTTTGATATCAAATGGTATATGTCGCCAGATTACTTTTTAAAAAGCATTGCCATGAAGTTAAACTTTTATTTCCTTCTTGAAACAATGATGCAGATGAGATAGAATCTTTTTTTTTTTCCTTCTTTTTTTTGAGATAGACTCTTAACTCTATACCAAGCAAGGATCTTTCCATGTAATTATTTTTCCATCTGGAAAAATTTTAAGTAATATAAATTATCTATAGACATGAAGGAATCATTGCAGTTTAATGGATGAGTTTTAACTCCAGAATATTCTTGCCTGAAATTCTTCTTACACACTGAGTTAGGTTTGCTTTTTAAGTACAAGCCAACCAGAAGACAACTGGAATTCCAGAAATCTGCCCATAAATAACCACAGTTCCTGTAGAGTTCATGTCTCAATCCTGAGTATTTCTACACTGTCCATTAACACAGGCATAAAAAGTAAAATTTCATGGAGGTAAAAGATAATAGTTAATTGGGAATGGCAATCAGATTGTAGTGCCCTGATGTGCCTCATATTAATTTAATTCAAATATATTCAATAAATACTTATGCACCAGACATTGGGCTAGGAAGATATGCAAAGATGAGTTTATGATATTTTGAAATGACCAAGCATTAAATTATCACTTACTAATGTAATGTTACAATAGAACAAAGTATATTTATTCAATTGCCTCTAATCAATTATGGCTTCTTATGGCCTCAGGGATAAGAGCAAATAAGATGCTATTATCCTGATTCATAATTCTATTACTAATCTTATCATTTTTATTCCTCCACATACAGGTTTGCTGTGAGTCTTTTTGAAATATGATTCAGAAATATTTTAACAAAGTCAAGAATAAATCATTTGTATTTGCCAGTCAATGTTTAGTGAGAAGGACTGTGAAGGGATGGGGGCTCTTTGAAGATCTCCTTGTTATTTGTTTCAGAAGACAACTCATAGCATTTTTAGTCTCGGTAGATACCATTTTTTTTCTGCTTGCAAACATTTTAAAATTGTACAATAGAAACAAGAAGACAGAAACTATTCTGATCTTGGTGAGGAAAGAGACTTACAGCATATATTAATAATAATAACCATGCACATTTGTATAGATCTCTTTATTTCACAAGGTACATTTGCATGTATTTCATTTTATCTCACAATAAAGAACTCTGCCAACATCAAATACATTTCAAACAGGAAAGGGACCAGTGGTATGGAGCCATCAAAGTCAGAGTCAGAGTAGGGAATGGATTTCCTTTTGGTCGAAGGAATAAAGTGTCCCTTTGATTTTTTTTCCATGCCATGCTGGACTTTTGAGCGTATGTGCCTTGTTCTTATTTAGATCATCGGAATATGTACTCTTTGAACCCATGCAAAAGGGCAGTTATAAAAAAGAAGATTTGATCCAATAAATCATAAACCTGTGAACCTCTAAGCCAGGGAGAATTTTCTTCCCACAGACCATAAGGATACATCTTAATATTCCCACATCCACAGCAAGATGTTCCTCCTGATTCCTGGGAACTTCACGATAAACTGCATTAGCTCATTACACTATAACACTGGGTGATGAAGGGACTTGGAAGAGTGTAAGCAGAAGAGAAAGGACAGGAGGACAGGAAAGAAGGAGTAGAAGCGAAGGCCAACAAATTCTGTGTGGAAGCCAGGAAGGAAAACAAATCATGTGTGTGCATGGGGAGGGGCCAGGTCGGGGGTGGGGGTCCGAAGACACTTAGCTTTATTAGAAAGGATCTAATTGTTTCCTTAAAAGAGATTTTTATAATCCTATAGCCTGTACAACTTTTAAAGTGATATATCTAAATAGAAAAATTTAGAAACAAATAGGCTAAACATTAACAGTAATTAATTCTGGGTTGAAATATGAGTGACAATTATTATTTTTGTTTGCTTGCTTTTTTGTGCTTTTCAGACCAGACCAGACCAGACCAGATCAAATCAAAGTCAGACCAAATGAAACTTTATGAACTCCTTTTTGGCTTTATTAGTGATAGCTGCCAACACTATCCTTTCTCTGAAGAAATCATTTTATTTAATGCACAACAGCAATCACTCACAGCCATGACCACAAGTCAACTTAATTTGTTGAATACATACTATGTGAAACTCATGCTGAATCAAATAGAAGATTTAGGGAGCTCTTCGAAAAGCTGATTCAAATTTCTAATCTCTAAAGTGAGATTTGTTTTTCTTTTGCCAGCAAGTGCTTGTGTTCACTTCTGGTCTTTGGAAAGCAGAACGTAGAATTAGCAAATGTAGGAAAACACATTTATGCACCCTGGAAAGTTAGTGTTGATGCTGGTCATTTTCCAAATAAACAATTAAACTGAACTTTATTGAGATGAAAGAGTTATTATAGTTAACTCCCAGAATTACTTGATTCTGTCTGGGTTCTTATTTTAATTGATTTAAATACTGTATGCTATCAAATTCCTGTTTCCCAAGTTCAAAGAGAAGTGGATGATCCAGAGAGATGAATGCTAATGATAAGAAAAGAACAAATTCAATACCCCAAGATTATCCAAATAAAAACACAATATATTTTGATCCTTGGCCTACTAGTGAAGGAATTTAATCTCTAGTAACATAAAGCTTTTGGCTCAAGATTTTGAGACAGGCTGAGTTGACCATTTATAAAAGAAGAGGGTTGTGAATGATTTATATTTGAAAAAATAATTTGCAACTCATTATTTATTCTTAAATAATAAACTTGGTATTTATTTAAGACCAAGTCACATGGGTAATATAGCTACAAGATTTACTTGCTTATTTAAATGGAGTTGAAAACATTTCGTTTTATGCATTTTGCAAGCCGGGAGAGCCAGTTTCTTTAGTTTGGTACCAGTATCAAATAATACATTTCAAAGTCTCTGATCATTATTGTGTGTTTTTATGGGAGAGAAGATTATTTTTAACTTTTTAAAAATCAAATGAATGCAGCCCGGCCGGGCGTGGCTCAGCGGTTGAGCGTCGACCTAAGATCCAGGCGATCAGGGTTCGATTCCCGGTCAGGGCACATGCCCGGGTTGCGGGCTCGATCAATGACTCTCTCATCATTGATGTTTCTGTGTCTCTCTCTCCCTCGCCTTTCCTCTCTCTGAAATCAATAAAGATATATTTTTTTAAAAAAATCAAATGAATGCAGATCATTCTAATTCTGATTGGCTATCAATATAGTATGAGCACATTCTTAGAACTGAAGTGTTTAAAAGTCAGGGTTTTGGAGTTCATCTCACTTCATACTACTTGGACAAATGTCTTCCCTCTCTAAACCTCATTTTTTTTTTTTTCTTGTATTATTGTGGTAAGTATTATGGGTGCACTTGGAAAGACTATGTGTGCTGCTATTGTTGGATAAAGTGTACCTCTTGATAAGATACATTGAAGCGAAAACAGAATCACTCTGTGCAAAAAAAAAAAAGTATAAATCACGAGGAAAGAAATCCAAATTGCTTGAACTTTTCAGATATATCAAGGTCATGGCGGAGAAAGAAAGACTAAGGAAGTGTCCCAAGATGAAGGAGGCAGGTCAAGTAACAGTAGTGTGTGATTCTCAATGAGATCCTGAATGGGATTTTTATTTTATTTTTTTCTTGCTGAAAAAAGGCATTATTGGAATAATTGATAAAATTTGTAGATTAGATAATAGTGTTCTCTCAGTCTTAAGTTCCTGTTTTGTTTTTTAAATCCTGAGTGTATTTTTTCCATTGCTTTTCAGAGAGAGTGGAAGGGAGAGAGGGAGCGAGAGAGAAAAATGTGGATATGAGAGAGACGCATCACTTGGTGGCCCCCCTTACGTGCCCTGACTGGGACCAGGGATGGAGCCTGCAACTGAGGTATGTGTCCTTGGCTAGAATGGAACCTGGGACCCTTCAGTCAAGGGCCGACACTCTAACCACTGAGCCAAACAGGCCAGGGCTAAGTTTCTGGTTTTGAACATTGCACTATGATTTGTAAGAATGTACTAGTTCATAGGGAATATGTAAGCACCGACATATTCAGATGTCAGGGAGCAGCATATCTGCAACTTACTCTCAGGCAGGTCATCCAAAAATAACGTCCATGTCCTGAGAGGGACTGATAAAGCAGACATGTGAAATGATCACAGCTGGGGAACCTATGCGAAGAATACACAGGAATTCTTTGTATTGTCCTCACAACTATTTTATAATAAAGAGGAAAAAATAAAGGGATGATTTTACTGTAATGATGACCATGATTAATAATAAGACCCTTCGCAGATATTTTGAGGGGAAAATTGTACTGAATCTGCTAGGAAATGTGACATTTTCAACAATAAGTGGTTACAAGTGCTTTTTAAAAAGAAACTTTTGTCCCAGAAAGAACATTTTGGGAATGGATGCTTGAAAACAGTTCTTATAAGCATGACTCCTTAAAAACATTATGAGCGTGGTCAAGACGGAAACACAGACAAGTAGATTTCTTGTTGTACTTTCGCAGACTACATTTCACCCATTAACTTCAGTGTTGGAAAAAGAATTTTTAAAATATTTTTTTAGTTAACAAGTGAAGAGAGATTTCCTGAGGACATTTACTGTAGTTCACAGCACAAACAGAAAATCTAAGACCTCGTGCATTTTGTTCCTTTCATATCTAATGATCAATAATAGTTTATAAAATTAAAAAAAAACAGCTATTGATTAATCACCTCGACGGAGGAGAGTTTCCTTTTGCTACTGTAAGTCTTCCACTCGTTTCCTTGAGAAATGAAAAGGAGCAGCAGCACGGCGGATTATTAAATTCATATCGTATATTATTCCTCAGTGAGAATCACTTTTCCAAAGTCCCGAGTGTAATCGCGTCTTGATATATAACTGCACTACATGCCTCCAAGCCATTGGCAGTTCTCCAAAGAGACCAAACAGAACTTCAAATATTATTTCAGAACACTGAGGGGAAAAGGGAGAAGTGAGATTGATTTTGTTTTAAGTGACTGGAGCCGGGCTCTGCATGAACTAGCGTTTTTTGCCTGATTCCTGTGGCTTTTGTTTGCCAATTAGAAAGTATCACCTGGATCCCATAGTTGGGCTAAAGCAGGAGCTCAGCCGAACAAAGCGGGGAGGAGGCGGCCCCTCCGACAGCTGCCCGCGGGTGTCGGCCCAGGTGACAGGCGGGAGCAGCTGCTCCTGGGCTCCCACGCGTCCCCGTGAGAAAGCCAGCCCCGCTCCAACAGGAAGAAAAACTGACGCCGTGATTTCAGAAGGGCAACTCGATCCCCTTATAGAAAGCGATGGGGTTTGCACTGGTTTATTAAGGGTCAGGGGGAGCCTGAGGGGAGACCCTCATCCTCAAGCACTGCCGTTGGATGGGCACCCGGAGGCCCTGACAAAAACCAAGGCGCAGCTTCTGAGCGGGGGAAGAAAGCCCTTCCACGTGGCAGGTGCTCGGAAGTCTGCTGCTGGGAGGTTTTGCTTCTGGTGCCTGGAAGATGGGAGGGAAGGGGAAGAGCTCCCTTGCTCTGCCCGGTTTCCATAGGAAACTGTAAATAGAGAACCGGAGAGCTGGGAGCTGGGCGAATGGTCATCATCAGCTTTATGGTATTTCCAAAAAGGAATTTTTTCATAACATGCAGGGGGACCTTGTGTGATAAAGAGAAAGCAGTGGGGGACCACAAGGGGGAAGGAGACAAGCCTCAAGCCCTCAGCAGCCCAGGCCTCGGAGAAAAAGCATTCCTAATCAAAATGCTTTCATCCTAATCAGCGCCCCTGGTGATTCAGGCTCTGCTTCCTCCTGGGATCGTGGAAGGCGTGTGACTAACAGCCTGAGATGAAACACTATCCTGGCTAATACTGAAGCCACGTTAATGGAAATACTGGATAGGTTTACTTCATCCAGACCTAAAGGGACCACTACAATATAGCCCAGGGGTTGGACATTAAGGTCTACTTCTGTTCTTTGTGTGTGTGTTTGTTTTTATCGTTTTTTCCCCCCAGATAGGCAATACATTCACATGATTTAATAACCAGAACATATTAGAGGCCTACAGTAAAGACTCCCTCCCATCTTCCCCAGCACCCACTCTTCCCCATAGGCAGCCACTTATTACTGTCCTTTCAGACTTTCTTTATGTATCTACGAACACATGCAAATACAGATGACTGTTTCTCTTTTTATTTACTCAGTGATAGCAAGTTATAGAGGGGGTTTCATTCCTTTTTTCTTTTAGCTTTATAACTTTCCTTTGTGTGGATGTGTAAGATTTAATTTAACCAGTAACCTATACCGATGAACAAACATTAAGTTGTTTCTAGTCTTTTATGATTGCCAACAATATAGCCAGGAATATCATTTTAAATATGTCATTTCACCCATTTATGAGTTTCTATATAATAAACTTTCAGAAGGGTAATTACAGAGCCAAATGGCATGTGGATTTTAGACATATGGCCAAATTGTTCTAGATACCCATAAGCAACCTATGAGAGCTTTCCACACGCTTCACCACATTGTGTATTCACACTGAGGGGCTCGGGCACCCTGACAGGTCAACACTAGTATATTAGTAGAGTTTTAATTTTTTTATTATGAGTGAGATTGAACATCTTTTTATATGTTTAAGAGTAGTTTGTATTTCTACCTTTTTTGCACCTTTGGTGCACAGTGCCTGCGCTAAGGAGATGCTCTGGGGTCTGTTGACGTGACGGTGCACACTGTGTGGCACAGCTGAGTTTTCTCCATTGTCTGTGATTATGTTCTTTCTACATAGAACATTGCAGATCCTCTAAGGCAAAACAACAACAAAAAGAGAGTGAAGTATATGGTGGCTTTGTAAGGTGTCACTTGCCTAGATTGAACTACATTTCCCAGAATTCCCGACCCTGTATGTTTCAGGCCAGGCTGTGCTGCAAGAGAGACTCTTATGGGAGATTTGGAGGCTGCAAGTGAAGGAGCAACCATGATGTAGCTCACATATTGCTGCTGATCTCCTGGCTGGCTCATCTTGTTGGTGGCACAGCAGCCGGACTTGCAGCTGCTCCTCCTTCCTCTGGGCCACCTCTGTGATGAGCGGCACTAGCTTGTCCTGCAGGACACCCCATCAAAGTCAGAGGCAGTAAGAATTGACATGCTTTTCAGTCTTTCCTTATGGGTTCCAGCTTGTCCTGTCACAAAGGTATATACATTTACACACATACATACATGTATTACCTCCTAGAGATTCTGCTTATTTGATTGAACTATGACTAATATGGGTGAGGGGAGTTTATCTGACAAAATTTGAGACATCAAAAATAGTAGCAAGCCATCTGGATTTTTTTTATTAACCATTGCTATCATAATAATACAACCCATCAGATGTCCATGGTAACTCTTCACCATCTCACAGGGAAGTATGGTGTTAGTGGTGAGCCTTTGGAGTCAGAGGCTGGATTTCAAGGCTGGCTCCACCACTTTCTAGCAATGTTCATTGGGCAAACTCCAAATCTCATCTTTATGTTTAAAATAAAAGGAACAATTATATCTACCTTATGGGTTTATGAAGGATTAAGAGATAATCCACATAAAGGTCTCAGATTTGACTGGCATGTAATTAATGCTCAAACCAAGTTAGCTAAATTAATTGTGTAGAATACACAACTACTTGTAGCTATCACTTTTGTCTCTAATGTATAATCCACTGACTTCCATTTATACCCATAACTTGTGAACTGCATTTACAAAGTACATGCACATTTCATAAATTGAAGTATTGAGATTATAGTGTACTGTCAACAAAATGAGTATAAATATTTTGAGACCATCCCTAGTCATTTATGGGTTAAAGAGTTTATAATAATAAAAAGTCAGAAATATTAATGAGATATAATTGAGGATTAAAATGATATAATCAGCTTGCACTGATAATATAAACTCAGAGTCATGTAACTCCTTCATTCCTTTTGCTCTTTTATAAATTTTCCTTTAGGCTTAGCGTTTAAAATTCTTTCTGCTTTAAAAACTGAATCAATCCTTGTATTTACAACTGCTTGTAAATTATAAGCCCTATATTTGGCTCTTTTTTCCGTTCTTTTTTTTTTTTAAAAAAATATGTTTTTATTGATTTTAGAGAGAGAGGAAGGAGGAAGGAAAGAAACATAACATTGTGCCCACAACTTGGGTATGTGTCCTGACCGGGAATTGAATCAGTGACCTTTTGGTGGATGGGAGAACATTCAACCAACTAAGCCACACCGGCCAGGGCTCTGTTCAACTTTTTATGGAGTCATTTAAGAAGGTAGACAGAGAGATGGTATTCAGAGACAGCTGAAATAGTGATCCTTCTAGAAGGCTTCCATGACCTACCCAAACCTTAACAACATGAGGAAATGAGCACATGTCTTAGAAGCCCCAGTGGCTCTCAGGGTCGAGGCTCGCGGGCATGTGCAAAACGAACTGAAGGAACTTCTTGGAATGATTTGACTTTTCTTTTTGCCTTTTGGAACATTTGAATTTTCTGAGTTCTCTTTGTTTATGAATTAAAAATGCTTTTGTTTATGAAGCTAATTAAATTATTTTAAGAACATAAACAATGCGAGATAAGGGACTCAAACATTGTGAGCCTCTCTGTCTCTCTCTGTGCTAACAAACGGCCTGTGTCATAATAAAACAAGTTTATTTCTAAATAAGGCAAAAACGACTGGGTCCTGTCTGGTGGAGCAAGACACCAAACAGCGTCCCACTGTTTCTGTTGCCCCTGCTGCTCCCTGGGAACTTCATGAAACCCAGTATTATTTAGCAGAGACCAAAGGTCAGTTCCCAGACAACAAAAGACAATGGGCTTAGATATTGCTTATCAACCCTCAGTGAGTGAGGAAGGCTCTAGATTGTGAGAACTTAAAGCAGGGCCTCCCTTGTATCTGCCTGAGGCTGTGATGATCCGAATTTATCCTTGTTCTGATCTCACTAGCTTAAGACACCTTGAGAGAACACCTGGCACGTAGGAGGCATTAAACATTAATTGTAGCCAACAGAATAGAAAAACAATTTGCGATTTTTTTGGAAATAAAACTTCAGTCCAAGTTTATATAAAACTCCAATTTAAGAAATAAAACAAAGCCAGAGCCTCAGCTACTCCTTTTTCTTCTCCCTAAAATGAGCTCCCTAGGAGTCCTTGGAACAGTGTCTCGAAGATAAAAGACAACACAAAAATTCTTTCATTTCCAAATGCTACTTTCTGAAAAACTCAATGTAATATTTGAGGACCCAGGCTATGGAGGAGTGTGTGGACCTTAGGCACATTCAGCTTGGTGCATCTCTGAGCATGCATGTCAATGTTGGGTACTGCACAAGACTGATGGGTCCTGAACCTGGTTTCTTACGGATTCTGAATCCCACCTGGCACTTGTGGCATCTTCAAGGCTACCTCCTGAAGGATGCAGGATCTCCAAGGGCAGGGCTCAGGGGCTGATGCGCTCTCCTCTCTTGGCCGCCTACCCATGCACCAGCTTCCTTCCATGGCCTGACTCACCACAGCTCCTGGGAATTCACAGGAAGCATCTTGTTTACCTGGAATCCAGGAGCGCCGTGGAAGCTGGGCAAATCACCATCTTTAGGGATGTGGTGAGAACCCGTATTTAAGTTGCCACTGGGGCACATCTCCTTCTCAAATCAGAAGAAAGCAGGTACAGTTTAGCTCCAGACTCAGCTCCTGTGTGGGACCAGGAGCGCATGGCTTCTGTGTGCTTCTTTTAGGAAACCTTTCTTTCCTCTTTTGCTTTTCTTTATGAAACCAAAGTGCAACAGGGATTGGGTGAAGGGCGACACATACTTCCAGATTCATGAAGAAAGAAGGGAATACTAGTGGGAGCAGGGCTGAGGCCCCCAGAGATGGGCATGGAAAGCCCCCTCCTTGCTCTCAGTGCCCCCTTTGGTGACAACCCTCAGAGGTCTGAGATGGCTCGATGACAGCTGCAGTTGGAAATAAGCGAGATAATGGTAAAGGAAAGGAAGCTGACACCCGAGGGAGAGAGATGAGGTGGGGGCACCTCATAGAGCATCTGCAAGGATTTCTATCCGTGGGAGACTGAATTCCGGACCCCCGGCCCTTAGGAAAGCCCGTCTCTGCCGCTCAGTGTCCCTGCTAACTTTCCTGCTCAGTGCTCTGCTCCCTCCTCCATGCCCAGTCCTTGCTCTCCCTCAGTCCACCTCTCTCCAGGACAAAGGACCCTTTGGGGGACTTATATCGTGAGGCTCTTTGCAGAGAGACGGTGGGACACGAGGCCTCAGGAAAAGGACAGAAGCCCATCCCAGACCACCGCGCAGCACCACCGAGCAGGGGGAGGCGGGAGGCCCCGGAACACCGGCCCGCGCTGCGTGGGCTCCCGAGCGCCCCCTGCGTGGGCGGGGCTGCCACCTGCCTGCTTCGGGGACGCGCTGCGGTCTCAGGGCCGCGCCTGGGGCCGAGCTGGGGAAAGTCTGCAAAGCCTGCGCCCCGACTCGCTCTCCTGTGCCTTGGCGCTTACGGAGCTTTTTCCACGGCACAGACGGAGCCGGAGGCCAGGCCTCCTCCTCGGATGGACGCTCGGGAGGCCATTCCCGTGCACCCCGGCTCTCCATTCTGCCCTCAGGGCCCCCGGGGGTTTAATGAGTGGCATGGTGCTAAACCTGGAGGTGGCGGCTTGGAGGCCGTCCTTGCTGCACATTCCTAGTTTGAAATGATGAACGTGCGTGTCGGGCCCTAAGCGGCCCAGGGGCCTGCCGCGGTGCCCGGCGGTGGCCGCCGGGTCTGGGCGCGCACCTGCCCCGCCCGGCTGCCCCCGGCGGGCTTCCCCCGCGCAGCGGCGGGCGGCGGGCGCGGCCGGGCTGGGGGCTGGGCGGCTGCAGCCGCAGCTGTGATGACTTCATGACTCTCAAATGGCCGTGGGGCCCGGGAACAGGGCCCGGATTGTATTCAGGGGGTGGAAGTAGCAAGTGTGAAAGTACTGCGTCAGCCCGGACCTCCTGCCATATTATTTTTTGAAAATCACTCTTATCTGCAGCGAAAACACCCCGAGTGCCAGCGCTCAACTCCTCCAGCCTCTTTAATGGGCAGGGTCAGCGGGGCCCCCCTCCCCAGCCAGGGCGCTTTAGAGGGACTGCTCAATACGAAGCCACCTTTAGATGGGGTTTCAGGTTTTAAGAAATATTATCAGATTTTTGCATTTGAATCTGCCAATGAGCCCCAGTGAGCATTTGAGCGGGTTGGGGGGTGAAGCAGTAATGCTGAAAGAGATGGCTTTAGGCCTGTTAGCTTGTTGCCCGACCCAGAGAGATTCTGACCAAGGGATGTGGCCACAAAATCCCCCAGAGCCCTGCTGCACCAAGGTCCAGACCACCTGAGAGCTGAGACTGAGCGAGGCATCCTGTGACTTGATGGTCAAGCTTCCTGACATTTCAACGTGGTGACAAGGGTCCTGGCCGTGACTGGATGGGAGGAACTTGTGCACATGATCATCGGATAGGATTATACTCATTGCAGCATTATTTGTGGTGGTGAAAAATTGGAATGACCTAAATGTCTATTAACTGGGGGATGGATGAATACAATGTGGTGTATTTAAATGATGGAATTGAATACAGCAGTTAACATAAATAACCAGGCTGGGATAGAGCTCTAAAAAGAAAAAAGTAGCCCAGCTGGCGTGGCTCAGCGGTTGAGCATCCACCTAGGATCCAGGACATCGCAGTTTGATTCCCTGTCAGGGCACATGCCCAGGTTGCTGTCTTGACCCTCAGTAGGGGACATGCAGGAGGCAGCCTATTTCTCATCATTGATATTTCTATCTCTTTTCTCTCCTTCTCCCTTCCTCTCTCTGAAATCAATAAAGATATATTTTTAAAAAGACAAAAATATAAGCAAGCTGCAGAATGATAACTAAAGTATGAAACCCTTGAAAGAGAGAGAATGATAAATGAAAAAAGAAAAACCTCCACAAAACAATGTTATTTTTCTGTTCTGTCCTGCTTGGAGGCAGTTCTATATATATGCATAGAATGTCTAGAAGCCTAACCCCAAGCCCCAAACTATCTACGGGAGGGTAAAAGTGACTGAAACTGGTACAGGTGGTCAGAAGTTCCTTTTGCCTAAACGTTCAGATGTTTAAAGGGAGAATGATTTCATTTATTTCTTATGTAATTTAATGTTCATTATAAAACAGGAGAAAATGAGGTGTTAGTGGTGTACAAACTTAATCCATCCAGATTTAGCAGATGTGGAGCTTTGCGTTTTGACTTATTGGTGGATAATTGGTGGTTCCAGTTCTTTTTTTCTTTTACTTTGCTGAGATGTAGCAAACTGATGTGATTAAAAGGGTGAGAGGAGTTGGCGTGTGTGGTGTTCATAAATCAGCTGGTGACGGTGGTAACAGTCAAGAAAGTTCTTTTCCAAGTCGTTAGTCTGTCATACTGTGGCCTTGCTGAGTCACAGGGTCATCATCCTGTCATGTCAAGCATGGTGTGGGAGAGGGGTGGGCCGCATTTATTGCTCTAATTGGGCCCCTTAAAAGGGGGTAGGTCCAGGTAATCAGACCTGGTAAACAGACCTGATGTATTACATGTAGTCTTGACATTTCTCTTTGTACCTTCCACTTGGAAAATCTTGCAAATAGATGTAAGTCAGTCGTGCAGCCACCATATTGAAAATTCACCTTATTTGGGGGTTAAGTAAATAATAGAGCTAAGAATTCTGCAAACCCATAGGTGCTGATTGCTATAGTTACAGAGATTTTCAAATACAAGATGTAGCGCGTGTGTGTGAATTAACAATATAGAATTTTAAAGATGATAAAAGAAAAACATTCATAGAACATTTAAAATAGAAAAGAAATTATAATTTTATTAAGAAATGGCTTACTACGTTTTATAATTAGCACCAATAATATTAGTTGTTTTTAAAAACAATCTTCCCTAACTATAATAATTGTGTTCTCATTGTGGAAAACTTAACAGTTAAAAAAATATATAAATAAAATTAAAAGCAGACAAAAATGAAGCAGTGACTAACTCCTGATGATCTGATTATGATGTTTTCTTCTAGACTTTTCTGTTATTAATATCACAACACCTCCATCCCACTGGCGATATTGTTTTATAGCCCGTTTTATCATGCGGTTATTAATATTTTATAACCATCACCCCAAAATGTTCCCTTGTACTTTCTTCCAATCAATTTCCTACCCACCCCAGGTCTTAGTGACCACCGAACTGATTTTTATCACTATATTTTGGCCTTTTTCAGATGTTATATAAGTGGAATAATATAGTGTGTGGCCTTTTGTGACTAGTTTCTTTCATTTATCATAATGCTCTTGATATTCTTCCATATGGCTGCATAAGAAGTTTTCTTTCTTTTCATTGTTAAATATAATTCCATTGTATGGGTGTATTACAACCTGTTTGTCCAATTATCATTTTGGGGATTTGCTGAGCTTTTGGAATCTGTCGGTTGAAATCTTTCATCCATTTGGAACATTCTTGGAGATTGCTTTTCAAATATTATTTCTGCCCCAATCTCAGTCTCTCCTTTCCTCTGGGACTTGAGTTGCAGCTATGCTACAGCCTTTGGTTGGGTTCCCTTATTTCTTATGCTCCGTTCCATTCTTTCCATTCTTTTTCTCTCTGTGTTAGTTTGGATGATTGTTTTTACTTCAGCTACACTGCATTTTTCACGATCGTCAGTATTTATGATGTGATTGCCATGGGGTCGTGCAAATGGACCTGAAACTCTATTCCTCTTCTTTTGCTTGGTTACCTCTTCGTCATCACCTAGACTTTGTGTCCTCAGGAAGGGCTTCTCTGGTCTATCAGATGAGGCCAGATTCCATGTGCCACATTCTCAAAGCACCACACACCCTTCCTTCTGAGAAGTCACCGAAGTTGTACTTTGCTGGCATTTTACTTAACTGGGGCACTGTTTGTCTGCCTTCTCTTCTAGATCATGAGCTCCACGGTGCAGAGGTCAGGTCTGCTGTTTATCATGGCTCCCCTATCTGTATCTGCTGCCCGAGACAGAACAGAATCTTGACATCTTTGAAATTTATGTGACATGAGTCCCTCTTCGGGTGCTTGGAAACCTGCTTCCTGAAGCTGTTCCGGCTGCCTTGTCGGAGCCCGGGGTATGTCACCCAGCCCTGCACCCAGCCTCCGCCCTCGGTGGTGGCCCAGCGTGTGTGCTGCATCAGCTGACTTCACAGGTAGGGGTCACACCACTTACGGGCACATCCGAGAACCTTCTGCCACAGCACAGGTAGAAAATCAAGTTGAAAGCAGAAAAACAGTTTGAACTTAACTGTAGCGGACAACCTTTGGACTCATGGGAAACTTCTGGCTCTTTGGCTGAATTCTTGGTTATAAGCTTCTCATTTTGTGGGTTGACCTAGCAATTCTGATTTCTGGGAAATGACTGAGCCAATTCTCTGTTCTCCTATTTGCAAAGGAGCTTGGTTGTTTGTGTGACTACCATTAAGTTTCCACACTGCCTTACTTTCAGTTCTGTGCTCTTTGGGAACAAGATCTTCCTTTCTTTTCCTTCCTTCCTTCCTTCCTTCCTTCCTTCCTTCCTTCCTTCCTTCCTTCCTTCCTTCCTTCCTTCCTTCCTTCCTTCTTTCTTTCTTTCTTTCTTTCTTTCTTTCTTTCTTTCTTTCTTTCTTTCTTTCTTTCTTTCTTTCTTTCTTTCTTTCTTTCTTTCCCTTCCTTCCTTCCTTCCTTCCTTCCTTCCTTCCTTCCTTCCTTCCTTCCTTCCTTCCTTCCTTCCTTCCTTCCTTCCTTCCTTCCTTCCTTCCTTCCTCTCTCTCCCTCTCCCCCTCCCCTCTCTCTCTCTCTCTCTCTCTCTTTCTCTTTTTCTTTCCTCTCTTTATATCTTTTTTCCTAGGGAAGACAGAAACATATAACTCCAACCAGTGAAATCAGTATTTCAGCCTAAGGAGCTCTCCAAATGCATTCTAGAAGACATAAAATTTGAAGTGGGTGAGAAAGCTGAGGTAGGATCTCCTATATAATATATCGAACTGCACAGGAAGTGGGGAACTTTCTATGTTTCTATATACATATATATGGAAATTTATGAATCTATAGGTAATACAAGTAAGGAGAAGGAGATATGAGTGTGAACAGCTAACGCTTATCACATGCATTATCTCGGAGTCCTCTCACACATCAGAACAGGAAGGCATTGCTATTATCTATTTACAGATAAGGGAATTAGACGGTCAATGAAAATCACCTGTGTAAGGCTGAGGAAGATCCTGGAGGATATGGATGGTGCTTCTTTAACTTTTAATCCTTATTTTTAGAGGAATTGCACTGTTAGCAAATTTAACTTGCCAAGGCATAGCTCTGATCAAGTCCCGCTACTGTTTAAAACCTCCCTGGGACTGCTATTTTCTAACCAAAGGCATGCAAGTTTACATGCCATGCTACTTCTCAGAGAGCTTGCTGTTCTACTGCACACTGGGGATTTTAAAAGGGGAGGGTGTCTCAACTTATTTTACCAAGGAATGCATTTTCTCCTAGAGCATCTTCCAATTTTCCAGTGACCTTGGAAATGCTAGCCTATAAAGTGAAATTTAAGTACCTAAATCTTAACTTAGGTACTTCATTAAGTAGTTAACTAAGTTAACAAAGCACCTAAGTAACTAAAGACTAAGTGACCCAGTCTTAAGTACTTTAAGTACTGAAGTTCCTCCTACCTGAGTTTATTCCTTTCTGGCTGGGGTGAAGGTTTGCAGGGACCAGGCAGGTGATGTCAGTGAAAGAAGTCAGGAGTGAAATGATAGGCGATGGCTGACATTCCCCAGGGCAGGGAGGGGTGGAGCATGACCAACTAGAAAGTATATGGCTTGTCCAAAGGAGAAAGCAGCTGCTCTCTAGCTGAATGTTGTCCCATGACATGTAGGCTCAGCACTGCAGAGATTTTGATATTCCAAGAGAATTTGGAAAGTTGGGTTTTGAAGTAAACTATTCTTATTTTTAAAGGATGGCAGCTAGTGCACATGTAAAACTCTATGTGGGTGAACACCTTGAAAGCCAAGCAAAACACACCAACAGGCTAAAGTTGGCACTTGGAACACCTGGTCTGGGACATTTTTTCCTACATAATAGGATCTTGGCTTCCTTCTTCTGCTTTTTCTCTAAAATGAACAAAATTGTTGAAAATAAACTTCTTACTTTAGGGAGTGGTATATCAATCCATTTTATTCATTTTTCAGAATTAAATATAAACAAATATTGTGCACACACATATTTGCATGTATACATATATGCAAATATAAACTTCAGTCACACCCATATTTGGCTAACATGTTTTCTAGATTCACCTCTTTACGTCTTCACATAGCTCTTCTTTTCCACATTCCCTAGGGGGGCACATGCAGTAAGTGACAGTGATCAGCACTCTCCAATCACAGGCTATCCAGAGCAATGGATGATTAATTTGAACTACTTTTCATAGGATCTATTTGAAAGTGGTATGATTGGTGGTAGTTTCTAGGTACCATATGTTGTACCTAATACCTGTAGACAGGTATTAAGTGCAAATATTTGCAGCCATGTGGGTAAGAGCTCACTTGCAACCACATGGGTAAGAAATTGACAAGGGTGAAAAACTGGGTAGAAGGAAAGATACTTAAATTCTCCTTAAAAAGTTCTGTACTTTGTAAAGTAGAGAATAAGTCATTCCCTTTAGTCCCATTGTAAGTAGAGCCCTGGTTAAAATCTTAGTGCAGAGCTCATTCTGTGAGTGTGGGAACTGCGATTGGCATGTATGGTTTTGGAGCATGGACCATGGAGGAGTCTGATGTGGCTGTTACCACAGTTGAGCTCCTTCTGAGTATATCTTGCCCACCTCCTCCCACCTGTAGTCACTCTTACCCCCCCTTTGAAGCCCCCTCTAACTGCCTCATGCTCCCTACTTATAGAGAGTTACTCCCTTTTCTGTAGCATATATCAGGTGCAATAGGGGCACCCTATAAAAATGCTATATGAGAATCAGATCTTCTTGTCCATCCCTCTCTTTGGCATGGAACCACGAGAGCTATAGGGGCGACATTACCTGTGACTCTGATCCTCACACGGCACCTAACATGCAGGAGATGTTCCATAAATGTAAACTGAATGGTCATTTAAACGAAACATGGAATTTTGGAATGTACCTGGTAGAATATCAATTCTAACCATCTATCCATGGTACTGGCAGCTTGATGTATGAGCCGCCATCATTTAGAGTGCTGGGGTGGAAGCTGGATCACTGCTAAGAAAGCATTTCTATATGAAATTAAGAGGGCTGTCTGAGAGCCTCTCCAGGCCCCTTCTAGCTATGAGACTTAACAGGGCTTCCAGCTTTCCCAGCTCTCTGCCCTGGTCCCTGGGTTGTGGATTAGTGGAGCACTATCTGCTCTATCTTGCCCCCTTCCCTAAGCCTTACCATTTGTACACACAGGCCTGACTCCCACCTGCCAGCACCTTTTACTTTTCCGCTGGGGTGTTTGGCCTCTGGAGCCCACTCTGCCAGCAGACATGGTGGAGGATTAACAGCTCCTAGAAGCATCCCTAAGCCCACCTCCCTTGTTCATCGGGTGGGATATGGGCCCCCCAGGGAGGTCAAGCTCCAGGGTCCACAGTGGACACTAGCCTGATAACACACGCTTTACTGCCTGCCTTTCCTTGCTTGTCTCCCTTCCCCGCTCCCTCCAGGCGGTTCCTGGAGTCACCTCCCAAATAAATGACTTACACTTGAATCTTGGCCATGGGGATCTGCTTCTGGGAAACCCGAAAAGATAGCTGGAATCTCAGCATGTTCCTTCCACAGGCTAATCTGGAGGAGCCCACATTTGCTCCCCCAAAGTAGGACTCAATTCAACAAATAACAGCTCCCAGACAGAAGACTCAGAAGCCAGGGACATGGGCCTTGGCCAGAAATGCAGCAGCAGGAATACAGCTGCCTTGTTTCAGATGCTAATTTACAGCTCCCACACCTCAAAGCTGAGGCAATGTTTTGCACGAAAGCGAAGAGTGTGATTGAAACTCTCCACAGCGCCTGACAACTCCAGCCAGCGGTCCCTGTGTCACCCCGCTAGCTGCTCTCATTACCTGACACGGCGTGATTTAAAAAACGGCTCGTGGCTGAATGATAACAACGATGGCTCGTTAGTCTCCAGGGATGATTGTGTGGGAACCAAGCAAGGTGACAGGTGAGAAGTAAATTAAAATTCTCGTAGATTGCCTTAAACTTGGAGCCAGTTAATATGCTGTGGCAGAGACGGCAGGTTTTATGGTTACCAAACACCCACATAACAGCAGGGGGTGAGGGTTTACAGGATCCCTCATAATGACCAAGCTATTAAACATCAAGCAGGAACTGGCTCCCGCCCCCCCAACTCCATCTAACCTGAGATTTCTCCAGGGAAAAAGCCCAACTATGGGCAAATACAAGATGTCATCCTCAAAGTAACTCCAGCCCTGAGAGTGGCACGTCTTGTGATTAATGCTGACTCCCAGTACCCTAACCTTGCGACGGCAACAGGAACAGCTGAGTCAGGAAACACAATATGGACAACATTTGATTAATGAGGCGGCCCAGTCTCCTGGGGAATACTGTCGCAGGGCAGGAGCCACAGCGTTCGGCCAGTGGAAAAACTCTAGCCTGGCGTGGCTCCTGCTGACAAAATCGATTACCCCAACTGGAAAGAATACATGAGTGGCAGATAAAGGGGCTCCTTTCATTCCCTTTGGTTAAGAAGGCCTATTGCTCTTCCCAAAACGGAACTGTAAGAGATTCTAATGAAGGCGTCAGTGCCACAGCTGAACATGGGGTCACTGGCACAGCGTCAGCTTGAGCAGAAGACTTCCAAGCCATGACATACCTTCGTATGCACTGGAGGAGGCTTCTCTACTTCTGCCTGGTTCTGGAAGTCCACACAACGGTAGAAGAAAGAACCAGAGGAGGAAAAGATAGTTTCAATGGCCCCATATCTGTGTCTACAAGTGTCACTTGGAAAAGAGTCTATTTGTAAAAACAAAACAAGCAAACAAAAAACCCTACAAAATTTCCAATTTTATTAAAAGGCTCTAAATACAGACTTCTGCTGAGCCAGGTCAGGGTTAACTTAACGCTTGTGTTGAGTCTTTGGTTGGCGCTCACTGATTTCATGGTGTATGAGAACCCAGATGACAACAAGCAAACCTAAGTGATAGCCATACAATTCTATAGCTCCATTCCATCTATCTGGGCACTTCCCTGCTCCCTTCCCTCCCCAAGATTCTGAGTGGCAGCTATTTTTAAATTCCAAGTTGGTCTAAATAAACCCCACCTTTGGAGAAGGCTTTGCAGGTATTGCCATCTTTCTAGGGTCATTAGAGGAATCTCAAACTCTTATAAACGGGTGTCTTAAAGCTCTCAACTTGTGTCTCATTCTTCCTGTTGTCTTGGTGGAAGATAAATCAGAAATTTAGACCAGTGCTTCAGGGTGACCCCAAGTAGTGTTTTTCTCCTCAAATCCAAATCACTTGGCCTCAAGTGAAATCCTGAACTTCAAGATGCCACAGTTTAACTCTAAACTTTGGATTATGCAGGTAACAGGATTCTGTCTTACTGTCAAGTTTCAAAAATATGACAGTTCACCTTGGACTCGGCTAACATGCTGAGCATTAACTCGATGTCACATCCATAACTTTATTAAATCTTTCATCCACGTTGTAAGGTAGCTATTGGGACTCCCTTGTTTCAGATAAAGAAACAACCTCTCTGAGGGCCTCAAGCATTTGCTCCAGTTCCCTCATCTACCCAGGGACAGATTTAGAAAGATCCACGCTGGAAACCATGCTCTAAGCCTCTAGTTCTTTCCATTACAGATGTCTGAGCAATAATTAAATTGAAATGACAGCAGAGAGGAAAATTCTAATGTACCAATAACTTCATTTTCCTGGCTGCTCTTAAAAAGCAAATGAGTATAATTTGAACAATAAATCATTTTTTAGAAAAAATATGAACATCTGAATTTTTTCCTTCCTGCCTGCGACAGACTCCTGGTCTCTTTCTCAATTAGGCTTCTCTCCTTTCTTTGCTAGACTTCTTTTTTCCTGATGTGTTTAAAGTCCCACATCCATGTGTGCTAAATGGAGGAGTATGGCAGTATTGCTTTTCAGATGTCCCCAGGAAACCCAATATTATGCATTCAGTGCTCACTGAACTGAAATGGGACTTCCAAGTGCAACACAGCACCCCGCCAGGCCCTCATCAGGCTCAGACATCTGCAACCTTTCAGATTTGAAGTGTCTGATTTTTCTTGTCTTGTGCTGGGCACTCTTCCTTTTCCTGCAAGCACTGGGAAATTTTGAATAAGGTGTTCCTAGCTGGCAAGATAAGGAATGAAGGACTTTTTTGGTGCTGGTTTAAAGTTAGGAAAACAAATGATTACACGTCGAGGAAATGTGAACTATGACAAAGAAGTTCTTGTATTATTCACTTAGGGAAAATAGATAATTCTATTTTAGATATAGTATTTTTGTTAGAAGGTTTGGAACTGAGAATCATTTTTTTTTTACATGTTATTTATTTATTTTAAAATTTTTTGTACTTCCCAGTGACCAGACATTACATAATTTAATACGTGATCATCCCAATAAATCCTACACCCATCCAGCACCACGCCTAGTTATTAGAATATTATTAACTATGTTCCCTATGCTGTACTTGACATCCCCATGACCATTTCGTAATAACCAATTTGTACTTCTTAATCAGGGTTTGGAACTCAGAGTCTTAATTCAACTTATGATCCCTGAAATCTCACAGTGGCCAGCCTTCCATCTGAGCCACATCTAATGTTCTGTGGCAGCATCCACCATTCCAGAGAAGAGCAATGAGGTGAAAGGGGTTGTCAGATCCTGGACAATGAAGACAGGGAACACACGGGGAAAGGAAATACCCTCAGGAAAAAAAGACAAGAAGGGGCTGTTTCTTTCAGCTCCCTCTACCTTTGAGGAAGAAATTACAGAAGTATAAAATAATTATCATACAGAATTAAGTTACTGTTTGGAGTATTCTACAAACTCCCAGCATTTGGAGTGTGGTTAATGGATTTGTGCATAAAGCTGTGTCACATTTTGAAATTCCTTGAGAAGCTCTCCTGGGGCAGCAAAATCCAGGATGCAGTCAGCGTGAATAATTTTCATCATGCAATTGGGTGGGTTCTGTTATCTAAACAAACAGACTATACCTTCTGGAAGTTTATATTTTGGGTACATTTTCTTATATTTTAAAGTTATTTCTTGCCTTATTGTTATTTTTTAAGTGAAAGCAAGTTTGACACTAATGAATCCTGTATCCAGTCAGGAAATGCCCAAATGAAGGAGCCCACCGCTTCTCCAGGAAGAGATGAACACCTCACTGGGGTACTGGATTCTGTCTCTGGGTTGAACCAGCGTCTCCCTGATTGGCAGGCTGTCCCTGTGCCACTTCATTCTTCCTGGGTTATAATGCGTTCGCGAACCTAACCCTATAGACGCCTACACAAAGGTAAGAGATGTCAAATGCAAACTTGATAAATTTAGCGTCTTGATCCATGCCTCTTTCTGTTTAAGATTTTGGTTGAAATCCTGCAGAATCTACCTGCAGAAGTCAAGAGGGTGGCAGGAAGCCGGGGCGACATTCTCCACTGAACCATCTGCTTTTTGTCCCGGGAACCATGTCAGCTTCCATCTGGTGTCACTCGGCTCACCTCACACTGTCTAGCCCAGAGCCTAGGTGGAGTGATCCCTCACAAGGCCTCCTCTGTGTGTTCTCCAGCTAATGCGGCCAGTAAGTGCCTGGTAGTTACAAATCCCCGACTCACTCCTTTCTACATGGGCTTTTACATCCACAGGCGTTTCATGGAAGATAAACCCCAGCGAGCAGCATGGGGACAGCCATCAGCAGCGCGTGGCCGCCGTCCTCGTTCTCCGCAGCCCCGGGTTCGTAGGTAGCCGAGCGTCGGTGCAACCTGGGAACTGAACCAAGTCGGGGCGCGCCTTCAGACCCCACTACAAATGCGGTTTATTTATACCCCAGACATTTAAAAGTCCCCAGAGCCACCGAAAAAAATATCACACTTTTAATTAAGGACATTTTCTTTTATGAGTTCCTGAAGGTAATGGCATCATGTGCAGGGATTTAATAGTTCTGGGGGTTTCATTTAAGTCCTAATCGTTCTCTCATGTAATTGAAGCCTATTTCATGGATAAATGTCTTTGGTTTTCAGATACTTTTCATCATGACTGCCTTTCTTCTAAAGCAACATTTAAAGAAAAAAAAAAATGCCGATTTGAGCGAAAGGATTATAGGTGTCTAAGGGCTGCTTCCATTCATCATTATCAATATGCATTTAACGAAATCTTAGCTGTGCTGTCCAGTGTGGTAACTACTTGCCATGTGTATCTACTTAAAATAAATTTAAACTAATTAAAATCAAATAAAACCACATTCACACTAGCCACATTTCAAGAGCCCAATAACCACATACAGCTAGTGGCTACCACATTGGACATAAGGTAGAACATTTCTGTCATTTGTACGAAGTTCTGTTAGGTGGCAGTGACTCCTAAGGATGAGGGCAGAGGGACTGCAGAGCGGGCTCTCTACAGATGTGGCAAGTTGTCAGCCCTTGGAAGGCGGGCACCATCTAGTTGAAGAGACAAACAATGAAAGGCGACGTCCAGCATGGGCAAACAGCCAAGGCGGAACAGGGGTGATACGTCAATGTCAAAAAATGGAGACTTGAAGTTCAAAGCTGAACAGTCCTGGGCAGGATGGTAGAACCTAGTCCATACACCACAAGCAAACTAGGGACTAAGAAATGAGTGATACCAAAGTCTATGGGGCAAGAGAGCATAAGAGAGCTGGCCAGGCGTGGCTCAGGGGTTGAGTATCGACCTAGGATCTGGGCAGCTGTGGTTCGATTCCCGGTCAGGGCACATGCCTGGTTGCGGACTCGATCCCCAGTGAGGGGCATGCAGGAGGCAGCTGATCAATGATCTCATCATTGATGTTTCTGTCTCCTTCTCTCCCTCTCTCCCTCTCCTTTCCTCCTTCTGAAATCAATAAAGATACATTTTTTGAAAAGTGAATAAGAAAGAAAAAGAGTAAACATAAACACAATTGTGATCTAGAATTCTCAGGGAGCGTTGTATTAGCTTATTGTTGTTGTAACAAATTAACGCAAACTTTCTTGCTTAAAACAACACAAATTGATTCTTAGAATTTTGGAGGTCAGAAGTCTCACTGGGCTACAATGGTGTTGGCAGGCCTGTTTCTTCCGGAAGCAAAAAGAGTTTTCTTGCCTTTTCCAGCTTCTAGAGGTCATTGGCATTGCTTGGCTCTCTGGCTCCTTCCTCCATCCTCAAATCTCTAGCTCTTATCCCTATTTTCATCATCAATTTTCTTTCTCTGACTCTCACCCTCCTGCTTCCCTTTTATAAGGAATTTTGGATTACATTGGACCTACTCAGATAATCCAGGGCAATCTTTATCACCATTTCAAGGTCCAAAACCTTAATCACAACTGCAAAGTCCCTTTTGCCATGTAAGGTGACATATCCACAGGTTTTCGGGATTAAGACATGGACATCTTTGGGGGAGGAAATATCCTGCTGACCACAAGTGCGGTAACACCAAAGGGTCTGCTTGAAGGCCTGTGATTTCACGGATATTTATAATGTAGAGGTCATCAAGCTTCCAGATCATAAGAAATTATTTATTAATTTATATTTCATCTAGTTATGGAAATGAGTTGGCTGATTATAACAACATGTATAATATAAAGTATTGTGTCAAATATAATCTGGATGAGAGAAGAAAGATGGATCAGGAAAATAATACAATGAAAGAAGGAATGAGGCTTAAAAGACATGTGTATTAATCTACACCTATCTTGGTTGGGTTGAACTATGACTTTAACCTGGTGATTTATACAACTGACAATGTTTTTAAAATGGAAAACAAGTTCTAATTAGTCTTGTCACTAAAGCAAAATGAGTCATTCTTCCTGGGGTCCTCACAAACATGACATAATGATCAGTGTCCTCAACAATGTCCTTTCTTTGAATGTTGGAGTTTTATAAGGCTTTTTTTCCCCTAATAACAACCTTTTATTTAGGCTCTTGGAATCCCCAAAGCATAATTCATTGAAAACAATTCTTCAGGGATCCAATAAAATGAAGTCTGTAGACTTGGCTTCTTTCTGATCTTTCTGAGCCAGGAGGATAGTTGAGAACATCTAGATTCTAGAAGAACTTGACCCTGATCCTTCAAACAATTTTGAATACTGTTTCTGTCTACTTGACTTTTGAGTAATTATTGGGCACATGTCAACTTGACATCGTACTCCCCAGCAAACGTCTGGAGTGTATTATTTCATATTACGAACTCAGGATGACGACAGCCTTGCCAGGCCTGAATAGTGTCATTCTACCTTTGCCAGGAAGAAAGCTGAGACAGTCCCCACTGACACAGGTTTCTCGGAACATAACCATGAATCTTCTCCAGATCATAGCAAACCACTAGACAACTGAGAGCTAAAAAAGCTGCCCAATGTAACATGGTTCAAAATGCTTGCCCTGCAACTTGCTCCTTAAGACAGACTGCATCAGTCAGCACACTTGTCTCTAGCTTCCATGTGGTCAAGTGGATATTACAGACATGTCTTTGAAGGCAGATTATTAATGACAGGAGCAGTGCTTTGAAATGTGCATATCTCAAATATTTCTGTGAAGTCTATCAGCTCCCTAGAATATCATGTTTTGTGGAAGTTTAGAGACAACTATATACCAGTAAAAACAAACTCATCTTTCCACTGCCAGCCTCCCCTCCCCTCCCCCCTCCCTTCCCCTCCCCTCCTCTCCTCCCCCCCTTCTTCTTTTCTTCCATTGTTTTTCAGTTCTTTTCCCTCCCCTCCCCTATATTACCTTCTTTTCCTTCCTCTTCTCTTTGCCCTTCATTTTTTCCTGTGCCCAGCACACTGACAATGAAAGAACACTTTAGAAGTTCTAAAGACCAAAATATTATATCAAATTATTTTCAAAGGGAACTGTTTTATTTTATTTATTTATTTTTATTATTATTATTTTTAAAATATATTGATTTCAGAGTGAGGAAGAGAGAGGGAACTGTTTTAAAGTGATACTTCAAGAGTTCTTCAAGGTGGGTCACAGCGTGCCTTAAAATCAGAACACGTTTTAAACTCAAGTATATAAGGTAACACATCTCATCCCACATTTTATCCCTTCTGATCTGTACATAAACCATGGGATGGCTTGTAGACCACGAAGCTCAGCATTGGCTCATTCTGAAACCATTCACTGCTATAATAGGGCCATACAGCTGGATGGGATTTGTGGCAGGTTTGAAATCAGATGCTTCTAACACAAACCTAAGTGACCAAAGGGGTCCCTTTGTTCAACTCAGCTTATGACCTTCTAGTTTCAGGCATGACCCTGGCTTTTTCCCCATCCTCTCAGGACCTGGGGACAGTGTGGGTATTGCATTGATCTCATCTCATAAAATACCCTAGAAGGGGGCTATAAAATCTTCATGCACATATTTAGTTATATTTCTCAAGTCACAGGTCACAAAATATGATTTGTGAACTCAAATGGACATGGGAGGAAAAATTGGGAGAGTGCAGAGGGGGTTTGTAAGGAGAAACGAGTAGTGTTTGTATGGCTCAGGTGGAAGAAACAGTCAGGTTTCCGAGTGTGCACAGCAAGCCCTGCTAACACAGGGGGCTAAACCAGCCCAACACTTCAGGCATCTTTCCAGAAGGTTTCAGCCTTCCCCATGGCCCATGGGGAATCTTTTCTACCACTTCTCATCTCCTGAGCAATTTAAGAACAACATGCTCATTTGATTTATAATGTGAGGGCCTGGTAAAGCTGTGAATAAAGTGGCTTGAGGGGGAGAAGATAATGTTTTTCAAGTGCCTTGACTAATATGTTCAGACTTGGTTCAGACGGGTCTGTGCAATTTCGGAGCCCCCATCGTGGATTTCACAAAGGCTTCTCTGTCTGGCCAGCAGTTCAGAGGGAAGAGAGGGGTCGGAGGGGAACCCATCCAGAGGGCATGCCATGCTGCTTCCTCAGGACAGACTTTCTCAGTAGAGAGAGAAGTGTGGTGTTTGGGGTACAGTGTGCTGTGTGGACACCATGCATGTGGTCACGCAGATGCAATCAGAACAAAGAGTTGGGTTTTGCTTTTTTTGGTAGGAGGCTGGCATGGTGTTTATATTTTGTGACCACTGAGCAATATGTCCTGTTGTTACTCAGTTCGTCCTAAAGGGTAAAAATAAAATGCCTTCATTCCTTCTGTGTGTGATCTCCTACTGGTTTGAGATTTAGAGAAGCAGAACTATTCACCTTTCTGGGGCAGGGAGAAGCTGCTTTTCTCATCTTTCAGGTTTTACCCTAAGTGTCACTTTCTGAAAAACTTCTTTAGTCCCCAGCTAAGGAAGCCTCTCAGCTGACCCCCTGAGGATTTTCAGCCATAGCTTTTACTGCTTCGCAGATGAGAGGCAGCCTAGTGCCAGGCTTAGAGGTACAGATCCTAGAGGTGAACTGACTAGTTTGAAATCCCAGCTTGCCCATTGTCTGTGCAACTGTGAGATAATTACTGAATTGTTTTCTGCTTTATTTTTTTATATCTAAAATGAGGATACTAATTGCTCCTACCTCATGGAGAAACTCTGATTATTAAACAGATTAAATTGGCATAAAAAGCCTAGTACCTCCTATAGAGAGTCCCTATGTGAATATTCACTTTTACTATTTACATATTTGCTTATTTGTTTATTGTTTCTTTCCCCCCCAAAATCATAAGCTCTATTAGGGCAGAGGTTATATATATAAATAATTTTGTTTTTATGCTGAATAAAAGGAAACACAAGATACCAATCTCCAAAAAATAAGATAAAGTACTAAATTAGAATCCTGGCCTCACACCATATACAAAGATCAAGGATAAAAGACCTGAATGTGGAAAGTATAACATTCAGTATAAAAATATAGAGACTATCCTTTTGACTCAGGGGTCAGGAAGGATTTCTTAGGCAATAAAAAAGAACCTGTCATAAAGGAAATGATAAATGCTAAAATTCTGTATAATAACAGCCATTCAAAAAAGGGAAGAAAGTTACTTTCTTAGAAAAGGTATTTGCAACCACAGAGCTGATAGGAAATTTGACTATATAATAAGAAACTTAAATGGCTAGCAAATACAAGAAAAGAAGCTTTGCCTTATTAATTATTAGAGAAATGTAAATCAATATCCAAATAGATAACATTTTACATCCATGATGATTTGAATTCTCTGACAATGCCAAACATTAGAAGTACGTGAAGAAATGGGGATTCTTATGCCCTGATAATGGGAATGTAAATTTATACAGGTACTTGGGGAAATAGTTCAGAAATGGTTAAGTACTGAATTTATTAAGAGTGGCTTCCCTCTGGAGAAGGCAGGAGGGGAAAGGGACTGGGTAAAAAGCATACACAGTAAGCTTCAAATAGATATGGCATAAACCAATCAAAAAGAGGGTATAAGCAGGGCGGAAGCATTATTAAATTGGATGGTGAGCTAAAGTGTCTTCAAGGAGGTGAAATTTAAGCTGAGGTGAAGGATGAGAAGGAAGATCTGGGGGAAGTGAGTTCTAAGCAGAGGGAAGGCAAAGTTCAATGTCAGAGGCAAGAAAGAAATAAGGAAACCTAAAGGACCAGCAAATATAGCAAATATAAGCTGCCCGGTCGGGCATGGCTCAGCGGTTGAGGGTCGACCTAAGATCCAGGCAATCGGGGTTCAGTTCCCTGTCAGGGCACATGTCCGATTGTGGGCTTGATCAATGATTCTCTCATCATTGATGTTTCTATCTCTCTCTGTCCCTCTCCTTTCCTCTCTCTGAAATCAATAAAGATATATTTAAAAAAAAAAAAAAAAAGAAAGAAAAAAAGAAAAGAAGTGCAACATCTTTAGTTATTAGAAAAATAACTAATTACTAATGAGTAACCAACTAATAACTATTAGAGAGATAGTAGTGTGATTAAATCATAGTGATCAAAAAGCAGGTCAGAGAGGTAAGTGGGAATCAAACTGAGATACTCACACAGCTGACACCCTCACCTTCTCGCTTTGCCTTCTCAGGAAAGCCTGCTCTGACCTCCCTATTTAATATTGTAACTCATTTCTTCTCATTCTCACCATCTTCTAGTGCTAATAATCCTTCTTACCTGCTCTATTTTTGCTTTTATTATTTTAACATTTAAGTCTTCTAACATACTCTGTAATTTACTAGTGTATAATATTTGCTGTTTATTCCTATCTACCCTCACTAGACTAAAAAGTCCAAGGGGGCAGGAAACTTGATCTATTTTGCACACTGATCTATCCCAAGCACCTAAAATAGTGACTGCCACATAGTGAGTGCTCAATGAATATCTATTGAATGAATACATGAATTGTTGGTAGTAGTGGGACAGTAATTCATTCTGGAGGTAGGAAAGCAAATGGCTTATAAATTTTCAGAAATCTTTATTCTTATACTTCTGGTATACAAAACTTCCTCTGGTAGGGACCTCTTTAAGGGGTAGTATTGCCTGAGATGGGCACGTGGAGAATATCTGAGATGACAGAAATGTTCAATATCTTGATATGGGTCCTGGTTATGTGAGTCTGTGAATTCAGAAGTAAAATTCATCGACTTCTACACTTAAAATTTGTGTATTTTAATATATACCAGTGATTTTCAACCGGTGTGCTGCAAAAACTTTTAAGACATGTAATGCCTGACTATTTAATCAGGGGCACTGACCTCTTTTTCCTTAGATTGCCAAATAAAAAATGACAATAGCCATCCAGTGGGAATGAATAAAAATTATGCCTATTTTTTGGCCGGATCAGCAAAAAATATGTTTTTGATGTACCACTGAATTTTAGTAATTAGTTTATGTGTGCCATGAGATGAAAAAGGTTGAAAATCACTGATATGTGCAAATTCACCTTCAACAAAACAAAACAAAAATCAATGTAAAGCTGAGGAATGCTATGAGAGTTGTTCTGTCAACAATTCTCATTTTGTCACATACGGGGAACAGACATGAGGAGATACGGGTGACCTTCTGAACTCATGAATGAAAGAAGATAAGAATATTTGATCACAGCATCTCGTCTTTCTATTGGCCTTGGCATTTAAGACTTGGTTGTATTTTCTCTAAATTCCAAGTACAACTAATGATCTTCCAAATCCCTGAGTACATCCTTGGATTTTGTTTGGAGTGATTTGCTTCGACTAAATGAGACATGTGCACGTTCGCGTGTATATCTGTGCGTGTACATGAGCATCTATGCTTATTCCTAGAGCATGAAGAGCAAGTCAGTTATTTTATGTTATTATCATTTCCCTGACCTCAAAATATATGAGTTTATTTAGGTTTCTAGAAATGAATTTGTCTAGTTGACATCTTATAGCTGTTGAGGTCCTTTGGGACTTGCACATTTTACAAAGGTTTGCCCTGTGTGTGAAAACTGCAGAGACGCGAAGAGCGGATACAAGAATAAAATACAGCTAAAAGCTTGACTTTAAATTCATATCCATCTATTTCTGGAAGTCCTTTAAGTTCCCCATCAGCTTTATCTGCACAATGTCCTTGTTTTTTTAAAAAATTCTGCTTTTCCTATGTTCTTTCAACCCATCAAATATAAAAGCAAAAATAAAATCTAGTTGTGGCCACAGAGTTTATTCTGTTGTTCAATGCTGTTGCACACAACTCCGTAAAAGTTTTTCATTCTTGAGGATCATTTTCAGTTTTCTGATCTGTAGAATCAGATGCCTTAAGTGCAGGGAAAACAACTCCAGAGTAAGAAATGATTAAGTAGTGACTTGGCAATTCCTCTCACATCCTGTCCAGCCCTAGAGAACGCGGCTACCAGGAAGGAGATCAATTTCTCAGCCGAATCTGCGCTTGACGTGTGCTTGAGCTAAAACACTGCTGTGATATGGGTTCAGCCCCCTTTCTGGAGGAGAAATAATGTGCTGTTTTTCCCATCTGCTTTTGAGAATATTGTTAGTCAAATAGAGAGTAATATGTTTGAGAAAACTTAGATGTGCTTCTTGGCCATGATTTTGCCTTAACCTTTCTGAACTTGACCACAGCCCTCTCTGGCCCATTTATGAATGAAAATAAATTCGACTTCTCTCTTGATAATTCATGATAGTCTTTACAGCAAAGTTTGATCTTCCCAAAGTCTTGAATAGAGAGTAAGCAGGAAGATGACTAATTATTTCCTTCACGTGGTAACTGTGTAGGGAAATGAGGTCCACACCACTGCTAGCACTCATGGGTCTGTTTTTAGCCCATGTAACTATGATTTACACACAGACTGGTTCTTAAAAAGGAGCTGAATGCCTGTTTTCCATGTACTTGCTCCTCAAAAAAAAAGAAAAGAGAGAGAGAAAAAAAAGAAAAAAAGAGAATCTTATTGCACCGAAGGCCTTTTTTTCTTCCTTCAATCTTGGCTTCATTTTGAGGCATTTTACTAGTTCTCACTCAGTATTTACTTGTTGAGCTCACTTATTTAAAATAAAAATACCTTTACAAAAATATTTTAGGTGCCGCAGAGGGAATAAAAGGGCCTATGCTTCTCCCAGATAGTTCCAGAAAACTTTTGCCTGGAGGGCCATAAACATTCACAGGCTTCCCAGTCCGGGGGCTGGTGGGTCCTGGGCAGTGAATTACTGCCCAGGCCCTGAAGGAAGAATAGCCCTGTGGGCAGAGATATTCAGGCTGCTGACATTTTCAAGGCTTTGTGGAGGGAAGATGATTTGCGAGTGTTTGGCAAACAAAAGCTCTGTGTAGCAGTGTGTCACTTTCAAAGTCAGCTCTAGACTCCTAAACTTTCCCTTTACAAAAATGAGAACGGAAAATCTTTATTTTAGCCTGATGCATATGAAGAACTAACTCCACGTTGCTCTGTGTGCAAACGTTGAGCCTCAGGACTGAGAAGTGGGGTTTTATGTTCTGTAGCTGGGAATTTCCATTGGGTCCTCAGAGAAATGGGCTTAAATCTAGAGAAAAGCAGGCAGAGCCTCTTAAAGATGAAATTTACTCGGTCTTACTGTTTCGGTTGTCTTCGGGCTAGTTTCCATGGACTTGTGCTTCTGCAGCTGGGTGTTCATTGGCAGAAGTCTCAGGAGTGGACTCGCCTAGCCTTGTAAAGAAGTGGGTGAGCAGACAGTGAGAAAAAGTAGGTTCGGGACCAAAGTGTGATCAATCAATTATTTAGCACAAGACAACAGAAATCAACTGAGTAGAAAGCTCACTCAGGTCTTAGTGTCTGTGGAAATCTTGTAATTACAAGGCCTTATGGAAAGCACCCCATCCTCCTCAGTTGCCAGAGTCCTGGGTTAGAATTTAAAACTACTAGAAACACACACCAGTAAATCACAGGTAAGTTAGATAAGCAGGTACTTTTTAAAAACTGATTTCACAGACTGAAAGTGTAAACAAAAAATACTGAGAAAGCCAATTCTTTCATTTTAGATAAGAGGAGACTGGGTCAGCCACTTAAGCTTTCCCAGCTCTTTTGGTGGCCAAGATAAGACAGGCCCCCAGGTATCTTAGACTCCTATTGGAGGGAGCTGCACCCAACAATCATTTGACCCAAGTCACACATAGATCTGCAAGGGGTCAGGAGAATTCCTGACACCCAGAAACTAGTTTGAGGGATGAAGAGAAATACGCTCCTGTCCACTTGCCCTTCATCTTGACCTTTGTAACCTCTTCCCCTTCAAATATTTCTTTAGAATTGGGAGGTGGTGGGGGTAGAGAGGCAAGGAGAGAAGAATTCAGAGCATTTTAGAGCTGGAAGAGAAAGTCAAGAACATCCAGTTCCCTGTTCTCCTTTATAGGTGAGCAACAAAGAGGAATGCTTCTAGAAGGAACTTTCAAACGCAGATTCTGATTGAGTAAGGTATGGGGTCGGCCTAAGATTCTGCATTTCTATCAAGCTCCTGGGTAATGTTAACCCACAAACCACTCTTTTGAGTATCAAGGGAGTAGACCAATTGGGTAGCTTCAAGTTTTACAACTGGCTAATGGTTACTCCAGTGACCATAATGAATATCAATTAATTTCATATGGTTCAGAGTTTTGCAACTCTAAGCAAGCTTCTTAAGCTGAATTATAGACTCTTCATCTATAAAAAATATAGTTTTATTGGATTTCTGAGCCCTTTGCCTAGCCAGTGGGGATAGTGTAGTCTTCAAATAGACCTTTAGTCACAAAGTAGAGCAGTGTATGGGGAGAACATTGAATTAGGAGCCAAGAGCCCCTCAGTGACCCAGCTATGTGACCAGATGAAATGCTGCAGGCCTCAGTTTTCTTCCCTGAAATGAGAGGTTGTTCTGAGAAGTTTGGTTGGTTTTTTTTTTTGCTTTCTTTTCTTTTCTACTCTAAATAGAGTTTATTGTTTACAACAGGCATTTCCTTAGACAGCTTTCTTCTGAGCGGACAGGAAAATACAGTAAGTTAACACTTGCCAGGCGCCAATCACTCTTCTAAGAGCTTGGCGTGTGGTGAGTCATTTCACCCTCACTACAACCCCTGTGAAGAGATACTGTTATCACCTCCACCTGACAGATGAAGAGCCGAGATCCAGCTAATAAGGCTTCGCTCTGTGCTCTCACTGACTCAATGAACAGCAACAGTCTGATTATAAACCTCTCTAGTTATACCTTCACATATCTTATTTGAACCAAGGAACCATATTGTGAGTTGTCATAATCACCATGGTCACCTCCACCTTACAGGTAAGAAAAAAAGAGATTCACATAAGTGGCAAATGGAGAAGCCAGGATTTGGATGAAGCCTGTTTGGGCCCAAAGCTACGTCTTTGTCGTGTCCCTGCCCCTCAAGCCTGAAGCTCTAGCTGCGAACGCCAAGCTTATTCTGAGATGTGGGAAAGCTCGGTCTCTTCAGCTGGTCCGCCTGGCAGAGGTGGAGTCCAGTATTTCTAACAGTTTGTAGCTGGTATTAAAAATTAAAAAGAAATTGAGTTTGTGAATTGATTTATCGCCTATTAAATGCTGTATGTACTTGTTAAACGTACTAATAGAGATGTAGATACTTTGGGTTTCTTTAGACAATAATAGTTTATAAATAATAAATTTTTAATTTTTTTATTTAAAAAATCCCTTCTAGTTCTAGCAGTCCTCTACTTGGAACAAAATGTTCCTAGTTTAATAAGTATAATGACCTGGAGTTCTTACCAGAATCCTTATTTCTGCAGAGTATCAATGGTCCATTTAATGCCAAGTTCTTGAGCAGGAACAGAGACCCATAATTACGCATAATTTCTCTGGGAACATGTGTCCAGCTTTCTTGCTTTACTAGAAGACAGATTTTTCCAAGAGCACAATGGGTGGGGGGGAGGGATGGAGTCTGTAGACTTATAACATCCCAGTGACTGGGAGTGCTCTGAAGTTATACCATTTTAGTTCTGTCACCCAAGCCGAGCATCCTAATTTTCGGATGTAACCCCATGAGATCATCACAGGTCCTTTCATTGCAAATTTTCCCACTCGCAACCTGCGGTCATACTCAGGCGGGTCACAGTACAGGTAAGTCATTGGCCATCTCACAAAGTGAAGAATCTCACAATTAACTTGTTTTTTTCCAAAATGGGGGTGGGGGGGTGGGAGGAAAGGACACTTAAGGCACGTCCCTGCTTCAGAAAGAATTACTAACCACCCAAGCCTGATGGGAGACTTTCCCGTACTATTTTACACACGCCTCACAAATGCCCTCTTTGCGACCGCATTTGTTTCCGCCTGTCTCATTTGTCCCCACAGGCACCGGGGGCGCTCCTGCCCCCGGGAGGGGTCGTGGGGCCCGCCAGTCAGGGCTGCATTCAGGCCGCCGGCTTCTCGCCTGCCTGGGGCCTCCTTCGCTCCACCGAGGCCACGGTTCCCACGCCCTCCAGCGTCCTGTGGAAACGTCTGTATGAAGCACAGGTTCTTTTCTAGGCCTGTTCACTGCTGCCTCTGGAAAGCTTTGAGACACATTAGCAGCTTCTTTTTTTTTTCTTTCCTCAAGTCCCTGTGAAGAAATGACTGTCTGCAGTGCTTCTCTTCTGGGCCCTGGAAGGAATTCAAAGCTGTCACCGTGTTTCCATCTGGTACATTTTCAAGAATCTCTTTTCTGCTCCCTATAACCTGGAGGTCGCCCTGCAGAACTCCTCGCAGCACCCTGGCGGGTTGGCCACGGCAGGAACTCGGGCATCGGGGCAGAAAGGGCGTGGGGCATGCAGGCAACCCCCGCCCGTGCACGCTCACCCAGGGGAGGGGCCCCCAGAGAGGCTGCTTTGCTTAGCTTTGCGGGGCATTGGGAGATCCTGCTTAAGGACTCTTGTTGTGTGATCCCAGAACTTTGGAGCTGAACGGGGACCTAGCAACCAGGCCATATCCCGGTGGGTACACTTTTGAACGATCTGTTTTGTCTGGGTTCCCTAGAACACATGGTTTAAGACAAAGCTTAAACACAAGCTTTCTGCTGGGAACTATTAACCAAGGAGCCAGAGCAAAGGGCAGGCCCGTCACAGACAAATGGCAAACCAGTGCCAAGGGTGTCCCAGATCTGGCTGCCTTTGAGACTTGGTAGCCTGATCCCAGGGAACAGCTGGAAGAGCTGATGATATGTGTCCGAGGCCTCTACTCAGGGAAGTGAGAGGACAGCAGTTATCCACTGGCTCCCTCCACAACGAGCCCACAGACTTTACCTTCCCTGCCCACACAGGCTGTGCGCGCCCAAGCGCCTGGCAGGTCCTCACCACACCCCCTGCCTTTGTGTGTGCGCAGCATTAGCCCCTGCAGGAAGCTGCTTGGAACTGGCACAGAAGTGGTCACACCAGTCACTGGTACAGAAGACAGCTGAGGCTGAAGAATGTGGAGCTGTGCCTGAGAGGTGCCTCATGCTCTCAGAGGCCATCCGTTGAAACAAATACTCCATGCAAGGCTCTTTGAGAAACCACTTTTTAAAAATTAAATTGCCATGATATGTCATTTCATGAATAAACTTGCTTTAATCCTACTATGCATTCTGGAATCACTATACACTCTCTCAATTTTATAGTTAAGAGTCACTGTTAATGGTCTAATTTGACAAAATACATTACTGTGCCATTTCTACTTAAGTCAGGAGACAGTGTATTCTTGAAAGAACTATTTATACACATGGGAAAGCACATCTCTGGTGCTGATTTAATTTTAGCTTTATTTGTATTCATATCTGCTGATTGCATGCTAGGAAAACCGGAAGATTTCTTAGGGTATGGAATACTTCCAGTCTGGCTCATTCAGCTGATGTGCTAAATATCATCTTACCAATAGAAGAAGGAAAAAGAATACACAGAAGTTTCTTCTCTGGCTAATGGGAGGAAAATAAAATAAAAGAAAGAGAGAAAAAAGAAAAAGCATTGCCTGGGCCAAATTTTAGGACAGTTACATTAAACAAAAGGATCAGAAAATGGAAATGTATTCCTTTGAAATAACTGTAATTGGCTGAACGGAGATTGAGAGGAAAGGAATGAAGGAGCAAAAGGCAGGCAAGAGTGTTAATTTTCTCCGATGATGAAGGGCACGTGGTTGCATTTGTAAGAAGAGATTCAGACACTGCAGAGGAGCAGGCTTTCCAGAGACCTGCTCACTGCGTTCCCTGAGAGACCTGGTGGACTACCACTGCCCCTCCTGCTGGGAAGCTCATATTGGGCCTAAGAGACAAAGAAATAAAGCTGTACATTTTTGAAACCGCTGAAGCTTTGTGTCTCTTTGTTACAGAAGCTTAGCCTTAACATAACCAACAATATGGGAATAGTAAATACCACACTTGGATGGCAGTTGAAAATGTTGGATTACATGGTATTGCAAAAGAGCTTTAACAGCATATTTAATATTTGGTTTCTTTTAAAAAAAATGCAAAAGGAAATATGTTGGTTTTAGGATGCTGGATTGTAGATACACTGATTTATGTAATTTTTTATTCTTTTCTGCAGGTTTGAAATATGCAATAAAAAGACCAAAAGAAAAAGTGGTAAAGTAAATATATTTACTATATGTGTGTGTGTGTATATATATATATATATATATATATATATATATATATATATATATATATATATGGAGAGAGAGAGAGATAGAGATAGACATATTCTGACTTTAGGAAATCTCAACTCTGCTGCTCAGTAATATCCCCAGGAATTGTTTTATCATTGACTTTGTTCAGCCTTAGTGGATTTTGGTTTCTCCTTAAAATGCCCCTCCTGGTCCTAAGATTATTACTAGAATCTTCCAGAATTCATGCAGCCTCATTCCTTACAAATGGAAAGACCACATTTGCCCCCAAGTAGGTAAATCATTGCTTCATCAGACATTTATTAAAATTTTATTATTTGCCAACTATTAGTAACACAGAAATGACTCAGACATGATTGTTTACATGGAAAAACTCAAAGTAATCGTCCAAACATCTACAAATATTTGCATTTTCTTCTGCAGAAAGATTGTTTTTAAATGCTCACAGTGTCATTTATGTGTGGAGGGCAACTGATGTAGAACTGGAGCCCATTCTCCTACTGAGACACCTGAGTCCGTGCACACGAGAGGTTAACACTTCTTTAGTCATTCTCTCTGCTTTTAAAACCTTTTTGTTCCTTCTTCACGAGGCCAAGTTTTAATGTTTCTTCAAAGCCCTCCAGGGCATCTTTTTAGGGATTATCAAGAAATGAGCTCCCACCAGCAGTAACCTAGCGTCCCCTTTTCTCAAAGTCCTCACCAACACTTGCTGTTTGTTGATTTATTGATGATAGTCATTCTGACAGGTGTGAGGTGACACAGACAATAGGGTGGTGAAGGCCTGGGGGGGGGCGGGTAGGGGCTGGGCAGAGGGGGGTAAAGGGAGGGAGAAATGGGGGGCATCTGTAATACTGTCAACAGTAAAAATATATTTTTTTAAAAAAAGAAATGAGCTCCACAGGCAAGTAGCTGACTACAGTGACTTCCCTCCATCTGCAATGCTATTGTTAGGAGTTAGACTTGCTGGATGTACTTCCAAGCAAATCCGTCGTTCCCTCCTCTGTGTTCCTGTTGACCTCTGTTCATATCATCAGTAGACTGCTTGGACATATACACACAACTAACGATAGTACAGCATGATTTCTCTTACACGGGACTTGTTTCCTGAGGATAAGGACTCTCAGTTATTCACCTTTGGGTTTCCGTCACCTGGGTCGTAACTGAGAATCGTGTGGGAGAGAACGAACGCTGATTGCCTGTCCAGTGTCAGTCATCTCCTTCTTCTTCAACAGCAGGCTCATGTTGGGTGTGTCATTAGTCTTAGTTTAAAAACTATGTGTCTTATCTTCCCTTGTGCATAAAAGTGGTCAGTGTGCAAGTGTATGTTTTTGGATAGGATTTCCAACAAAAAATTTTAAAGGGGCCTCACTCAACCTGGAGACAAGCATTCTTCTTCCCTTCTTTTGTCTTCCTGCCCAGAATTTGAATGTGATGGTTGATGCTCCAGCAGCCATCTGGTGAACATGAGTCAACCTTGAAGACATAAGCCATGGGGTAAGGAGAGTGAGCAGAAGCATAGAGGGAGCAGAAAGACAGGACTATCGCATAGTCACTGTTGTATTGCTGGGCTGTCTAGCCCTGGACTTTCCTTTTTTTTTTTTTTTTTTAATATATCTTTATTGATTTCAGAGAGAGGGAAGGAGAGGGAGAGAGACAGGAACATCAATGATGAGAGAGTCATTGATCGAGCCCGCAACCCGGACATGTGCCCTGACGGGGTATCGAACCCCGATCGCCTGGATCCCAGGTCGATGCTCAACCGCTGGGCCATGCCCGGCCGGGCGCCCTGGACTTTCTTAATGTGAGGAAAAAACTCACCTCTATCATATTTAAGCCACTGTCATTTTAGGTTGATATTACTGGTAGCTAAACTTCATCTTAAGTGACATAATGTTTCATAAATGTTTATAATTAAAGAACTATAAATTTCAGAATAACTTACTCAGTATACAGACAGCCTAAACCAAAGGCAGCAAATCATCAGCTGGCAGGCTGAATCCAAAAACAAGTCAGGTTTATTATTTTTTTTTAATGCATTAATTGCCAACATCAGAAAGCTAGGCAATTTCACATAAACATGGATTTCCTTTTTAAAATTAGGCAGGTTTAGCAATATTGGGCCTGCACTGCTGCCTGGCATCAGCTGATGAATAGCGGCTGCCTCCTTGGTATGGGGCCAGGCATCTACATTTCAGCTACACCTCCACCCACCCAGCTCCTCTTGTCTGCTGGAGCTGTGCAATTGAGTGTGTGGTCCAGATCTGAGCTAATGCCAAGCCTCCAGCTAAATTTTTAGTCTTAGTTTTTCAGGTTGTTTAATCTTCTTCAATCAGAGGCATCCTGTATTATTAGGTATCTACTTTACTTCGCATAAACACAGTTTAATGAATCCTGGCAGTGCGCAAGGACTCCTGTTATGCAGGGAAAGGGCCAGGGTTATATTCGATAAAATGTTCACATTGGTTGTAAATTAGTTTCTCTCAGGATTTTTTTTTTAAAGAAATGCGACTCCTGAGCGCCACCAGAGAATTTCTGAACAAAAATTCCCTGGGGTAAGCCTAAGAATCTAAGAGGTTAGCTGACCTGTGGAGCAGGCCGTGACCACAGTGGGGCCAAGTGGTACCCAGCTAACCTCCTCAGTATATCACAGCCACTGGTACCGAAGTTTCATAACTAAGGGACACTTCGGGGGATCCTTCCCACAGGGTTCACTGAATGACTAATATGTGTTGAGCACTAACCTTGGTGCTGGGATAGATTAGTGAACAGATATGAACTGATTTGTCCGTGTCTAATGTAGTGCCCAGGGACAGACTGGCAATAATCTCAACAACAGGTAAACTTGTGATGTTACTGGGGTTAAACTTATTCTCCAGGAATCAGTGTTAGCGAGGCAGAATCTGAGAAAAGTGATTCCTCTGTTGCACCGCAGCCTAAACTCCCTGACAGTTAGTGTGCCGGGGGAGGGTCCTCTGTGTTTCAATGTCAGTATTTAGGCAAAACCAGCACGTTATAGATGGATGCACGCACTGGCTTAGATGAGTGTCAGGACTGCCAACCTTGAAACTTGATCACCTCTTATTTTCTACCTCCTTTTCTACAACATCCCTTTTTCTTCACAGAACTCTCTAGAATCAACGAGAATTGACCCCATGGTGTGAGAGATTGAATGCTAAGTAAAAAATTTTCTATATAGTCTCTCAATGGAGTAACCAAAATAAATTCAAGTAAGTGATCACCTCTGCCCATGTGTTCCTCAACATTTTCTAGGTCTTTGCACAGAAACTATATTTTAAGAAATATAGTTTTTAAGACAGAGAGGTATGTGGGGAAAAAGGGTATGAAGTCTGTGAATATTCAATTCAATACCTATTTGAATGCACGGAATTTTAAAACAGTGTGACAGTTCCATCAGAGCCATCCAGCACTTTGCTGCAATGCACACAAGAGACACAGAAAATCAGAAAGGGTAAGAACTCTATTTAAGGTCAAATGTGTCAAGAAGAACATATTTTAGGAGGAAAAACAAATATTCAGTCTTCTGCGCATCTTTACACAAGTTACTATTTCAGCAACAGTGGGAAACTTTTAAACCACTTATGTGGGGATCTTTGGTCAGTAATGAACTTCATGTTCACAAGGGAAATCTTTTTCCCAACCTGATGTTTTATGACCTAAGTCAGGATAATTCATTTTTTTCCAGCAATGTCACTCTTGAAAGTGTACGGGATTCTATCTGTGGTTCTTTAAAATATGGGACACATGCAAAATCCAAAATTTTATACTTCTCCTTAACAATTTGACATGAAAATGAAAGGAATAAAAAGTTTGACTTTGTAAAAGGCCAATCTCCTTTGAGTTATGGGTGAGAAAAAACAGGACTGAAACACAGCAAAGAAACAAATTCCTCTGTACAATCTCATTTTTCAAACTGTTGAAATTCCCAAACAATTCGATGATTTATCTACAGGCTTTCTCCCCAACAAAAACTTCTCTTCAAGCTTGAAACCAAACCTGAGGAATTTTAGGCTTAAAGGAGAGCTCTGTCTCTGTCTTTTTTTAGTGGGGTGCGTGTGTGTATGTACATGAGAGGGTTCAATAATTCTGTCATCAAAGACAGGTCAATGACACTTCCCTTAAGTCTAAGTGACAGTATTTTGGGGAGCAATCATGCTATTCTAGTAAGACCTGTACCCAGGCTGAGTGCCTCACCTGAACAAAGATGATCCATCTGCCTTGGGCTCTGTCCAAACTCTCCATCAGTTACAATGGCCCACTTGAGTCCTTGCCTCTTTATGGTCATATTGAATTTCCCCACAGAAGAGACAGATAGTGCAAATCAGAGAAGAAAGGGTCCCTTATGTGAGCTGGAATTTTTTTCTTATTTTAAAGTTAATGGGAAGCCAAAGCCCTAGGACACAGTTCAGTTTAGCTAGAGAGAGGTTTTTTCTTGCTCTTGCAGGCAGCAAGACAATGCCTCTAATTTAAATAAATCACTTATTTCTCTTCTTAGAGAGAAAACTGATTTTAAATTTTTATAAATTTTAGACAAAAGCTAGACCTGGGAAGAAAGGAACATATTTTGGGAAACTCCCATGAATTCCTTGGAGTTGGGGCCACAAACACTCTTTAGGAAATAACTGTTCCCTGGATAGTAGCCAAAGGCACAGCTCTCAGAGTATCCAACAGCTCACAAGCATGGGAGTTGGGGGGAGGATGATCTGAGAGAACTGGAATCCTGTGCATCTGAGGAGACTGAGTCACAAGAGTCAGGACATGTGATGTGACAGTTGGGGAAATAGAATGCTTTTCTAGGAAAGAATTTGAACCTTGCAAGTTTGATTTCTCCCAGCAAGATCTCTGCCCCTCCTCATGAACTAAGAAAAGACTGGTGTGTTTATGAGCACACGCACTTTGTTCTTTGTGGGTATATATTCTTTGCTTGCCTGTGCACTGCAATTTAGGTTTCAATTTAGAAAATTAAAAATGAATGTCTAAGAGTTCCATGCCATACTCTTTCAGAAGATTTCTTTCATTATGGAAGCGGGCTTCCTGTGATGAAAAAAATGCCATCTCTAAGAATCTCTGAGAACTTTGCAGTGTGTGAAAACGCGGAGTGGAGAATGACAGAAAGACAGATGTGTGCACCTGCTTTAGCAGGAGCAAGGGGCGGCTTCAGGGAGCTCTGGCCCTGTTGTTTCAATCACGCCCTACCTGTCACCCTCCTTCTCCTTTCTTTCACCCAATATTCATTTTATTTAAAATAAAAATAGGAGATTTGGTCACTTAACATCAATTGTGCTAAGGAATTAAAGTCCCCTGGGAATAGCCATCAACTGATGACTACTGGAGTTGGTGTATAAATACCCCTGATCCCCATCCCGCAAGCAGGGCCCTACACTGGCCTCCAGGGTTCCTCCAGTGGGATTAAGCTCCAGGGCCCCCCAGGGGCAGATGATTTAATAACACTCCCTGCGCTTCCCTCCTTGTCAATTCCTACCGGTGTGTCCTGCTCTCACGTCCCAAACAAACTGCTAGAACTTGAATATTTATCTCAGTGTGAGCTTCTGGAAGGACCCAGAGTAAAACACGTGTGTTCTGGGCTCTGAAACATGGCACAAACCATCAGGTAACTGCCACATTACCCCCATTCCTTTGTCCGACATCTGGCACAGTTTTCCATTGTACTCACAAAGACCTGGGTTACATGGCTTTGCTAAATATTAGATGATAGATTTTGCAATGATAATTATCACCATTTTATTAGAGTTTAACTTGAGCATAAACATAGACAAGAAAGCAATTCTGTGGAACAGGGAAGTCAGCACAAATTTCTTTTCATTAAGGAATTGGGTGAGCCGGCCAGGAGCTAAGAGAAACGTCTTGGCACCTGGCATGCACGGATTCTTCGCCTTTTTGTCTTGTCCTGGTCAGCCATCCTCTTCAGAGCTTCCCTCATGTTCTTGCCCTGCTCTGGGGTTTTCATTTCCTTGTTTCAGGATCCACAACCATCCTCCTCACTCCTTGTAGCAGTTCTTGGTGCTCCTGGTCACAATGAAGGCCAGGAAAGTGCTGATGATGTTGTTTTCAGCATCTACATGTTAGGACCTAACATGACATGTAGTTGTCCTCACCTGGAAAGTTCTACCTAATAGCTGGGCTCGTGTCCATCTGCAAGGTTGCTATAAAATCATGGAATACTCTGTGCACATCGAAAAACATTGAAAAAGACAGTATAAATTTTTTTTTTTACTATTATGTAATGTCTGGTGAGAATTCTCATTGGAATAATTTGATTTTTCAGGGAGTTCACGTCAGAATTAATGAAATCAAGTAGTTTTGCTTCGACTCACTGCTCACTCTCTATACCAGCTGATGTTCTGCTGGGGAAGGAATAAGTGGCATTAATGAGAACTAGCTGCTGCTTGACAAAATTCTATACCTCATGGGAACTGCTATGAAAGTTTTCCCTCTGACATAAGACTTGGACTCTAAATGGTTTCTCTCTTTTAAAACACAGCAACAAAGCAGAAATAAAGAAAAGTTAGATGTCAGAATAAAAAAAGGTATCTTTAGGCCAGTGCTGCCCAGTATAGTAGCAACTCGCCACATGAGGCTACTGAACACTTAGTACGTGGCCGCCGAAACTGAGGTGTCCTGTGCATGTAAACACCCACCGACTGCAAAGACACAATCCCACAAAGAAGGTCAAATATCTCAGTAATGTTTAGTATTGATTACATGTTGAAGTAATAATGTTTTGGACACGTTGGGTTAAATAAACATATTACTAGATTAATTTCACCTGTCCTTTCTTCTTTAAACGTGGTTACTAGGAGATTTAAAGCTACTCTTGTCGTTTGAACGAGTATTGCTTTTTCAGGGCAACCTTAGACTGGGATGTCTGGAACATTCTCTTCTTTTTTTCTTCTTCCTATTTTTTTTTTTTTAACAAGAATTGGGAAAGTTTTCTATTAAGAGCAACTGACCTGCTTTGAAAGAAAACCACAACCATGTGGGAATATTAAAAAAAACAAAAATATGATTAAGTTTTCTTATGTTTTGTTTTTATAAGAGAGAGAGATCTGAAATGTCATGTGCAACTGATTTTAAAATTAAAAACAGGGAACATAAATATATTTTTCTTTACAACATGGACTAAAGACTCAAAATCCACTTCAATTCATGCAATGGCTGGTTCAGGGAAGGCAGAGGAGGAGAGAAACGGAAATGACAAGTGGGAAGGCGCTGGGGAGGGGAAGAGACTCAGAGTATTAACTTCATACTCATATTTCTAAAAATCCTGAAAGAGAAATGGTATGCATATGAAGCAAATACGTATCTTCTGTACCCTACACCGCTTATCCATGTTAGTAATGGTCATTCAGATGGATTACCCCAAATTGTACACAAGGACTGCACCAGTCAAAGTCTACTATAGGTTTCCCCTCTGTTGTGCACTTACCCTTCTAGGAATAACAAAAGCTCCCTCCTTTGAGCACAGGGTGGATTTTTCCAGTCAGGAGCAAAGGTGTTATTGGGAAAGAAAGAGGAATCGTTGCAATTGGTTTGGCTTTACCTCAGCACAAGAGGTTTGATTTGACAGTCAGCTGGCTGCAGGGGCTTCCACAGAAAGCAGTAGCTATAGAAATGAAATACCAACCTGGCTCTCCTTGCTGCACCTGCCCAGGGAAAAACTTGCTAGGTTTCAGTCCTCTCTGCCTTGGACGCTCCTGGATCCCCAGCCTTGGAAGAGGCCTCCGTAGGTCCAGCACTTACACACTCGAGCTCAGAGCAAAAGACAGAAGGCAGGCTCCCCATCCACAGAGTCAGCAGTGGGGTGAGGGCAATGCTGAGAGGCAGGCAGTCCCTGCTGTCTCTCCCGTAGTGTCCCCAAGCCTGACATTATCAGCCCATTGCCTCAGTGTCTGAAAACAATTGATGAAAGTGCTTGTCAGAGGCCCTGGGCAGTGGTTTCCACTCCCCCCACCAACCCAGAGGCCAGGAGATGAATTGTAAAGCATGTGCTTAATCTCTATACTCTTATTGCTGCTACATATATACAGTGCTTTCACTTTAGGTGTTCCACAAAGCAAAGTAAACAATCAAAGTGAAAAAATGAAGAAACCATTGACTTTTGAGATAAAGCTGACTCAAGTGGTTTTATTCTAGTTCAAACTTCACTTTTCACACATGAGAAAGCTGCCATAGCAAAGGGCTGAGTGACTTTTCCAAGCCACATCACCAGTTGGGTTGAACTTGCTCTTAGTGAGGTTCCTTTAGTCTTTCACTGCTCCCCAGTTGCCCATGAAATTCTAGAAACCTAGGTTCTATCTATGAACATCCTTAGCTTCCTGTCTTACAAGTCCCAGCAAGGTTCGTTCTATCCTGGAGTTAAACTCATTACAAGCTTTCCAGGACAAAGTATTTTATAAGGATCGGCCTCTTTTCAACTCCTTTTCTAAGCATATTAGCTGTTGCCCACCACATGCTAAATGTTTGTTGTACTGGACTTTACTTGTGAATTATTCTTTTACCACATGAGCTGGATGCTTAAGCAGAGTCAGTTGTGTTGGTTCCCAAACCTGTTTATGTCAGTTGTCCTCATTAGTACAACTATCTAATTTAATTAGGTATGACATAAATCAGTTAAAAATAAATTTAGAAAGAGAATTTTCTCTATAAAAATTAAGTTAAATGCTTTGAACAGATATAAGAGACTTGCAAAGTTTAAGGGGAAAATAACCTTAAAAATCTAGAGGGATTCTGAGCTCCGATTGTTTCATTGGTTTTGACTTAAGATCTTGTTCCCCTTAAGAAAAAATTGAAACTGGAAATGATAGAATATGTATTACTATTGTGGCTCATGTATGAAAGACAATGCAGAACTCAATCAGCTGCTCTCAACTCAAAGAATAATCCTTGATCCTTTATCAAAGATTGGCAGGTAAATGTAAATGTAGATGTTTTGGGTTGAAATAAATCATGCAAAGCATGCATCGCTTTTTAGTGAGTGTCCGTAATAAGTCACTTTTCTGATTGGTCTACCATGTATTTGCCATATCACAGAGGTAAGAAGGATTCTACTGTAAACATTAGGACAGAAGGGCATATATGCATTTCATAGAATAAAAGATCAATATTTCCTGCATGACTAAGGCAACCATTTTTATTGTCAAGAACCTTAAGGAAGTATTTTCCCATATTTGCTTCTCCTTAGGCCCTTTAAGAACTGACAGCACAACATAAGTTTCGTTCTACCTACTAAGGGCTTGTTTTCTTGTTCTTTTTCTCAAAATCAACCTAAGTGCTTGTCACATGTAAAAATCTCTGCCAACTGCCAGAGGGCAGGGGCAGTTCATTTTCAGACCGACACTCCCAGTAGTAGAGTTTTCTTTCTTCTCATTTATTTTCTGATCATCTTCTGGGATCCTTGACCAAATTAATAATTAGTTGATCAAATGGTGCTTGAAGACAGGGTTCAGAGTCAGGGGCCAATTATTGTTCTCATTAGGCCAACTGAATTCCTGGGCCAGAGCTCTCTCCCCTCCCCTTGGAGGGACCCTTCACATCATGGGAACGCAATCATCCAAACTCAGACAAAACCAGGTCCCTCTAGCCCTTCAGCACAATGTTGAGGGATTGCCAGCATCTCCCCCAAAATACTTTTCGATCTTTATTGACATCTCTCAAACTCAGCAGAACATGAAAATCCTTTCTTGTATTCACAAAGTCCCATTCGTCACAAAAAAAATCACCCACCTTCCACCTCTTCCTTCTTGTCACCCCCAACCAAGCGCCAACACTCCACCCGGGCCTCGCTGGTTCCCTCCCCTACTTCTCTTACCAGCTCTCTTAAGAATCCCTTGTTTTCAAATTGGCAGTTATACAATAGTCACGGGATGTAAAGTTCAGCATAGGGAATGTAGTCAGTAATATTGTAGTGACTATGTATGCTGTCAGATGGGTACTAGACTTATCGGGGTGACTACTTAGTAAGGATATAAATGTCTGATCATTATGTTGTACACCTGAAGTTAATATAATATTGTATGTCAATTGTAATTAAAAAATAAAAAAAGAATCCCTTGATTTCTCATCCACTAATGACTTTCTACCCTTTCTATTATAAATCAAGCAAGTCAAGATAGATATCTTTCAAAATGCCCCCACTCACCTACCCATTTCCCTGATCTGCATAACAAGGATCAGGAATAGACACTACTCACCTTAGGTGCAGAAAACTGGAAGAGACTTTTAACCTCTGAATTGGGGTTAATTTCTGTATCACTTACACAAAGAACACAGAATCTGGTACTTGTTAAACTCCTCTCACTTAGCTCTTGACAACAGTCAAAATGAAAATTTTCTATGTGTTATCTCAAGCAAGTCACATAATCTTTCTGAATGTGAGTTAAACAGAAAAAATCAAAACCCCTCACAGACTCTGAAGGTTAAATTTGCGGAGGGTTTTACATTGTAGAAGCACTTTCTCATCTAGTGAATCCATCAAGTGGCAAATACAAGCTCCCCCTAAGAGGAATTATGCCTCACTGAAAGTCACGTTCTGAAATATCCTCTGAGGTGGGCTCATCAAATTGCATAAAATCACCCAAGTTGGAAATGATAATTCAGCTTGAACTATTTTCAAATATTAGTAACTTTTTAAGTTAAAATCATGATTCTACATAAAATTAAAATAAGCATATGGCTAAGATTTTTATGTAATAATTAATGAGGGAACCAGTAAGCTGTTACAACCAGTTTAAAGTAAAGTGTGGACACATATGGCACCGTTCAGGTAATTACACAGGAGGCCTTTAGGCCGAGGTGGCCCGAATGCCTTGGCAGCCTGTGGAAGCCAACAGAACCCCAGCCAGAGCCAATGCCTATAAATACCTCTAACTTAAGAAATCCAAACTGGAGAACAACTTAGCTGGCTATCACAAATAGCCAACTAGGCTTTCCCAAATAAGGCAACCAGCTAAGCTATAGGCAGTCACATAATTTTCCTTGCTTCGAGCCTTCCCTATAAAAGTCTGTCCCTTAGCTCCTGCCAGTGGTGCACCTCGAACCACTTTCAGTTGGAACCAATGTTTCCTCAAGAAACTCTTGGAAATTTTAATGTGCCTCAGTTTATCTTTTAACAGTTCATAGGTGGTCAGGAATGGCCAAAATAAATCTGCTTAGTAGTTGGAAAACTGGCTTCTTCCTTGGTAGAAAGGTGGGGAGATAAGTCACTTGCACTCTGCTAAACACAATATGGTCAGTTCTCGTTATTTGCTGATTCAGTGTTTGCGAATTCACTTATATGTATTCTAAATATACATGGGTTAGAAAAGCTTCATTCAGACATAAGTTGTAATGCTGTTGGCCATGAACTAAATGTTAACGAAACAACAAAGTATATAAAAGAAGGCATCTTTAAACAGAAACACACATAAAACAAGGTTATGTTTTGATTGGTTGATGAAAATGTGCCGAGAGGCTTGCAGGAGCCTCGCCCTGTGTGTTCCCTAAATGCAGCGGCTCAGTGTTGGTTAACTCAGGCCCACGGCGACTTTTACAGAGCATACCTGCCGTGAGCAATGAGCCTGGGCTGTGTTCACCGTTGGGCAAGAATCATTTGCGTTAGCGTCAATTCTCTGCAACTTACAGATTGTAAAAGAGTTCAAAGGCCATAGAAGACATAGAGAGCCCAGAACAGGCCTTTAGACAGGACACCCAGTAATATTTTTTGCTCATTTCAAAATCTTTCATCATTTTTTTCCTGATATGAGAAAATCAACTGCTTTAGTTGCTTCAATCAAGCAAAGTGAACAGTGGTTGTCAGACTAAGAAATAAGTTCTTTTGACATTTTCGTCTGCCTATTAAAGCCTAATCCTCCAGCATTTAAAAATAATGTGACTCCACACATTGCTGTCCCATTTGTATACAGTCAGTCAATAGGGAAATTATGAGATGAGTAACATCAGTGCAGGAGAAGAGGTATTGGGGAGGAAAGGTAAGAGGTGGGCATATTAATTATCTCACTCAACCCTGGAACTTCTCAGGGAAGCAGATAAGGTCAGAGCCATTTTGCAGAGCAAGATCCATGAACTCTATTAAGTTCAAGAACACTGAAGAGGACACGAATAGATGGATTGAATCTAGTTCTTCTAGATCCAAAACCAGAGCTCGTTTTACCCCCAAATAACACCTCTATGCCTTATCAAGTGTGTGGAAACCACTTGTCTCCTCTCTTCCCTTTGGGTTAGTGGTGAAGACTGGAGAGCTGAAGACATTATAATCGCAAAACTATTGATTTATTGATTTGTCTACAGTCTTAACATTTTCCCCCTAAAAAGAGGAAAGGAAAAGAGCGTTGCTGGGATTGGCTCTGAGAAGGAAAACAAACTGCAGAGCTAAAGAATCTGAGACGTGCTTAGAGAGGCAGAAGTTGAACAAATTTCTAATGCTCGTGTGGTTAGATGTTTTTGTTCTTTATTTTTCAAATGTTTTCGAACTTTTTATCTCTAACTATCTTGGTAATCCCAAGCAGCCGAAGTGAAGACACAGCTTACATAAGTGTTTGTTCTTTTGGCTTTTGGATTAGTGACAGGTATTTAGTAGTTGAAATAATTACTCAGAAGTTACAACACCAATTCTTCAGTCTCTCAGTTCTCAATTTTTAGATATCTGCCTGTGTACTCATCAAAATGTTCCTCTTAAGTCTTTATAGGACTATTTTGCTAGAAAGATAGATAGATAGATAATAGATAGAACAAGCATATATAAACATAACTACCTAGATACATAAATACATAAGCACATAGTTATACACATAGTAATGCCAAATGGTCCTGAAGTTTGTCCAATCCTCATTTACACGATAGACAGAATATCAGAGGACCTGTTTTTGCTGCAAGTACAATCAACAGACTCACCATTTTATACATGCGATATACAAATAGACCAGTAGTTTTAATTCATCCCAAAAAGCACATGGCAAGGAAATGATTCAAGGCTACTGAGTATTCAAGGTGACAGAAAAGCAGTGATTCCATAAAAGAAACCATGGAAAGCTTCTATATTTGTACTTTTATATATAAATTATTCTGTATTGTTGTCATAAAGAAAAATGAAAGGTATCTGTGAATACATCGACAGGGTGTAACATGGTGTGGTGGCTTTTTATTTAGCAAAGCTGGAGCTGGCCCCTCAGAATTCCCTTTACTGTGTGGCTCAGGGTTAGGGTTGGCTGCAGGAGAAGTTTGTGTGTGATTTGGAAGATGGCAGTGAAGCAACAGCCATTTTGCCCACAAGGTCAGCCCCTTTCAGCCCATACTGGACCCAGAGCAACACCCTTAAAGATTTCACCAGCTCTCACCTTTGTGGAGGGCCTGGTATCTATAATAAATCCTTTATTCCATATACTCTTAGTGGTTCTTCCCCTCACTGCACCCTGACTGATACATGTGGCTTGATGGCAAGAGTGAACTTCAAGTCAGAAAACTGTTCTCGCCTCGGCTTTACCGCTGCCTAGCTGTGTGTGTCCTTGGCACGTGATTCAACATCTCTGTGTCTCTGTTTTGTTAGGTTAGATGAATATTAGTGGCAGCTCCAGCTCAAAACTCAAGGCAGATAGTAAAAAGAGTTTATAAGAAAAAACAAAACCCAGGAGATTGTTTTAGTCAAATGAGTCTATGCATCTAAGATTTTTTTAAAAAACTAACTTTCTTTACTGATATTGGAGTATACTTTTGTTACAATGTTTTAAAATATTTATTAATATGGGACAAGTGCAAATGACAGTGTGTCATATAATGATCTACAAAAATCCCCAGTGCGTGCTGCCAGTGACATGGCCAAGCATATCTGTCGTGATCGGAGTTAGGTCGCCTGAATACCTGTGCATGTCTGACCTGCAGCAACCCTGGGACTGAGACGCAGAACACATAGATCGATTCAGTGGGGGTGGCAGGAGAATGTCCATGTGTCATCTGATAGCCATCCTTTCTTTGTCCTACACATTTTGGATGGTTTCCCAGGATGTCTGTCTCATCAGGCCCATTGGAACAAGCATTTCCCAGGAGCTCTTTCATTCTTATGCATCAAACAGCAGAGATGAAATACAGAGTTGGAGTGAAAAGCAGATTGAAATGATTGTAGGATGGAATAAGGGCCCTCTGACAACTCTTTTCAGCAGGATGACAGGGGGTGAATTCTGGCAAGGTCCCCCCCCCCCCCCCAGAAAGGCGGCGAGTTGCAAACGCAGCGGTGAGACGACCGGATTGGTCCCCACCGGCTCTGTGCCATGATAGATCATCAAAGAAATAACGATGGTGTTGATAAGGGCCGCTGCATGAAGACCATCTTGCATTTCCAAGGGCCCGCTTCTGAGCTGCTTTTGTGCTCCTTGTCCCCCCGTTTAATGACACAGATGTCTACAATCCAGACACACCTGTGTTTAGAAACATAAGGTTCATTATGAGAACAGAGCGCCGATCTCCCCCTGGCCCGTCCTCACTCATGAACAATGGCCACATACATAGCCGCAGAGCAGCGGCCCAGAATTAACTTCCTCGATGGCAGACACATCCCTGGACTTCAAAATTCTGCACCAGAAGCAAATTATAGGCTTAAGGGATTTATTTCTTATTACACCAGGAATGCATGCACATTGACTCTTTTTCACTAGCGATGGGTCAACTATGGTTTTTATTTTAAGCAGCACTATCTCATTTAACAGAAAGGACCAGGGCGGGCAGGAAATAAGGTATCTAGGTGACCAAGGGGTTGGTGGAGTCCAAGGGACACCTCTTGGGAGTCTGGTTTCTTACAAAGCAAGAATGCCTTACTTTTTATTTCCTAAGCATTTAGTTCAAGAGTTAAGCAAACCTGTCTTTGGCATCTAATTTGTAGCAGGCACGGGGCCATTCTTGAGGAACTTTTAGTCTGATGAAGGAGGAAAAATGTCCCTCGTTCATTCTGCTTGTCTCCCTCCCTCTGCCCTCCTTAACTTAGCATATATTGTCAGTCATTAGGGTGCTCATTTGCGGTACTAGGAAATGTGGCTAATTTTGGTGGCACAATTTCCAGCACAAATTGTGCTTGGAAAGTAGGCACAGGCCTAGTGAGTGGCAGGGTATGAATTCCAGGACGCCTGGGTTCAGTGTGTTTCCTCACCAATTCAGGACACATACTGAGGGCCCACTAGAGGGATATATCTCTATGCTGTGTCTGTGTCTGCCTCTATCTCTGCCTCTATCTCTGTGTCTCTATACATTCCAAGAAGGCAGGCAAACAGTCCACAGATAAATGAAGTAGAAAATGCCAAACAGTTATAAGTTGGTGAAGCAAACATTACAGGGCAGTGTGACCAAATGAATGGGAGGCTACCTCAGCTAGGATAGTTTAGGAAGCATTCTTTGGAGGAAATAACATTTAAGCTGAAAACTGTATGATTAAAAGATGTTAACTTGATCTCTGAGTCTTTCTGTTCTGTGACTACTGGAATAAGTTGCCTAGTGATTTATTTGGATAGATTGTGTCCAGGTAATTTCCCTTTGAAGTTATAAACTGTCACATATCAGAGAACAGGAGAGGAAAAAATCTCCTCCCGGGGACCCAGGGATTATTAGCATGGCATGGATTTTATTCTCAATGTAGCAATCTTGTGAGTTAGACACTAATGCCAAATTTAAGACTTACGATTTCCATTTCTCATATTCGCCCAGCAGTGCCCTTTTGTTTAAGGCCAGCTAATTTTAAATTGAATGCATGTATAATGTTCAGCTGCATTTAATTGTCCCATAAAGCACATCAGTGAACCATCTATACAGACAAGGTAGCTACAATTTCCACAGCTCCAGTGTGAAGTGAAGTGAAGGGTTTGACAAAACTGTCACAACTTATAGGTAAATGCCGAATTCAGGAAACAAAAACAATCTGAAAGCCAAACTGAGTTGGAAAGTTGAAAGTAAATGTCCAGGATGACTTGGTTCTTTCTGAAAACCAGTGCCCCCAAGGAGGAGAATGGTTTGAATGGTTAGGGCTAACCAAATGGCCTACCTTTCCTCTCCCTACCACCACTCTTCAGCTCTTCCTGTGGAATATATTGATAAAATTTTACAACATACAAGATTTAACCTTATTTAACATGCCCACAAAACCGGCAGAAAACCCCAACCGAAATGTGTCCATTACAACAGGTTGAAAAATATTTCAGCAAAGGAAGGGAAGAAGTCAGAGAATTCAAGAAGAAAAAACAAAATGCTATCCTAGAGAGGAGAGGTTTCTGGCACCTAAAATAAAAATTTCCATTTGAAATCCTGCTCTCCCATTGTAGAATCTGGGAGCTAATACTTTTGAGCAGAACCCAGGTTGGAAAGCAAGGAGAAGGAAAGTTTTCCATTCAAAGTTCCCACCTTTCAAATCTATTTCCATTTCTTCACTTGGCACAGCCAATATTGGATCTGCCCCCTTGGTTCCATGTCCATCTGGGGGAAACATTTGGCTGAAATGGGAGGAATAATAAATGCTTCACTGATTAGTTACATTACATTATAAATGGCAATTTGTCCACTTTTTTTAAGAAAAATTTTAAAAGAGGACCAGTAAAACAAAGATAAGTACTTATAAGCGGCCACACTGGCTTTTACTGGTGAATAAGTTTCTGTGTGCTTTTACATGTCATCTCATTATTTTATCGTCCCCACAGTTTGGTTTAGAAGTTAAATGGGATTAGGTATCCTGCCAGGAACGCATATCTTAGTGATGCTTGAATAGTGCTTTTGTCCTAGAGAAGAGCTCATCTTGCCTGCTCGTCTTCCTCCATGGTCTGCTGAACTCGGTGGGCTGGGTACACAGATGTCACCTGAAACAGTGCACAGAGAGCCAACAGTACACCTCCCTTACTCCATTCAGGGGTCTCAGTGCCACCATGTGTGAGTCTCAACAGTAAGAGTGAATGACATTGGCAAATGCGAGCCAACCATCCAGAAAGAGAGAGACCAAAGAGATGGTGACCAGAGGGAGGGGTAGGATAGATGAAAAGGGGAGGGGAATATGTAGTCAAAGATACTGTGGTAAGTTTACATGGTGACGGATGATCACTAGAATTAGTGGGGTGATCACATTGTAAGGTATAAAAATTGTGAATCACTTTCTTGTACGCCTGAGACTAATATAACCAATATAAGATTGTAAACCAACTATACTTAAATTTTAAAAAGAAAATAAAATGTCAAAAAAAAAAAAGATCCAACCATCCAGGATGACAGTCACTTCACTCTCTAATGTGTGGAGTCGGGGTTCCTAAGCAGCAATCAGGCTGAGAAACAATATGCCTCCCACTCCACAGATGGGCATGAACTGTCCTGCAGTTCATGCTAGATGATGTAAAGGATTCTTCTTTCTAAGTAAATAGATGTCAGAATCATTTTCAGGGAGGATCATGGCATGTGGAGTTACCGTTGAGGAGATACAGAATGGCCAGGTGTCTTCAGGAAGCCACTTCCTGGGGATGGCTTGAGGTAACAAGAGCTCCTATGAGGAGTTTGAGATTTCACTGCAAATCCTGCTCTGTCACAGGCTACTTTTTGACTTTGGAAGAGTCTTTGATTTCTTTATAAAAATTGAGAATTTGGGCCAGGTAATTTTTAAAATTCTACCCAACTCCAGCTAAAAAAAATAGAATCACTGAAAATCCCATTTGTTCTATATATAATGTGCCTGGGTTTGATGCAGCAGGAATTGCTACTTCCCCAATTAAATATAAAATACCTACATTTAAAATAAAACGGAATATCACCCAATTACCATGGAAAGAACTGGTCATAGCAATTTTAATAACACAACCAGAGTAGATTCATTAAAGTTTCAGTAAGAAAGGAAGTGGTGCCATCAAAACAATTAGACTTCCTGACTTACAAACTCAGAACATGTAGAGACTGCTACTGTGTAAAGGCAACGTAGCCGTCCTAGGCTTCAACAGGGAAGGAGGGACAACAGGGTCATCCTCTTACGTGAGAGATTAGGGTCTTGGGCAACAGTAACCATGCAACAGAGCACAGAAAATTTCACTTGGATAAATGATTAATCTCACCCATGAGTGAGATGAGATTTAGAAGTTCGACTCTTGGGAACACTTGGGTGGAATGAAACTATACAGTGACAAATGAACAACTACCCAACTCATAATCAAAAATGTATTTTTCCTTAATGGCTTCCTGTATTGCTGAGTTGGGAGAAACGGGTGCTGATGGAAGGGTATTTCTTATCCAAATGTATATAGCTTCCCTTCTCCTTTTGCAGTTTCTGCATAGTCCCTTGGGGACCAAACTTGGCACAATGACTTGGGCTGCCTGCTGGTCCAACACCAAGGGCGCTGTCAGCACTCTGCAGATAGCTCGATAATCATATTTGTTTTGGCCTCAGCCTCAAGGGCAGATGGTTGTCATACTGATTGGTAGGGAGGGAGGGCATGAGTCAGAGTTAGCCAGGAAAGGACACTGGGATGCTTCCATATAAAACAACTATTTGTAGAAGCTTTCTAGGGATTTCTAGAAAGTTTCTAGAAATTTCTAAAAACAAAAAAGGCAGCACCACATGGACCAGCAGTCTCTTCAATTTCACAGTGCAGAATGACTCAGGTTTGGGTGGAGGCCAGTGAGACTACAGGCAGCCTCCTGAGGGAAGGTAGCTTCAGATCCCATCACTTTGGAAACTTCATCCCATCCTTTCACACCCTGTGGGTTCATCTCACCAATTTGTCTTTGGCCTCCAACTCAACTCTAGGACCTTGGAAAACTCCTCTTGTATAGGAACTAGTGAGAAAACATTTTTGAAGGGCCCACTCTGCACGACAGATGACCCTGAAGTCATTGGACCTGGTTTAGGTCTTTCCTGAGAACTCAGTAACTACAAAGAGAAAGGGTGGGCTGGGTCTCACAGGGTCACACCTCCCAAACTAGGGAATTCTATTTTTCTGCATTCTCGAGGAGTTCCTTATTAACTGAACTACTTCCTGTTATGTGATACAAATCAGAAAATATTTATTGGACACCTATTTGGCACCCAGTACAATGGTTAATTTTATATGTCAACTTGACTGGGTAATTAGATGCCCAGACAGCTGATAAAACTTTATTTCTGGGTATGTCTGTGAGGATGTTTGAGGAAGAGATTAGCTTTTGAATCAATAGGCAGAATAAAGAATATCTGCTCTTACCAATGTGGGTAGGCATCATCCAATCTGCTGACAGCTCAAATAGAATGAAAAGGTGGTTCTCCTGGTCGTCCATCTTCTCCTGCCCTCAGACGTTGGCACTCCTGGTCTCAGGTTCTTTGGCTTAGCCTGGCTCTGGCTCCCAAAGTGTGCATTCATGCTCCCTCCTTTTTCTATCTTTCTCTTCTCCCCCATAAGCTAAAAAATGAAGGGCAATATTTACTTTGAAGATTTGTCCTTCCTTTCTTTATTAAGATACAAATTGGATATCTCAACTTTGGCCTGCTCTGTATGAATTTTGGCTTATACCCAGAGTCCCCTGCAAGGCATGGGCCTGGCTGATGAACCTTCAGGTTCTCTTTTCCCATCTTTCACTCTTTCATCGTATCAGCCAACAGTGACTTAAGGGCCATGAACTGTCCTATAAGAAGAAGCCATTGTGTGTTATCAATGGAAGCTTCAGAAACCTCTCATCAGGTCCCCCCCCCCCCCCAATAGGGAGGTGGGGAGCTTCTGTCTCGATCAGACAATGAGGACATTCTTTATTAAAGAGAGAGAGAACAAGATTATGATAAATCCTGAGACGTTGCTGAGAGTTTCATCCTCATGTCAGTCATGTGCTGGACACTAGTCTTCTAAGGGTTCCAAACAAGGGAGAAAGGCAGAGAAAATAAAACAAAAAATAAATCCTACTCCCACAAAGTAAATTTTTACCTTAAAATATTTTCTGTAACATGTTCCCTTTCCGCCCTACACACATACATGCACACAAATAATGCAGGTAAGTTTTTTATATAATAAAGTTATTATAGGTCCTTAAATAAATTATAAGCACCTTATCATATTCAAAAATTAGTCCTTTGATTCATTAACGTAATATAATTTATAAAATAGACAAATGGTTTCAGAAACATCATTCTACTGATCATTTTTTATTACTGAATTTCTTACTTTGTTAATGATATGAGTGGAAAGTGGTTTAGATACTCTGTGGATATCCTCGGGTTTATCCACAGTTGGATAATTGAACTATATTCCTTTCTTCATTCATCTAAATATTTCCACCAGGAGAAAGGGTGGCTTTAGGTGTTGGACATAAAATGATGATGAGGCCATCTCTGTTTTGAGGATTTTACTGTTAAATAATTTATAATTAATAAGGGAAAGACAAAAAAAGAAAAATTACAGTGCCGAACACAAGAAAGAGGGCATAGAAGTTACCATGGGTGTAAAGAAACTTCCTGAAAGAAGGGATAGCTGAACTGAGTTTTAAGAATGAGTGGGAATTTTCCTGATGAAGACGAAAGGAACATAACAGAGTGGGGGCAGACAAGATGAGCAACAGGAAAGACAGAAGCAGAGAAGAACCAGAATGGGAATAATGGCATAGCGTGGAAAGGAAACTTCAAAATGGGCATTTTTAAAGCACAGCTCACAGAGGCAAGCCTGAAGGGCAGTGGCCTCTGGTTTTGTCTGTGTGTCTGTCCAGCATCCCCCCTCCCTATTCTGGTAACAGCATCTTGATTTTCTTTTGGGAGCTGCTCCTTCCCGCAGTACATCTCTGTGATTTGGGGCAAGGCTCTACCTAACTCAGATCTTCACAGATGAACGCATGACTCAGGCCTAGCCAGTCAGGACATCCCATCCTTTCTGGCAACAGCAATGGGTTCAGGAACAAGCATATAACCAGTGGATTGGACAGGACAAGTAACACTAGCTGTTGTAGCAAAAAAACAAACAACAAAAAACCAATGCAACAATTTCAGTGTTTGGTTTCTCTCTCACAAAAAATCCCAATGCATATATTTCTGATCAAGTGACTCTTCAGGATGGATTTCTCCAAACCATGACTCAGCAACCAGTTTCCTTTCACCAAATGGCTTTGTCGTACTCTGGGACCTCAGATTCGTCTTGTACCCTGAGGCCACATGTTGAATCCTCTGTACCAGCCAGTCTGTGAGAAGAGGGAGGGAATATGGTGATCACCAGAGAAGTCTGAAGGAGATGTGCTTAAATTCCACTCCCACTTCACTGGCTAGAATTGGTCACATGGCCCATCCTAGCTGCAAGGGACCTGGGGAATATAGTTTAGCTGTATGCCCAGGAGGAAAAGGAAATAGTATTGAATGATTCTGCCACACCCAAGCTGGATCAATCAAAGCTGATGAGCACAAGTCCTGGGATTGTTCTTTCCTGAAATTCCCAGCAAAAGGATTTGCGGGGAGACACAGGTAGAAAGGAAAAAGTCTACGAAAGTGATAGAACTATGTGTGGAGCTCTGGCCACTACAAGGCCTCAACTGATGGTCGTTGGCGCCAATTCAATGCCAACAGGAATCACCAGTTTGGGGTGCAGTGAGAAAGGAAACTTGATTCAGTGCAAAACAGCGCAATTGTGATACAGCACAGCTGTGAAAAAAGCATGGCTGTGAGGCAACCTTGGGACGAGGCCCGTTTTCAGCCAGGCAGCTCTGCTCTGCTCTGCTCCACTATGGTCTGCTCTGCTCCACTATGGTCTGCTCTGCTCCACTATGGCCTGGTCTTCTCCGCTCTGCTTGGTGAGACATCTTGGGTGTTTCAGCTCCAACCAGAACACACAGTATTCAGTCTTCAGTGGAAAGGGAAAGTGCCCTCCCCTTGCCAGAGGGGAGCTGGCTTATATAGACAGAAGTCCCCACCCGTGGTCCCTGATTGTCCATCCTCAAGCAAATGAGGACTCCAAACCTTTGCAGTTTGACTGGTCCAAAAGGCACTGTTACGATTGGTCAGAATGAAGCTGCTCTGATTGGTCTGTGAAGATGTTAATGGGGATCTAGCTGCTCAGCTTCAGTTGAATGGAGAAGCCTCAGACCTATTGATTGAAACAGGACTCCAGGAGCTCCTCAAGGGCTGGCTCAGATGGCAAAACAGCGCGGGACGGCCGTTCATGCAGGAGGCAGGCAGCTTAGTGCAGGTTTCTCCATGAAGTGCAGTGCGTGTGAGAGGCCGCAGTTTAGAAACAGCTGCTGGGCTCTGTTTTTGTTTTGTTTTTGTTTTTTTAAAGTTAAGCCCCGTTAAGCCACTAAGAGCCCTTCTAAGTAGAAAACTTCTTTCTCAGGGTCGGCAAAGGAAGGAACTGACCTGAGAAAGAAGTCAACTCAGAGACAAGGACAGAAAGATGGAGGAGGCCCAGGCCTAGGCAGGGTGAGGTGAGCAAGGTGCCTACGACGCAAACACAGGGAGGCAAAGCCCTGTGAGCAGGCTGTATCTCTCAGGGCCCTGTGAGAGCAGAGAAAGCACCTCCACAACTCAGTTGCTTCCAAACCTGAATCCTGGGCACTTGGCTTGCTTCACCCCAGACCCCACCCTGAGATAGAAAAATTCTTGGCAGTATTATTTGAGCTCCTGGATCTATTTGGAACCAAAATTCCTTTGCCTTGGAATTTTCAGCCATGTGAGCCAATAATCATACTTTTTACCTAAACCCTTTTAAGTTAGGTTTCTGTGCCTTGCTACCAACAGAATCCTGATGAATATGCATTGTCACAAGGAACAAGCGAAAGGTTTCAAAAGAGAGAGTGGCACCATTGAATTTGTGTTTCAGAGAGGCTAGTGTAGTTACACAATCTCTCTGTAAACCATCCTGGCCATTTTCACTGAAAACGGGCAGTCATTGCACCTCCACATAAATAATGTAAATTAAATTGTAAATATGTAAATAATGTTGATCTTGCCATCAGAACTCACATCTAAATTCAAGGGCAAAGACTTTTCTAGATCAAAATAGTTTTTATGAGACTATATTTGATGCTTCTGAATTTTCTGCTTTCAACTCAAAGATTTTGAAACTGCAAAGCAGGGCCTTTCTGTAGTTTTCCTGGGCCCTGCAGGACCAATAAAAGTTTTAAATCTTGCAGCAGAAAAATATGCTGGCATTTTAGCACTGAGTCTTAGGGAAGTGAGTAAGTGAAATGGTGTTTGCATCTGGGGATTAAATCTGATGCTGGGAAAGGACCAAAATGTTGGCAGTTTATTTGGGGCCACTGCCAATGGTACTCCCACCAGGGGCCCCAGTGGGGCAGTGGTGGACATTACCCTGCAGTTCAGACAGGGTAATAGAAACCACTATCATTGTAAACTATTTCCCTAGACACTGATTGTCACTACCAACACCCCATCCCCTTGCTAGCTGGAAAGAATACTTGGTGTTTGAACATTAGTCAGGACAGTGTCGATGTTTTAGATCAAAGTAACAATGGCCTCAATGACATGACAGGACAGTGGGCCTTCAACATAACAGTGCCTCTGCTCTGTGGAAGACAGAAAAGTTAAGTAAGAGGTGGGAGGCAACTGCATTTCAATGATTCATTGTTGTTATGCAGATAAATTTCTGCTTACACTGAACATATATGCCTTGGAATATTATGATACTTGCTGTCTTCTCATTATCAAATACCAACATTTCTTGCTGTCAGCAGTTTGTTAATTTCCAAGAGATAGAAAGCAGACATTTTCCTTGAAGCTGCTCCTACTGGTAAGTGTCCCACATCATCTCAGGAATCCCAATTTATCTTATCTCCTCAGCAATACTGCCAGGGGAACTGTCAGACTTCTAATTTAGAGAAGCTGAAAGGTCATTTAAGTTCATATAGGAGATGAGCAGTATATATATATTTTTCCATTCCACCATTAATTACAGTTGCTGACTGTCCTAGGATGTTAGTAGGTGATTTCTGCTTCAATCTTTTTCTTCAGTCACTAGAGTATCTCCTCACAGACTGGGAACAGCTTTAAGAGGCTTGGATCTGGTATCCCAGGGCAAAATGTTAAGTGCTTCATCTGTGACTTGCCCCAGAAGTAAAATAAAAATAAAGCCACTTCTTTGAAGGCAAATCTTTTTGAATTTGCACAATTCGCACTACCATATATTTTTACCCTGAAATTTCCTATAATAGAATTCCCCTATCTTAGACTGTTTCATGAAAATATTAGACTTGAATCACCATCTCTTTCTAAGAAGAGTCCTTTTTTTTCAGAAATGTACATGAAAAAGCTTTTTGCTTTGTATTATTTTTAATCATTATAATTCATCCCTGGATCTCTTGAAACTCTATAATGAAGACATAATGAGCAGTTAGTTATACGCTTAAAGAAAACCAAAATATAAGTCTATGCTAAGCATATGGATCTGTTGTCATTACTCTAGGTATTTACCTGGGCTTATCTCTTCTTTATTTTATCCAAAATACTACTTGTGCTAATGGAGTCCATTTGCATTCTAGAATCAGAAAGAAAGAATTCCTTCTCCTTTATTGAAGCGATCAGGGCTTGGAAGAGGAGACAAGAAAGTATCATAAGCCCATTCTTGAACCATGTCACGTAGTGTTGAGTCACACAAATCCCTAACCATTTGCAAGGTGATTTGGCAGAATGGCGTTTACCTCGCTTCCTTCTCTCTATGGATTCTTGAAAGCCATCTCATCACAACAGGCAGAATTCCAGTCCCCTGCCAATCTTTTATTCATTCATTTGTCAAATATTATTCATTTCCCTCTGTGGGCCATGCACAGTCCATGGTACTTGGGATGCGCTGTTGAACAAAACCAACAAAGTTGTCAGCCCTCATTGTGCTTATATCTCTCCCTGGAGCCTTCATCAGCCTCTCTTTCCTCTGAAGTACTGTTCGCCAACATTTACAGGTTGATACACTGAATTTAAGTCTCACGTCTGTACCCTTGTGTGCCGTGCCCATTGTTTCACAAGTTAGATTTACAGTTGAATTAAATGCCAGGCTTCGCATCAGCTGGCCTAGGTCAAATCTCACTTGACTGGGCCTTAGCATGAGCTAAGACTCAAACTCTCTGGGTCTCATTTGCCCCATCTATGGAATGGGGAAAACAAAACTACCAAATCTATAGAGCTGCTGTGAGGATGATATGAGATACTCATGCAAAATGTGAAATATACATTAAATGTTAGCTCTTGACAGTGAAACACTACAAATTCAAGCAGTCCAGAAATATCTTTAAAACTGCTTAAAAGTGCCCTCATCCCCATTCCAATGGTCAGGCTAGAAGTCATTTTCAGTTACCACTGTGACTTCTTTCTCTATAGATTTCTTAAGAATTTGAAAGGCTTGTGTTTGGAATTTGAGGAAGGGAATGGGTCTTTAACGTGCCACTGATCACAATCATTGTGATGCCACTGAACGGAACTGAGGTGGCCCTCTGCTTTGGGGCTTTGCACAAGCTCAGAAACTTTGCCAAGACAGAGATCCCAGTGCTTGGGCGTCAGCCTCCCTAAGGGGCCAATGATACCGTCATTCCCTTGGAGGCCTTGCAAACTCACCAGGGTGTTTCCAGAAGACAGGCTCTCTAGGCCTCTGTTTCCCCAAGAACTCTACACCTCCACCCACTTCTGCTTTGGGGGAAAACTTTGTTATTCTCTATTGCTCCCGAAGATACATGTTTCAGTCCTCTGTATCAAGGTCACCCAGGAAAATGTCTTCATCAATCCAGGCTTCTACAAAAGCAAGAAAAGTTAGACTAGTTACTTCCAGAATCTTTCGTTTCCTGCTCTGCTACAAAACTTCCCTGAAGTGAAGAAGTTAAAGGTAGAAAGGAGCCCCTATGGAAACAGGGAGGGGCCTAGAAAAGGAGACTATCTTGAGAACAAGCTCAAAATATCTCAATACATGTCCTGCAACATTGGATTATTCTTTGCAGTTGGGGCCATACTTTTTTAATATTGCTCATGTCACCTGACAAACAGCACTGAATACAGGGAGCAGATTTGGAATGCATGGGCCGGGGCTATCCTATGCACATCTGGATCAGGTGGAAATGGTTGAAATGCATGTGGCTTACCTCTAGGACTCTGATCTATGAGTCACAGACCCATGGAGCCTCCATCTCACATCGATCCAGATGGTATTCCATGAAAGGAATGTCTGCCTTGGATCTTGTCCATGGAGTGGGAGTTACTAGGAGGGGCAGAGAGGACCACCTCATCTCATAACAAAGGCTATCGCCTGGACTCTGAGCTTTACTACCTTTTATTTTTCTGCAAGTCTTGTTAGTAAACAGTACAACTCATGTTTTGTGAGATACCCAGTCCCATCCCCTGATCCTTGGTATATATATATTTCTACCCCTGACTATAACAGTTCTTATGCTCTTTTAAATTTAATGGTTACCATTCTTTGTTTCTCTTTAGATAACTTGCATTCAAAATTAATAGAAAAGTTTCAGACTTCAACCTGGAGAGTTATCCAAGAAAAACAGGAGAAGCACATTCAGAAATATTTGTTCAGAGACAGGAGGAGAGAAGATATTACTATCAAAGAGTTTCTCTTCCAGCAAATTAGAAAGTATGCATAGTTAACACTTGCTCATGTTTTGAAATAAATATTTTTTGGGGGAAATATGCAACGGGATAAATTCATTTCAATTACCATCTTAGTGATTAAGAGTATAGAATCTGACCAGATGACCAGGTGAGAATCCCAGCTCTTGCACTCTGTCCCTGTGACCTTGGACAAGCCACTTCACCTCCCAAGGCCTCGTTTCTTCATCTGTCAACTGTGTATAATGGTATTGCTATAAGTGTTGCAGCAGATGCTGGCATTCTCCTTAAGCCCCAGTGGCACTCGTTCCCATGAAAGCCAATGTCTTCTTACTGTAATCTTTCTGGCTACCTAGTTATGTTCAACTCATGTGTGAGGCAGACTAGAAGTGCCACAAAGTTAATGGCTCCAGGGAGCATCCCCTGAAAGAAGAGGTGAGTAATAAATATTCCAGCCTCCTTACCCCTGTGGGGAGACAGGGACAGCCCTGAAGTGCCAGGTCTAATCCTCTCTCCGAGGTCCCCAACAGAATTGAGCCCAGCTGCCCACAGCGGTAGTCGCTCACGAATGCACCCACGCTGGCTTCTTTCCCCACCCAGTCTCATTCTCCAACCCTGCAAGGATGCCTTGGAGTTACCTCCCCAAATAGACCACTTCCTCAAAATTCTAGTCTCAGGGAAACCCAACCTAAAACAACTATGAAGTAATTTTTATCATAAAATACTTAAAACTGTTCTTTACTCATAACTAAGTAGGGTAAAGTCAGAAAAAGAATAATAAAATAAATATGTAAGTTATTTTACCACCTGAGATAAGTCAACAATAGGGTAGCATGCTTTACTGGTTTAGAGTTGGCAGGGAACCCAAGACAGAGAGAAAAATAACGCTCGAGAAAGAAAACATCTGCTAACATGTGATTAAGTACCATTTTTGAGTAACTCTTATGTGCAGAACAAATATTTTAACTAGCAAGGATGACAGATGAGCCTTAATAGATTTTCTCCAAGACCAGAAATTACCTGACATGAGCATATACACATAGTCATTAATGCATACATACATGCATGTACAGATCTATATATACACCCTCACACACCCTACACACACATAAACACACACACATTGACATGCATTCATTGATGAGCAGTGATTGAAAAGGCCCTGGCCACGGGTAGAATAGTTTCTCTAGCAAGCAGGCTGCTATCAAACTGTATGGTGTTTAACCCTGAATTACAATATCTTCATACCAATTGGTCAGTAGCCTTTGTCCTTTATATCCAACTGTTCACATTTCATTAGCAGAAAGTGTAGATGTGCAATAAACAAGTGCTTGAGTCTAGAAATAATTGGAACCCATTTGCTAATGTTGCTGTGTACAGTACAAGTTTATAAAGTGACTAAACAAATCACCATCAAAAGTGGTGATTTTTGTTAAGCATGAGGTCTGATAACCTTCAACTGGAAATAGAGGATTAATATAAATAAAACAAAATACCCCTTGAAATTATTAACATCATTTTATACTGTATGCTAATGTGTTCAAGAATTTCCCACTTAAGTATAATTAAAGTTAAAATTCAGAAATTATAGTAAAAACCATAAACCTATATTTTCCCACAATTAAATTAAATATTAAATTCAAATTAGTTGAATTAATTTGATTTAACTTGAGCGAAATACCACTTGTCACATTATTGTTGTTAACGTAAATTTAATTGACTTTGTAGTTTTATTTGTATTTAACCTGAGAACTTACTTTGATCTTATAGATGTGTAAGAGCTACATGTCTAAAGAGGTTATGTTCTTATGTATTTAATACATTATAATAAAGATGATTTTAGAGTCCGTGGCATTTTTCTCCTTTACAAGGTCTCGCTACCCAAGTTCTAAGAGCAGGGAGGGCATGGGCTTCAGCACTCACCAACCTAAGTTTGCATCCCGATTGCATCAGACATCAGCTCCGGAAGCCAGTTAGCTTTTCTGGGCCTTTATTCCTTCATCTTTAAAATGAAGCTGATCCCCCACCCCCACCCCCAACCTGCACCTGGACAGAGCAAAACAGATTCTCTGGGGAGTTAAAGGAGCATGTTGCTGAAGCACCAGCCTTCTCAGGCCAGGAAAGGGCACTCAGTAGATGTGATTTCTCTCTGTTTTCTCTCCCTCTTTTACTGGAGAGATGGGTCTTTTTCATCAGCAATTAGTTTTGTTTTTTGTTTTAATCTGTGAGCATTAAAAAGTGAGTCAGGTCTTGAGAATTCCAGGAATCTTAAATCTTGGGGCCCTGTTCCAAATGCAAGGAACAGTGCCAGGAAAGGTATTAAAATAGAAAATGTTTCCTTTCTTCTGGGTCTTTCTCAGCCTGCCATGGTGCTTATATTTCCTAGTTAATGCTGGGCCTCCTTGGGCACCAGGATGCCGCAGGTGAGTGTAGACCCTCAGGAGCCCCCAGAGGCCTGTCCCTCATGGTCTGCGCATCTGCAGCCCCCTGGCTGTCGGTCCTCCCCACCCTATCCTTCCTCTGGGCCCTTTGAGGTGCCCACCATACAACACTCCAGTCATCCCCGTTTCTGTGCCCAGGCCCACGCCAGGGGCACTTGCTGGCTGAGCAGAACCCAGAGCCCCAGGCAGTAGGAAAGGGAAGGCCAAGAACAAGTCCCAAACAGGCAGTGGGAGACCTGAACTTGTATGACCTAAGCCTCCAAGCCCCCAGCTCATGCTCCATTGTCCCATCACGGCTTCATGTAGATAACAAAGAGTCAAAGACCAGATTAATAACTGCAAGATGGCAGCCACAGGCTACTGAACTCCAAGTGCGACCCTTCTGAGGGCAGGGCCCTGAGCAACTGGGCCGGTCATGGGCCCCCGAAGCCCACCCTGTTCCCAGTTAAGATGGTCAACAGGCGTGCTTATGGCAACAGCTATTTTCCTAAGGAAGGAGCTCTCTTTCTAAGGACTGCGTGAAAATCAGAAAATTCATTTCACACGTGAAAAGTCACGCAGCCCAATGGGAGGAAATAGAAGGGTTCAAAGAGGGCTCTGAGTGGCAGAAACTAACTCCTACATGGGACATCCCTGAGCCTGTGTCTGTGTCTCCACCACCTGGCAAGGTGAGGCACAGGGACCCGCTGGCTAGTCACATATTTGAGGAGGTGGTGCGTGGAGGGCAGAGTGGGCTGGGTCATGTGGGACATAGCTCACGGGGGGTTTCCTTCTGGGGCGCACAGGGAAGCAGTGCTGTTGCCATGAAACCTGCTGTCCTCCTGAGGGTCAGGGTTTTCCTTGATGTGCCCAGTCCAGGCTGGGCTCTACTGATTCGTTTTGGGTTGTTTTGTTTCTTGATTTGTTTTCATGCACTTGTGATGAAATACAGAATATGGCAAAGGTAGGTTTACAGTTGTGAGTACACAAAACACCATTTATTCTTGTATTATTATTTATTAAGTATTGTATTATTTTCCACACAAACAACTGTCAATCTACTTTTGCCCATCCCTGTATAAGATGAGAACTTCCAAAAACATTCAATTTTGTTTATATATGCTGAGTCCTGAAAAACAATCCAGAAAGTCCATGCTGTGAACCACACAACTAGCCAAACGAAACTCAATTCAGAATCTTCTTTCCCCAGAGCGAAGGCTTTCTGGTCCCCAGCATGGTGCCTGCGTACTGTATGCACCCAGTAAATGTTTGTTGAGTAAATGATACATTGATCTAAAGCTTTGTTGTTTGCTGTTGTCACAATGCCCCTCCCCCCCCAACCCCCCCAATGACTAGGGGAAAGTAAGCAGAACAGGTATCATTGCCCATTGCACATATGAGGACGTTGAGGCTCAGGGGGGTTAAGTGTCCTGCCCAAAGTTGTAGGGCTGGAATCAGATCATAGGTTTCCTGAGCCCAAAGGTAACTTCTGTCTTTAAAGTGTACATAGCTAATGGTACAACAACCCACTTTTCTTACATGGCACATTTACCATCGTGAGTTTTGTCTTGTAAGTTTTACCCCTTTGGCAAGCCAAGACAGACAAACACATTTTGGGGGGAATCATGTTTCATTAGTTAGAGATGATTTTGAGCCAACAAAAGTAAATGCTTTAAGGATATCATTGTCACTATCATCATCAAAGAGCATTTTTAAAAGACATAATTAGCTATGAAATCATTTCTTCAGTGTCCTGTAGGAACAGCTACTAGAAAAAAAAACCATTTTTTGTGGAGTATGTGCTTAGAGACATAGGGGAGTGCAGAACCATGATTACATACCCAGGTTCTGGAACTGAACCTGCTGGAATCCCTGCTCTGCCATTTGATATTCGGTGGGCGACCTTGGAGAAATTATTTAATCTCTCTTGGCCTCAGTTTCTCATATGTTAAATTGAAATCATAAAAATAAAAAACTTGGCAGGTTGGTGTGAGATGGTACTGGTAGAGTGCTTAGTGAGTCCCTGGCATGTGGCTGAGAGTGTAATGTGTTACCTTGTACTAGTGAAGGCAGACAACCGCAGGAAGGAAAGGGGAGCGTGGTGTTCAGACATAGGTTAACTGGTGAAGGAGTCCCCTTACAAATAGGTCATGGCCCATGTGTGTGGGAACATTGAGAGATTAAGTTCCCTTGTCCAGGTGGCTAAAAAATGAATTTAATATATCAACCTAACTTAAATAAAGGTACAGAGTTCTGTATTTTCAGGCCCACGATTGCTTGCTTCTCTGTTTTATAAGACTCAACCGTAGGCACTACACTTGTCCCTAGAGCTCAAAACACAAGTCTTTCTGGCTTCTTTTCTTTCTGTCTTTGAAAAATCAAAGTTGTTTTCTGACCTTTGGAAAGACAGTTTCAGAAAGTAAAGATGAGACTGAGAAAACAAATCCTGATTTGTTTGTTGCTAAATTCATCCCCAACTGTAATTGGGGGTTTTATTGAAAAGGACTCGAGATCGTTTCTAATGGGAAATTAATTGCTCCAGGTTTATGTTTCCTTAAATGGATGCATGTGATAGTCTCTCCCTACAAGGCCTAAGTGCACAATTGCCTTGTGATCTCTCTTACAGTCAACCACAGAGAGCTCTTGTTCCTTGCTTAGCTTCTTCCAAGGTGGATCAGCTCAAAGGGGAAATAAAAAGCATGGCTGGGGCCATCCCAGTAATCTTAAGGCAAGTGGGACTGAAGCAGCACTTCAGATCCTCCCCCCCAGGAGCCTGCAGCAGCCTCGAGGGCGAGCCAGGCCCTGATCCTGTTCCCACGTTCGCTCAGAGCTCATGGCGACTTTGGGGTGTGCGCACTGATTCGCTCATTTCTTTTGTGTGGAGAACAAACAAAACTATCCAAACCTTCGGTCACATTGCTCTCCTTTGAGATAAAACCTTTGAATGGGTACCTAGTGATAAGGACCCATCTTATCACTGCTAAACCTCCAAATAGCAGGAAAAGCTGGGGTAGCTGGGGAGAGGACAAGTTTATTTAAAAAGCTGTTTTGTGATGCAGTTATTCAACAGAGATCAGGAACCTTCTGTTTTCCAGGCACCAACCGAGGACTGGGACATGGAGCCATGAACAAGATAGGCGTGGTCCCTTTCCTCTGGGGCACTCAGGTTAATGCTGGAGACAGACAGTAAGCAGATCTTTTAGGGAAAGCATTTTAGGGACATAAATGTCAAAACTAGCAAACAACCCAGCAGCCGGTACAATTTGGCATGCTAGTCTTATGAAGGAGGGATGTGTACTGCCATCCCGTGATAATTGGGAATGAACTCAAGTTTAAGGCTCAGTTTCTTCATCAGCGAAATGGGAATGGTTCTACTTACAGGTTTATGGTGAGACTCAGAGAGTGAACCTTAAGTCTTAGTGGTGAGCGTAAGTTTGGTTTTCAAATTTGGATGATAGGAGTCTTCACTGAGTGTCTATTTTATATCATGCAATATACAAAGCATCTCAACAGGAAATATCTCATCAGACCTTCACAGAACAGTCCCACAACATTGGAAGCAACACCAAATGGAAGAGTTTTGTACTAAGAATTGGTTTCATACGTACTTGTTGCAATGTTTGGAATAAAAGATTAAAATAAGCCAGTTTGGAATGTTCCCGAATAATATCAAGCTGTGAATTTCTCTCTCTCATATCCACTAAAACTCTCCTAAATTTGCCAAATTATGTTGGAATTAAACCAGTTCTGATTTGGGGATTTCTTTTTAAGAAAAATGATGATCCTCTTTACTTCACACTTGAATGCCTAGGAGTCAAATAAGACTTAAAAATCAACTTGAAGCTGATACAGAGAAGCTTTAATTAATGGCTCATCTTTTTAAAGCCTGTGAATCCCTTTGATGGTTGGTGAGTCACTGTTAATTTCAATTAACTCAGGCAAGAGATACAGGGGAATTTAGAATGTGACCACAGTTAGGATTGGCCCACATCAAAAATGATAGTGTCTACCTCAACAGATTTTTTACCCTGTGCGGCTTCAATCATTGCAGTCACAGACACAAACTAGACTTTGCTGCTCAGCATTAGAGTAGCAGTTAAATCATCCTTGAACAAGTGGTCAGGTCAGGAGGTGTCTATCTCATGCATCATCAGCAAAATTTTGACTGTGCTATTTGGCTGCTAGGAGAAATATGTCAGAGAAGGGAGGAAAGAAGCTGCAATCTTTGGGTGGTAATTAAGTTCCTCCATGGTCTCCCCAACTACCCTCTCTATTGCTTCACTATTTTTATGTTCTAAAAAAATTACATTTCACATACACACATGGGTACACACACACAGGGGCACACGCATAGACGATGTCTCAATATACTTCAAATTTTATTTCCACAATTGCATGCTCATATTTCGAGTATGCAGTTTCCTATACCTGGAATACTTCTATCCATATTTTCCACCTATCAGAAACTCATTTTTCAAGCTCCAGCTCGAAAGTCACATCTTAGTGAGACCTCTGATCTCGAGTCAGGGTAAAATTGCTTCCATTCTCTATGGCCCTGAACATAGATTTCCTGCTTACAAGGGTATTGGGGCAGATGGAATGGGGAGAACAGACAACCTTGCATTGTGGTGCGCACAGAAAACACAGCCACTGCCCATTATCCAGAAGCAGACTGACTGCTGTTAAGGACACATGTGAAGTAAGCAGTGGGCAAACAGCTTTGCTTACAGGAGCCCCACCAAATCAATCCACCTACTGATTCATTCCCTCCCAGGTGATCAAGAATCCAAGATGTTCATTCGTTCTCTGATTGGGCTGTCACAAATTTACAACTACAAGTTTAAGCCCATAAGCAACCACAGGGTGAGGCCCATCAAACATCTAAATGGCAGCAACTATCTGTTTCCAAGCTTTCCTATCCTTGCCCCAACTCTGGGGCATGTGTGAAGTTTTCAGTTGCAACTACAAAAAAATGGGACTCTTTAGAAGTGACAATATTTTGATGTTTTCTCAAATATTTGACAACTAATAAATATGACTTGGGTCTCAAATATTTACCTACGCACAATGCCTGACACCATGTTGCTGTAGTCTTCCCTGATGAAAAATTACAATAATCCCTTGCTTCCTCAACTCTTGCTCTCCAAATATTTACCATCTGAACTCAGTAGCTGAAAAGACTACAAGAAATTCTTGGATAACTTCCTTGCAGGTCAGAGTTGCTACTTGGTCTCTGAAATTTAAGACCCAAATTGACTCATATAACACTGCCTCCCTTGCTGTCCAAACTCATTAGTTGAGCATTTGATATCAGATCCAGGAAATGAGTATATTGGTTAGAGATGGATACATTAATCAACTCTCAAATGCATATTCATGGGGGAAGAGGAAGGTTGGAGTAAAACAGCGTAGATTTGAGAAAGCTTAGTAGACCTCTTTGTTTAATTGTGATTAGGCAATAAATTATATGTTAGTGAAAAAAGCTATTCTTCTGTGAGAAAGCTGAGAAATGACTTGGGAAGTCAGAATTAGAAAGAAACTGTATAGCTCAGAGAAACTTTGATATTATGTTCAACTCATGAAATCTCTTCTAATTATGCTTTCATGAAACGAGTTTAAAATTTCCTACTTTTCTTTCCCTACTTCTTTTGCATCTTCTTTTTGCTTCTTTGTTTATTTGTTTGATAATCTAAATGACCATCTCATCATGGTCCCTGCAAAGTATTTTATTATTTGAGTGCTTAACACAACCAGAGGCATAAATGGGAGCAAGGCAGCTAATGAAACCACAATTGGCTTCATAAACAGAGAAACATCTGGAAGACTTTGGTTATTATTTTGCTTCTTCAGCTGGGGGTTTGTTTGCCCTTTGCTTCTGATCTGCTCCTAGGTTTTCACATATGAAAGAAAAAATACTTTCACTAAAGCAATGTTTCCTAACCTTGCCAGATCATGAACATCGCCCAGGGACAACTTGTTAAATTCACAGACCCAGGCATCCCTGACTCAGAATTTTTAGGGAACTGGCTTGGAAATGTGTGTTTCTAACAAGGGTCCCAGATGATCCCCGTAGTCAGACGAGTTCAAGGCTCACTGGACTAAGACATGGACTTTTGTGGCAGAATCTAAAGGCAAGCCTATCCATAAGTCAAGGTCACGGATCCCCCAGTATGTGTAAAGCATGAACAGCTTAACCAGTTCACATGAGGACCTGAGACCTGCGCCAACATCCTAAACCTTCGCACCATCATTCATTCACAAGTGTCAGTGTTCATCGTTGATGTAAACTGCCCATTCCCTGCCTGGCTCCAGAAAATTCTAAAGCAGTAGGTCTGGGGATGGCAAAGAACAGTTTGAGAAGCACTAATGAATTACTGCCATTCATCATCCTTACTTGAAGGCCAGCCTTAGGCAAATGCTAAAATGAGCACAGTTGTTCCAATTCTTTTTGGCTCTCTTTCTCTCTAAAAGCGGCCTTACGATTGCCTTACAAGGGCTTGGATGCTCAGGCCCCATCAGGAATCTATTCTCCTTTCCCCCCAGTGTTTCATCCCTCCTTCCCATTTTCAGAGTATGACAAACTCTCAGACAATCCCCTCCCTCCCTCACCTATATGCCGAGGTCTACCTAAATTTCTCCAGTCCATCAAGGCATCTCCCCATGCTTCAGATCTTTTCACTTGAAAAACATCTAGAGACTTGCTACATGGATATCCCAGGAAAGCTTGAAAATTTGGATGTTTAAAACACAAGCTCTCATTCCCTGACTATCCACCCACATGCTTAAGCAGACGCTGAGCATTTCTGTGGATCCCTCATTACACTCCACCTTTTCCTCAACGTCCCATCCATTGGCGATTCCTATCACTTCCTTATCAACCACGCCCATTTGTCTGAGTCCACTATCATTGTCCAGATTCTTATATCTGTTCTTTGATTTCTTTCTCCCATAAAACAGAACAATAAACTAGCAAGTTAGCCCTGCTCCAACCTCAGCTTTACCATCCCAGTAAATGGCACCACCATCCATTTCAGAATCTCAGGACAAAAATCTTAAAGCCTTTGTCTCCTCTCTATCTCCCTGTACGTGCATCCAACCCATAAGTAAATTCTCTGGAGCCTGCCTTTAAAATATATCCTTAATCTGAGCATTTCTCCCTCTTCCCATTGCTGCCACCCTGGTCCTGGCCACATCATATGTTGTCTTGAACACAGCAATAATTTCTGTATTCATTTTTATACATTCACTCTGGCCACCACCTGGTAACCATTCTCCATAAAGAACCAGAATGATCATTGTAAATCATTGTACCCCTCCAATTCTAGTGGCTTTCCACTCAAAATAAAATCGAATCTCCTTTCAATGGTCTTCTTCTAGTCCCTGTATTATCTGTCTGTGCCTGCCTCTCTCCCCCCATTTCCTACCCCTTACCCCCCTTCCTCATTCCCTCTGCTCCATCCTCTTACTGACGATGTTTGCACATAATGTCCCCTCTGCTGGCCACCTTTCTCTCTGAAGTCACGTGGCATGGACACTCTTTTCTTTGGGTCTCTACTCACCAGTCTTCCCCTCAGACAGTCCTGCACCTACCTAAGCTCATTACAAGTCCCCCTTAGCTCAAGGGCAGCCTTCATTTATACTTCTTTCCTGACATCCTGCTTGAGTTAGCATTTGCCCCAGATTTTTTTTGAAATAAAATATCATTAGTAGTAGAAACAAAAACTTATCTAGAATCCATGTAGTTGGCCTCTATTTTGTTCTTGCTTTTGCCATGAGCTGTCCTGTCTAGTAACCCTTGAGGCTTGTGTGCAGTGAACAGAGTTTCACTGTAACATGTAATTAAATCTGAAAGACCCCCAAAGACTAAATTCCTTTTCTAACCCTTTCCAGAAGCAACCAACTTAACACCTCCATTCCAAGCCTAGATGCAGGGGCTTGCTGATAAAGTGTGCTCAGGCCACGGACTTCCCAGTTATTGGGCAGTAGAAAGAAGAGTCTCAACGCTATTGCCCCTGCCCAGCACTGGGCCAGCTGTGCCATGGCCAGTGTCATGGCCTGCAAGATGCTCAAGGCCACCAGGCCAGTAGTTAGCAGAATAAGCAAAATGTGGGAAGTTTTACACTCAGTGTCCCTGCATATGTGCAAACAACGGAAGCTGAGCAGTCCTGCCACAGAAAGTGTGGGGAAAGACTGAATGCTCTTGCTGGAGTGGTTGTGTCATTTATTGTATGTCAGTCTTCAATTGTGTATGCACTGTACTGCTTGGCAATAAATTTTTATGTTTCAATAAGTCCTTTCAGCAGGAATAAACTAAAATAATAAGTTCCCAGAATTGAAAATGGGTGTTTCATAAAAAATTAAGCACTACATTTCCATTTCTCCAGAATGTTGATGATAATAAATTTATACAGAATGATAACGTTTACCATCCACCACAGGGATCAAAGTGACACCAGTGACCATGGAAACACGAGAAGACACAAATCAGCATTAATCTCAAAATATCAGTAATCATTTTAAGAAGACTGTGAAATTATGAATTATGTGTACACCCATGTTTTCCAAGTACATTTCTGCCTCATAGGTTTCTGAACTGTGTAAAACAGTATTTTTACCATGACGCCTTGTGGTAGGCAGAATGATGCTCCCACCTCCAAAAAAAATTGTCCATGTCTTAATCCTTGAAACCTGTGAATGTTTAACTTTACCTGGTAACTGGGGCTTTGCAGGTATGATTACAGACCGTGAGGTGGGGAGATTATTCTGAATTAACTGGGTGGGCCCAGTGCAATCACTAGACTCCTTAGGAGAGGGAAGCAGGAAGGTACCAGAGAAGATTTAATGATGGAAGTAGGGTTAAGAGTCAGAGAGACACTTGAAGATGTTACACTGCTGGCTTTAAGGATGGAGGAAGGGTCACGAGCCAAGGAATGTTGGAGGCCTCTAGAAGCTGGAAAAGCAAGCAAATGGATTCTCCCCAGAGACTCCAGAAGACATATAGCTGTGGTGACACTTTAATTTTAATCCACTGAGGCTTCCGACCTACAGAACTACAAAATAATACAAAAATAATTAATGTTGTTCTAAGCCACTAAATTTCTGGTAAATCTTTACAGTAGCAATAAGAAATTTTAATTACTGTTAGCACTCTATTTTACTCTCAAAACTGTCTCGGTTTGCACAATAAATCACAATGGTCACCAGTCACTACTGTCTTGTTACCCTGCTTTGTTTTCTTTTTAGCATTTATCACACACTTGGAATTATCTAGTTTATTTATTAGTGTAAGTGTTACCTGTCTTCCTTGCCTGAGTCAGAATGCAGGCTCCATGAAAAGGTGGTTTTATCTTGATCATGTAGCAAGTACACAAATGCACAGACTAAATGAATAAACCTTCTACGAATCTTCCTGCCTCTGATTTTTCACTCCCCTAATCCATTCTCCATGTTCTAGAGTGCAGAGGGTGCTCATTCTAAAGCTCATAGCTGAATGCCAGGGCCGGCATGAAGGTCAGGCACCTATTAATTTCCTTTTTCTTTTTTTTAAGGTTGAGTAGTAATCTATTATGTAAATGTACCGCAGGTGTTTTATCCACTCATCTACCAACGGGCACTTGGACTGTTTCCAGATCTTGACTATTATAAATAACGCTGCAGTAAGCATAGAGTGCCTATATTCTTTTCTGGGTTTCTTTGGATATATTCCCAGAAGTGGGATCACTGGGTCAAAAGGCAGCTCCATTTTTAATTTTTTGAAGTAACTCCATACCGCTTTCCACAGTGGCTGCCCCAGTCTGCATTCCCACCAGCAGTGTACTAGGGTCCCCTTTCTCTACATCCTCCCAGCAGTTGTTGTTTGTGGATTTGTTGATGGAGCCATTCTGACAGGTGGGAAGTGATACCTCATTGTGGTTTTAATTTGCATCTCTCTGATGATTAGCGATGTTGAACATTTTTCCATATGTCTTGGCCATCTGTATGTCCTTTTTGGAGAAGTATCTGTTCAGGTGCTTTACTCATTTTTTAATTGTGTTGTTTGTGTTCTTGGTGTTGAGTTGTATAAGTTCTTTATATATTTTGGAAATTAACCCCTTATCTGATGTATCATTGGCAAATATGTTCTCCCATTCAGTGAGTTCTCTTTTCATTTTGTTGATGATTTCTTTTTCTGTACAAAAGCTTTTTAGTTTGATGTAGTCCCATTTGTTTATTTTTTCCTTTGTTTCCCTTGCCCTAGAAGACATATTGGCAAAAATATTGTTATGAGAGATGTCTGAAATATCACTGCCTATGTTTTCTTCTAGAGTTGTTATTGTTTCATGACTTATGTTTAAGTCTTTTATCCATTTTGAATTTATTCTTGTGTGTAAATTGGTGGCCTAGTTTCATTTTTTTGCATGTACCTGTCCAATTTTCCCAACACCATTTATTAAAGAGACTGTCTTTACCTAAGGGCATTTGCTTTTGATATCACTGTTCACTGTGAAAGTGTTTCACGCTCTTATAGCCTGATTTTAGATCTTTGATAGCATTTCTGAGGTCACAGACTATAGTAAAACACTTAAAAATAAATCTATAAATTTTTCATCATGATAAAATTACATAAGGAGGGTCATACATACTATAAATTTTACATCTAAACAACAGTGATTAGATGTGATGTGGTACAATGATTATATGTCCTAGATTTTTCAGGATTATCCAACAAAGAGAATGCTTGGAAACAGAATTAAGTGTCAGAGCATATTTCAGATATGTTCTGATTTTTACTTCAAAATATGGATCCCCTTGCCCTAGTTCCTGGTTTCATCATTTTTAGATTTATCTGCACTCCTGTTCTCAATATCCTCCTCATTGAAAAAAATTTCCTCACTCTTGATTTATAGTTAATGATGAGCTGGCCAAGATTTATGGACAGAACCCCTCAGTCTGAATATCAATGCTAGCAGAGATAATGCTGCACGCTTACCATGATGTGTCATTTATTTTGAAATAAAAGATTTTCAATATGCAAACAGTCTCCTCTCTTAAACTGCAGACCCATGACTTATAATTCTAATTCCTTATTTTACACATATGCCAGTGTTTATATTTAAAGCTTTCACTTTTGAATGAAGTATATGGATAAGCTGTTACTAACTAGAATCTTTAGAAATAAACTCTGCAAAGCAAGCAAAATGATTCACCTTACAAATCAACTACTCCTTGCGTAGAAATAGTCATAGACGTTCAGCTAACTTGGTCATCTCTGATTGAGTTTTTGTGACAAATGGGTTTTCGCACATGACTGTTCAAATGAGTGAGAATTCTCAGTATATTTGATAGCCAGTAAGCAATCTCTTTAAAGAAACTAGTCAAGTACTTGAAATTAGCTGGCACTCTCTCAGCACAGAGATCTAACATTGCAACTTCTGGCGTGGTGAAGGGATTGGCGTGGATATATGCTAAACCCATTCCCTATAGCCAGTGGGGTTTTCCATTGATATGATGTCATCATCTAATAAATAAATAGTAACATTTTGGAAAATGATCCTGATTTGATGAGGCTATAAATAGCAGCTCTTAAGAGCAAGGATGCTGTAATTAGGCAGATGTGATTTTTACACCCCAACTAACCACCTAACTAAATAAGGAACTAATTGTATTCCCTTGTCCCAGCCTCTCTGAGTCTTAGTTCTCTCTTCTGTAAAATGGAAATCAGAGGGCTATGTGGGCATTAAATGAGATATTACATGCAGAGTGCTTTGTTTGGCACCTGGCACATAAGACTGCTTAAATAAACCCCAAAGTGGGCAGGGTCGCCACATCACATTATTGGTTTGCATAAAATAATTCTTTTCAGTGCTTTCCTTCTTCATTTTGCTTACTGTCGGATCTTAATATGCATATTATGGTCACTCTGCATCCTAGAACTCCATGGATCATCAAAACCCCAAGTACTACTCTTATTGATGTGATCATTTTCATTGAGAAAAAAACGTATTTTTAAAAATGTCCCCATCATTGGTTTCTAATGTGAGTTGCATACCCAGGAGAAGGCAAAGATGCTCCATTTCAGTGGAGAATTAAAGTCTCTATATCAATTTTCTTTCTATTGTGTTTTATTTTTGTGTTAGTGCAGCAGGACAGGTAGAGAATTGCTACAGAAACATACATATATCACGGATGTCTACTGTTACAAAGTTTTGGAATCCATTGTTCTAGAACAGGAGTTGGCAATCTGGCCCACAGCTTATTTTTATAAAGTTTTATTGAATCATAATCAGATAAGCTTGTTTACATGTTTTCAAAGGCTGCTTTTGTGCTACAGTGATAGACTTGAGTAGCAGCAACAGTGACTGGATGGCTGCAAAGCCTGAAATATTTACTAATGGCACTTTAAAGTTTGCCCACCCCTGCTCTAGAGGATGGTTTTATGGGCGAGGGTAATATAATTCACACCACAACCTGGTTTTATACCTTTTCACACTTGTATTACCATCCACTAGCCGGCTTCAGATGGTGGGTGATGTTTCTCAGCCCCTTACTACTCTGAGACTGAACCATGGACCAGGAGCATCGGCAGTATCTGGGAAGCTTTTTTTTTTTTTTAAATATATATATCTTTATTGATTTCAGAGAGAGGAAGGGAGAGGGGGAGAGAGAGATAGAAACATCAATGATGAGAGAGTCATTGATCGGCTGCCTCCTGCACGCCCCACACTGGGGATCGAGCCCTCAACCTGGGCATGTGCCCTGACCGGGAATCAAACTGCGATCTCCTGGATCCTAGGTCGATGCTCAACCCCTGAGCTATGCCGGCTGGGCTGGGAACCTATTTAAACTATAGATTCTTGGGTCTCATTTCAGACCCTTCAGCATTTGTCTTTGAACAAGACCCACAGGCGATATGCATTAACATCAAAGTTTGAGAAACAGCAGTCTCATCTATATAACAGGTAGGTCAAATATTAGTGGAAGACTTGAACCCCAAAGTACCTTAAATGGATATCAGTTTTAGATCCTCATTGTACATATATTAGGTCCTGCACTGCACCGATGCTCTGACTTGCCATATATAGAGAACCAGGGGAGCTGGCATGGTCTGGCTCTCCTCCAGTTAATATTTATATATGGAAAGGCTAAGTCAACCGTGTATAAGCTTTGGGGCCTCTCTCTTTTATTAAAAAACCCACACAAAACCAATATCTTGTTCTTAAGGTGAAACCGTGGTGATGTGTTCACGGACGGAGAAATCTACCCACTGAGGAAGAGCTGTTGATGTCTAGATTTCACTGTCCATAGTATTTTAGTTGTTATTTTTTTCAGTATGACAGTTTTATACGAAGGTTAAAGACAGATTTTTCCATCCCTCCACCTCACAAAGAAGAATCGAGTGACGAACTCACTGCGGGAGGGCAGTGCAGGGCACAATGCGCTCCTCAGGCCTGCAGGCTGACCCTGGGCCGGGCGCGTGCCCCGGGGGTGACAGGTCCATCAGGTCAGGCCCAGCCCACTGTGCCCTCCGGGTCGGAGCCGGCGGACCCCTTCCTTCCTTGAGGTTCTGTCACGGGGTTTTCAGTTTTCCTAATGAACTATTAATGAGGTGGGTGTAATTTATTGAACTGGGAGAGGTAAACTTGCTGTGCCTGGGGTTGAGTTATGTTTCCTGAAGGGAAAAGAGAAGTTATGAAATAAATCATCCTCTCTTTAATTAGCAGCTTTGGCTGGCCGACTCGAAGCAACTGAGCAACATGTGAAAATAGGCCAGCAGTTTAGTCAGAAACCCAGACACGGGTCTCATTCGCTGCCCACTGAGAGATTTACGCAGTTTGGGGTGCACGTGTCGGGGAGATCATGGTTAGTCTGTGAAGCACCACAGTAAATGCTCTCCTTCTGCCACAGCCCTGGACAGACCCTCGCACAGCTTCCTTCCCCTTCGGATTCCAGTGTTATGGTCAAAATGAAGAAAAGCCAGAGAATGCTGGAGAGAAGGAACCAATTAGCACAGCTCCCAGCCTTTCAGGTTTACCCTCCTGTCCACGGCCCTGTACCCGCGGGTTAGCTTCTGCATATCATTTTTACTTTCTCAACACGGAATGCCTATTCTCTGATTTGAACAGAGCAGGCTGTTTCCATAACCGTGTCTACGCCAGATGTATGACACTCTGCGTGTGATTAGGACATTGAAAACACATGTCATTTGGGTTCAGGTCTACATTCACGGTGGGGACTAGAGTGTGCTGGGGACTGTGCAGGAGGGCTGTGTAAAGGAATCTGTGAGGTAAGGGATGCTGGGTGGGAGAATCTTACAGGGTTCGTGAGAAAAACAAAAGAAAACAAAACGGAATTGATTAGGGAGAGATTTTAGCTTACCTTACTAGCTGAGTACATTTACATCATTTTCTCCAGCTCACAATATAGATCATGCTCAACAGCTCAAAGGAACATTGTCCTATCGCCTGCCCCCGGCAACTGCCCTGCCCTAAAAACTGCATCAGTAAAACGTGTTATGTCCCTCACCCTGACATTTCTCAGCAGAGCCAATTGTATTTTTCCACGCGAGAGCCCGCTCACACCTTGAGACTCTAAGCTTCGAGTTGAACCTGGCCCTCCCGGGGCTGGAATCCGCCTTCCCTGGCCAAAAATGCTTTCGTGCCTTGCAGAAGGGCTTAACAAGCTTTGTGTACATGGCTCGCTGAGGCATTCTGATGAGCTAAATGGGAACGAATCAAAAACACATGGCTTGCGTTCTCCTGCACATCCGTGCGATTTTAACAGAAATGAATTTGTCCCCAAGCATTTTGTTCTGCTGAACTTTCTGTCTGGACACCAAACCTGACCGTGATGCCTGGAAGGGGCGGAGGGCAGCCGGGCATTTTCAAGCTGACGAGGTGGGTTTTATTAGGACCTGTAACTTCTTTCCTGCCGCCCGTTTGAAGATTTTTGTGAGGGATCAGCCCAGATGAGCCCACTCGCAGCTTCTCAGCCACCCCTGTCTTCACGTGGTTGCTTTCCCCCGACCCAGAAATGCAGGGGGAACAGGATCTGCTATACTTTCCTGGGAAAGGCTCATTCTCCTAACCCAGCCCTGAAGAACAGAATTACCCCCCCAGGCTCCCTACCCCATTTTAGAAGTAGAAGAGAAGGGGGACCCGAGGCCTGTACTCCAGCTGCAGAGCTGTTATGAAAAAGTAGCTCATGCTTTCTCCTTACTTCAGTCCTATTTACCTTTGTCAGCTATTATTTCCTATTCCTGAAATCCGAGCCGCGCAGTCCAGTCTCCGTCCATGCCTTGGTGCGGAGGGAAGAAACTGCTTTCGCAGAGGCCACTGTCTTCCCCGCCCCCTGGCCTCACGCCGCTTTGCCCACCTGCCGCCGAGAAAGCAGAGGCCACTGGAAGGCGGGCGCTCCTCGGAGCCGGGGAGGAGGCTCCTTTGAGGAAGAACAGGCCGCTAATAAATCGCGTGGTCATTACCCTTTATGCATACTTGTTCTAATAGGTGTCGCAGATTCCTGCCTCCTAATAAGGAAAGGAAGTAGAAAAACACATAAATTCTCTCAAGGGAGTCAGACAGCCCGAAGCCACATTTGACAGCTGCGAACGTTACCATGAGCACAAAAGCAAAACAGGGCTTAACGGAGGGATACATTGCCAGGGATTTGGGCAAGATTTCCTTGGATCCAGACTGTGTTTGCACTGTTTCAGTTGAAAAGAAGAGCAGCTCTCCTGCCCGCCACATGTGATGGAATTTGGAGATTAAATAAACAGCGGTATTAATTAATCTGAAAGGGGTTTATGGACTGCGTCCCTAGATTTGCCTTCATACCACAGATTTATTTGTTTGTTTGTTTAGTTCTTGACATTAACTGTGTTTTATTTTTATTTTTTTAAGCCTCAGCAGTTCACAGTTTGGCATAAGATGGAGGCTGATTTTGGTCCAACGCTTGTGTCATTAAGTCTAATTTTTGAACATTGAGAGGTTTGCTCAGGTACTGGTTCTTCCCCCTCCCTCCCTTCTTCCCTTCCTCCTTTCCTTTCCTTCCCTTCCCTCCTCCTTTTCTATGCTTTCCTTTCTCTGGGATGATCTGGAGATTAGCTAGAGATGCGCGCCATTGATTTATGGTGACTGCAAAGGAGAAATTCAGGTGCCTATTTAAGAGGCCATTAGTCTACCCCCTGAGAGTTTATGGCCTTACGAGAAAATCCATGAGAATATATGGGGCCAGAGTTCAAAGTGGGCCCAAAAGTCAGGGAGGCAGATATGAATTCCTGTGTATTTTGATTTGGTCCAAATTGGCCTCTTCATTTTGTTAATTAAGACCACGTCTTTCCTAAGCTACAGTTCGTTTTTCACAAAGGGCGTGTTGCAGACCTCATTTCACAGCAACGGTTCTGTTTCATCTAGTCTTCCACTGACGCTGGGAAGTTACTTTTGAGAAGAATGTGTGATTCTGATTTTTTTTAAAGTAATTTGTTTCATCTAGTTTTGCACAAATCTGATGCTGGGAAATGATGTTCTTGGAAGGTCCTTATTCTCATAGGAGCAGAAGCCCACGGGGTGGGCTGTTTTCATTAAACAGGCAGGAAGGCTTTCCTCTGTCTCTTCCCAGCACTTTTTCATGCTCGTACTGAAATGCAGTACAGACGAAAGGCTCCTTTACCCCCTTCTCGGGACCTATGTCCATTTTCCAAACCAGAAAGTTAGTCCAGGAAGATAGGAAGCCCGGCCTGCACCCCATTTTCTATGTCTAGCCAGCCAGTTTTCTTTGTTTCTCCGTTTTATATCATAGACCTGGAAACTGATATGCACAGAGATTTACATTTAGCAGAGAACACATGGCAGAAAACATAGTGGCCAAGAACCCCAAGGCCAGTGGGCTTCAAAATGTTCCTTTAATCCCAAATAAATAGCTTTTGGGAAACCATCTGGCAATATCTATTAAAATAAAAAATACATGTAGTCTTTGACGTAGCACCTAAACTTTGGAGGAATCTTTCCTTTAGAAATAAATACCAATGTATATTAATACGTTTGTGTCTGTGTCTGTATCTATCTACCTCTCCGCCTGTCCACACACACATTTGAGCACTTATTGAAGCATGAGGCTGGGAACAATGTGAGTGGCAGCGATAGCTCCCCTAAAGTGGTGTCCCACGCTTGCAGGATGTCCCTGAGGTATCATTAGGTGAGATTCTCATTAAATAAGTGGCATGGCTGTCAAAAGACTCCAGTCATTATTCACAATCCCAGATGAAAAGAATTTTTTTCTTCATCAAACATCCTATTGTCCTTATTTGTACGGATATGATTTTGCTTTTGTGTATAAAATGTAAGTTTTGAGTATAAGAATTGTTTGTGTAAACGAGTTACATGTAAGATTTAATCAGAAGGGAAAAAAAGAGTCATGCCAGGTAGTGACCCCCTCAGAGAGAGAGAGAAACCCAGCAGGGGAGGCCCGTGGGTACCTCACCTGTATCTGTAATGTTTTATTGCTTAAGGTAGATGGTTAGCTCAGGAGGAGTCATTATGATAGTCTTTATATTCTTTTGTATATCTGAAACATTTCAAAAATGTTTAAAGAGTATTGAGTTTTAAAATGTTTTGAAGCCCCGAGGCAGGCAGGCTGTTGCAAAGTGTCATCGTCAGGGTGGAAAACATGAAGGGGAGGTGACTGAGCACAGTATCTGCAAAGATGTCACATTTACCTCTAAGAGAACTATGATCCTGGCCGTTCCCTAACAAGGCCTCCTACTACTTGTTTCTTCTTGAAGAAACAATGGTGATATTCTCAGTGAAGACATAAGATTGTCTCAGGAAACATTTATTGTTTTCTTATATCAGCTTTAATAAAATACAATAGATATGTATGTATATATACCTCAAAGTTCATCATTTTAAGTGTACAATTCAGAGGTGTTTCATATTTCACAGAATTGTGCGACCATTACCAATATTTCATTGGAGAACATCTTTATCACCCTCCAAAAAATTCTGTCCCCTTTAGTGGTCACTCCACAATCCCCAGAGTCCCTCCTTCTGTACCCCTCACAACCACTAATCTATTGTTTGTCTCTATAGATTTGCATATTCTGGATAGTTCATATAAATATAATCATACAGCATGTAACCTTTTGTGTTTGGCTTATTTGAATTCTCACAATGTTTTAAGTTCAATCACAGCATAGCATGTATCAGTATTTTATTCTTTTTTTACGGCTGAATAATATTCCATTGATGAAAATGGCACATTTTAAAAATCCACTCATCAGTTGATGGACATTTGGATTGTTTTCACTTTTTGGCTACTGTGAACAATGCTGCTATGAATACTCATTTACAAGTTTTTGTGGGAACATGTTTTCTATTCTCTTGAGTATATAGAGAGGAGTAGAATTGCTGGGTTATATGGCAACTACAGTTAACATTTTTGAGAAATTTCCAAACTGTTTGCCAAAGTGACTGCACCATTTTACAACCCCAACAGCAATGTATGAGGGTTCCAATTTCTCCACTTCCTCATCAATACTTGTTATTTATTGTCTTTTTTTATTTTAACCAGCCTCGTGAGTGTGAAGTTGTATCCTGTTGTGGTTTGATTTGCACTTTCCCAGTGATTAATAATGTTGAACATCTTTCATGTACTTGGTATCCATTTGCATATATTCTTTTAAGAAATGTTCATTTAAGTTCTTTGCTTATTTTGAAATTGGGTTATCTTTTTATTGTTGGGTTGTATGAGTTTATATATTATTCATTCAAGTGCCTTAACAGATATATGATTTGCAAATATTTCCCCCCATCCTGTGGATTATCCTTCCACTTTCTTGATGCTGCTATTTACAGCACAAACGTTTTTAATTTTGATTAAGTCCAGCTTATTAATTTTTTTTTTATCACTTGTGTTTTGAGTCATATCTAAGAAGTCATTGCTTAATGAAATGCCTCAAAGATTCATCCCTATGTCTTTTTCTAAGAGTTTTATAATTTCAGCTCTACTACTTAGATCTTTGGGCCATTTGAGTTAATTTTTTTATCAGGTATGAAGTGGGAGACCAACTTCATTCTTTGCATGTATATCCAATTTTCCCAGCACCATATGTTGAAAAGTCTATTTTCTTCCATTGAATTATCTTGATACTTTGGTGGACAATCAACTGACCATAAATATAAGGGATTATTTCTGCATTTTCAGGTTTATTTCACTGAACTGAGTGGCTATTTTCTGTGCCAGTACAGCACTGTCTTGAATACTTAGCTATGAAGTAAGTTTTGAAGTCAGGAATTTTGAGTCCTCTAACTCTGTTCTTCTTCAACATTGTTTGGGCTGTTGTGAGTCCTTTGCATTTCTAGGTGATAAAGAATCTGGCTGGTCTTCACCCCAGTTCCTGTAAGGTAACCTCTAAACCTGTGGAATTTCCTGAATAATAAGAGTGTCTTTGTTAATCATGTTGGGCCCCCTTGGACCACACCTGATAATTTAGGGTGAGGAGGTAACCATGTGATTAGCAAGTCAGGGCTTTGGGTTGGTGATGTCAGCCTCTCCTCCAAGGAAGGTAGTGGGGATGGAGATTGAGTTTAACCATATGGCCAATGACTCAATCAACCATGCCTATGTAATAAAGCCTCGGTAAAACTCTGGACTCTGAAGCTTGGGTGAACTTTGATGTCAGGAGTATGGCACATCCCTAGGAAAGCAGAAGATGTGCATTTGGAACCTCCCCAGACTTCACCCAATGTGTCTCTCCCTTTAGCTGGTTCGAATTTGTAACCTTTTGCTATAATAAAACTGTGACCCACTGCTATTCTGAGTTCTGTGAGTCATTCTAGTGTATTATGAAACCTGAGGATGGTCATGTGAACCCCTGAACTTGTGGCTGGTATCTGAAGTGAGGACAGTCTTTTGGAGGACTGTGACTTTAACCTCTAGTTTGGCTAACTCCAGGTAATTCTTATATAAATTTCAGAATTAGCTTGCTAATTTCTGAAAAGAAAAAAAAGGGGGGGGGCTGGAATTTTGATAGATATTGCAATGAATCTGTAGGTGAATTTAGGGAACATTACTATCTTAACAATATTAAAACTTTTGATTCATGAACAGGAAATGTCTTTATATTTATTTAGGTTCTTTATTTCAATGTTTGTAATTTTCAGTGTACAAATCTTTCACCTCCTTGCTTAAATTTATTCGTAGGTAGTTAATTTTTTTTATGCTATTGTAAATGAAATTGTTTTCTTAATTTCATTTTTGGATTGTTCATTGTTAGTGTATAGAATACAACTTTTTGTGTATGTGCATTGGCCTCAACTTTGCTGGACTCATTTATTAGTTCTAATAATTTTTAGTGGGTTCATTAGTATTGCCTATATACAAGCTTATGTCATTTCAGAATAGTTTTACTTCTTCTATTCCAGTCTGGATGTCTTTTATTTCTGCTTATTACCTAACAACTCAGATAGAACTTCCAGTACAATATTGAATAGAAATGGCAAGAGTGGACATCCTTGTTTTGTTCCTGATCTTAGGGAGAAGGCATTCAGTGTGGTTTAGCTGTAGGTTTTTCACAGATAGCCTTTATCAGCTCGAGGAAGTCCCCTTCTATTTCTAGGTCATTGAGGGTTTTTATTAAGAAGGGGTAACTATTAATTTGTGAATAGCCAAGAGGAGGAGATGAATGAAACACCCTGTTCAACAGCAAATGTGAGATGCTCTTCCATGCAGTTAGTTCTGTTGCCGGTGGAAACGAGGCCCTTTCATGGAGCTGCAGGGAAAGCCTCCCAGGGACCCATGCGTGGGAGGCAGAGGCATGGAAAGGTGCATCAGGCTGGAAACAGAAGGCTGCCCTCAGGGTCCCGAAGTCTCATCTCTGTCCATCCTGCCGCGGCAAAAGTTCAGCCTTGTCTTCACCAGGCCTAGAAATAGGGCCAGTGTCCGGACATTTTGTGCCATTGTCTCTGCCCCTGCCCTCCTCCGGTGAACCTAATCTGTGTCCCCGGCTGTGCTCCAGCTGGGGCTGCGCCCAGGCCTACATTTGGAGCCCCAGGCAGCTGCGAGAGCCCCATGACCATGGAGAGAAATGTCCAAGCGAATGGGCTGAAGGCATGTTGGCGGGTGAGAGAGAGGGCGCTTTGTTACTCGGGTTATATTACCTGGGGCTTGGGAAGGACCAAGCGCTTTTTCAAGCCAACCAGTCAGCTTCCCAATCTTCCACAGGCTTGCCGTCGGACCCTGCCCTTAGCCAGTCCATTTCCTACATCCCCCGGGGTTCTGTGTCCCCTGTGCAACTCAACCCTTTCCCCAGGCTACCCTGAGGGGTCTCTGTGGTTCATCTTGGCTCTCACCGCACAAGCCTCATAGTAGACGCCCCTCTCCCTTAGTCATCTTGGATTTTACTGGAGCGAGCCCAGCTGAGGAATTTCTCTGCTTTCGTTCCTGCCCCCCTAGTCTGGGCAAATGAACTGGTTATACCCTGGGGATACTGGAGAGCTGGTCCTTTCTCCCTACATGGGGTAGGGAGGGGTGTTAATCTCCTTAGTGGGGAACTGCTTGGATCCCCTGGGGTGCCTGTGAACACTGCATCTTCCTAGTAGATATGGCCTCTTAATGTCTGATTTCCTTTGCTCCCTTCCCTTATTAACATATAGCTCCCTAAGCCAACAGTTCCTTATTCTCCATTCACGTGTGACTCTTGCGGAGAGAACCCCAGAATCAGGCAGGGGCCAGCTGGGCTGTCTGTAATTTTGTGCAAAGAATATGAGATTTCTTCCCCATTGACCTGCATCCAAATTATCTAATCAAGAAAATATTCAGTCGTAGTGCTCCTGATTTCTGACTCTAAGAGCAGCAAAGAGACCCTGAATCAGGAATAACTATTTGGGGGAAGTACGTTTCTAGTTCAGAGAAATTTCCTGCTTCTTAATGGAAAACAAATTCTCTTTAGCACATTTTTTTCCAACTTTTCTTTTCTCTAATAGGAGATACTTAAGCAAAGGAAGAACGGAGACTGAGAAAGGGGTTCCTTCACCTGAGGTGTGGCTTGCTGGATTCCCACGCCGTCCGTGATTCCTCGTGAGCGTGCCCTCCGACACAAGAAAGGAACTCAGGAGACTCAGAGACGAACCGAGTGAGACAGCGATGCCTGGAATATCCCCTTAAAAGGACAATTCTCTGACTATACGCTACTGTCGCTTCTGTCATCCTCTGTGAGCGACAAAAACAGAGTTTCATTTTGTCCCTCCAGACCGATCTATTGTCCTGTGAGGCTGTCAGGGCTCAGGGACACAGGGTACTCTAATCAAGGAACGATGCCCGGCCATCCCGGGGCGAGAGGAGCAGTGGTATCCGGCCTGGATTGTTTCTCCAAAGTAATTAGTACTAAACCTCCTTCCAAAGGTTTATTGTTGCCGAGGAAGCAACAGAGGGAAGTTGAGGAGAAATGCTTCCTGTTCTAGGGAGGTGATTGGACGGACAGAGGAATTCAATTTAAAAAAATGCTGCAGACTAAGAAAAGAAACAACAAGAAGAAAAATAAATAATAAAGAGGGATTAAGAACTGACTTTGAAGTTCAGCTCAAGTTCCATAGTTGCAAATATTCTTGGGCAAAATAGAAGAAAAACGTATTTGCTTTCTGTGGTCTGGGAGGCTTACCGAGTTGACCGCCTTAATTCTGATATCCTTTCGTGTTGCGGACACCACCACCGTGTCCTTCTGAGATGAGACCGACCTGGTTTGGAGGCCTCAAAAAACATAGGTTTGGAGTCTATTTCACACCCGTCTAAAGCTCTCCCCGGGACAGCAGGCGTGAAAGAAAAGCCGGGGCCTGTTTTCCTCCATGAGCTCTCCACTTTGCCCTGCAGCGGGAGATGCCAGCGGCGGGCACAGGCTGGAGCGGAGGCCAAGCCGCACCAGGACGGGCCGGCGCCCCCGGCTCGCACGCTGCCCGAGCAGGTGCTGTGTGGGCCTCCCAGCCGCTGTGCCAAGGGAAGAAGTCAGAACGGGCCATGGGGAAGATCAGAATGCCCGGTCGTTGCCACAGAGCCCGCACATGCAGGCTTTGATGAAGCACGTGCTCTCTAAAGACAGCCAGACAGGGGTCCAAGTCTGGCTGCGCACATGCAATTCAGAAGGCTCCGGACAATGCTCTAGTCAACCTTAGTATTTCCTCATTTATGAAAAGCAAATGATGTGAGTATCTGACTCACAGGGATAGTGAGGAGTAAACATAATGACGTATATAATGAACACTCAGGAGGGGGTGTGTGTGTAAAACCTTTGTACATGTTTTACCAGATTTTATATATGTAACATTTGGGGCAGGGATGATAGGAACACTTGTGTGGATTACAGTTTGTTTCTTCAAAATCAGATTTTTAATCACAATAGGAATTAAATGTGAATCAGGGAAAAGATTAACTTCAGGCTGGACAAGAGTCATTCAGATTACAGGGAGCCGTAGGAGGGGGGAAAAAAAAAACCAAGAGAAACAGGAAGGTGTGATTTTTGTTCCCCAGCAACAAGAGCATTGGCCAGAGCCCTCGGCACCCCGTGGGCCTGGCTGAGGACTCACAGGGTGGCATCACCCCCTCGCCATTTACAATGAAAACCTTCAGCCGGTGGAGGGCCCACTGCAGGGCCAAGTTTCACTGAGTCCTCGCCGTATTCTAAGTGCTCCTCCTGACGCAAAACCCTATAATGACATGTGCTTGCTTGACATGTAACTCCTGGAGCTATCTTCAGCATTCATGGCAGGACCATTTAGTCGGCTTCAGTGGCAATGCTAAAAAGACAAAGGGTGGGGGCCCTGCGTTAACTGTCCCCAGTGACAAGCTGAGCTAAAACTCCCAACCTTCAGCTAGAAGGAGCTCTCGATTTACAATCACGCCAGGATGGATTACCTGAAAACTCAACCTTCAGGCACACTGTGATTAACTTGAGCAAAGACATCTGGGAGAGTCATCGATGGCCTGGAATTATAACCTTAGTGTTCTGGCCTGAAACTAGACACCACTGGAATCGCCTTCCTGTACAGGGGCCTTTATTTGCTATCCCAATGGCTGCTTCTTTTTTTCTTGGAGCAGTTCAGTGAAAAACACCTCCACAGGGACATTCCCGAAGAAACAACGTTGACTTCCCAGTTTAGCAGACTTCGTTTTTTTAGAAAGCCAATTCCATCTTGCTCAAATCGTGGGAGAAAAGCAATGAACGCCTTGGTGATGATCAGCTGCGGAATAAGTAGGCTTATCAGAGCCATGGACCAAATATGAAATGTGGTGCTTGGAAAATCACATGCTCACAATTAGCTGAGCTTTCCTGCTGGATACTGTAAAATCACAACAGGCTGTCAGGATTCATTTTCCGTTGCTGTCATCAGCAGTGAATAAAGGTTGAAGTGAAATGCAAAACAGACTCACAGGTGCTAATGCAAGTAACCTAGCAGCGTGAGGCAGGCTCCCTTCTGTTCCCTGCAAAGCCTTGGGAACTTGGGTGCCTCCTTCTGTGCTGAGGAGCTGAGGATCCAGCAGCAGACACACAAATAGGCCTTAGAAAGAAACTAAAGAAATAAAAAAGCCTATTTGCCTTCCCACCCAAAGGTGCCTTTCAAGAAACTATCTGGGCTTAGAAACTAGAGATTTAGAGGCCTTCCCAATATTTTTCTTGTCCTTTCTTCTGCCTCCCAGTCATTATATTGTCATTTAATCTGGGTGTTTTGGTCTGCAGGGGATTTGAAATAATTTTTTTAAATCTCTATGGGATGCAAAACCCCGTGCCAGTAAGGGCAAGAGGCCTGCAGAGTGTATGCTGATGTGTCCCACACACTTAGAGGATATTGTTCATGTTCACAGAAGAAAAACAGCAAACTCATCTGTTCCCTTCATACTTGGGGGCACCTTGAGGTACAGAAAATGGGTGAGATGGGAATGTCCAGATTTACAAAATTAGGTCGATGTTCAAACAAAGACAGAGACAGAGGAGGAGATGAAAAGATAAAGACTATTTATGTCCTTGAACTTCAAGGAAATTGTTGTGGAGACTTTTCACATTTTAAAAACTAGGCTCATCCTTTCTGAAGAAAATAAACATAAATTAGGGGATTACATTGATCTCTGAAGCACAAGAGAGCATTAAATGGCTTGGTAAACACTGAGAATTTTACTAGAGTGGAAATCCCTCTAATAATTTGGAAATGGTTTCTTCTAATAAGAACAAATGGGCGTGGTTGGTAACAAATACCCGCCTTTTGGAGGATGTTCTCACATGGTGAAGGGAGAAGGGAAAGGATTGTGGAAGGATGGGCTACCAGTAGCCCAAGGCTTTTCAGAAATACACTCATAACTTAGTTTTTCCCTCAATTTCCCTTAATTTTTTCTCAAACAATTTAGTTCTTAATATCCCCTTCCCAGCATGTATACTTATTTCCCAAAAACCATGTGCAATTTTTAAACATAAAACTCTATTTCAAAATAAAGGTTTGTTTTTCTATAGCATTATGAAGAATTTTGTGTAAATTAAGTGAGGACCTTTAAATTTGGACCCTTAGAGGTCTCAAAAATTTACAAGAAATGACCCTATCAAGATACAAAAATTGCCCTGGCCAGTGTGGCTCAGTTGGGCGGGCATCACCCTGTGCACCAAAGGGTTGCCACTCCCAGTCCTGCAGTCGGCTGCGTCTTCCCTCCTTTTCTGGGACCTGTCCCCTATGCTTCACCCCTCGAAGGCCCATCCTCACTGTTAGGCCTCCCCTGCTGGTTTCTTCAGTCAAGGGGTATGAGCGGTTAGTCCACCGAAGGGAATACAAATGGCCAGTGAAATGAGTCCCAGAAACAAAGAAACACAAACTCAGAGGATGGCAGCTCTACCCTTCCCGTTGCTCAGCCCCAAACTTCTTGGACTACCTCATCTTTGTCCCCGCTCTTCCTCCCATGCCCACCCCTGATCCATCAGCAATTTTCCGCATAGGTTCCGTCTAGCCACCTCCCACCGCGTTCCCTGCCGCCACCCTGACCGCACCTACATCAGAATGCGGCCGCTGCTTCCTGCGTGGTCCGCCTGCTGCCACCCTCGCTCACCTCGGCCTAGCGTCAATATTTCGGCCAGGGTGATCCCCCGAAGCCAGGACATGCCAGTCCTCCTTTTAAAATCCTGCGGTGGCTCCTAATTCAGAGTAAAATCAAGACTCCACAGTGGCCTAGGAGCCCCTACATAATCCGCACCTTCCTGTTATCTCTGCGGCCTAATCTTCCACAGCGGCCTCAGCCCCACTCACAGCTGCGCTGCTGTTCATGGACCATGCCCCCTCTCCCTTTCCCACACTGTCCTCAGGGCTCCTGCGCCATTTATTCTGTCTGCTTGGGTCACTCCCCTCTCTTGACTACCCCACTGTCCTTTTATAACTCTTTATCTAAAAGTCACCTTCTCAATGAACTGACCCAGACCCCCGCACATCTAAATTTCCAGTCTACCTTCCCTTGATCTTCCCTGTCCTGCCCTGTTTTCCACAGGACTTCACATACTATATATTTTGCTTATTTATTATGTGTATTCTCCACCCACTAGAATTTGTGCTCCATGTGGACAGAGATTTTTGTTTGTTTTAGCCCCTGGTGTAAGCCAGAGGATTTAGAATGAATGAATGAATGAATGAATGAATGAATGAATGAATGAACGACAAAAATGCCAATAACAAAGACTATGTTTGTTAAATGTTGAACATAAAGCATAGATTAATGCTAAAAAAATAAACAAAATAGAGTTCTCGTGTTTTCTTAAATAAATATATAACACCAAGGTGCAAGAGGACTTAATTTGAGGAATACTTTTCCTTTTGGGTTGAATTCAGACGGTTGAAGGACAAATGTGTGCAAATTAAAGACAATACTCTTCAAAAATAAAGACAACACTCAACTTTTCTGACCCTCTCCTGAACTTTGGCATTTGTTTATCCAAGCAATCGACTGACTCTTTAGAATTAGGTATTTTGAATTATACTTTGGTAATTTGTAACTTTTATTTACTGTAGTGATTAGTTAAGGACAAAAATATAAAATGCTAAAAAAATTAAATAGGTGTTAACTACTACTTAACAGTGGATGGAAATGCTGTCAGATCTAAATACTCAAGTCCCCTAGTTTCCAGCTGTTTTAAGCCTCAGAGCAGAGTGGAATCTGTCCTGAAAATTGTCCCTACAAAGAAGATCGTTAGCAGCAATTGGGAATGCACAGGTTGGCTCCAAACTGGCTAATCTCCGTGCTGCTGCTCCAGGAAAAACTTTTTTCCATAATTACAGGAGATTGCAACTGTGGAGAAATAAGGAAGTAGATATTCTGGAAATATAATTTTAGAGACAGAGAAACCAACTGACAGAGGAAACAAAGCTATCTTCTCTCATCCACAAACACAGTTCAGTCCTGCTATCTTGTTCTGTGAATATCTGAAAAAGAGATAGTAACTGCTCACATTTCGAATTCGAATAAAATTACCTTTGTGGTTTCTGGCAACCCTGATTTGTTTAGGGTTTCTGTACATGTGTATATATTTATGTAAAACTACTTTACTGTATTCAGGCTTTTGGTGCATATTTTAACATTGTACATTTTTCTCATTTAAAAGAAATACATGCTCATTATAGAGAATTTGTACTTAAAAGGTACAAGAAAAAAATAAAATCACCTATAATTTCACCAAATCATTAACATTTTGATGTTATTTCTCCTCAGCCTGTGCTTGTAAAGTGACTCCAACCCTCCATTCAGATTACCAAGAGTTTGTCTTTCCTCTCTACCCAGGGGCCTCTAAACCTTCTTGACATGACCAAGAGGTCAGCCCCCTTTGTTTATCATGCCTTCATGGAGAGAAAACCAAGACTTTTAACATCGACTAAAGGGCTCCTTTCGGGGGAGTGTTGCCTCTGTTGCAGCTAAATTCAGGACGCTGGAGCCAGGCCAGTGCAGCACAGCAGACACCGAGGGCAGGGGGCAGGGGGGGGGGGCCTCAGCCAGGTAGGAGAGTTTGGTGGCTGAGAACACCCACCTCTGCAGGACACGCGAGTCTCACTACCACGGTCACTGCCATTTTGGTAGAAGGAGGGCTCAGAAGTAAAGGAAGCCACTTTCCTAGTGATGTTGCTCCGGCTCTGGAATAGCAGCCTGGCCTCCCCTTGATGTCATGTCACCCTTTCTATTGACCACTCCCACCCCATGAGACGCACTGGCTTTCTGTTGAGGAATGTCCGTGTGCTGAAGTGTTTGGGTCAGGAAGGGGTTAACACCAGCCACACATTTTGCCTCAAACCAGCCTTTTCTTAGCACAGTCATAACCTTGGTGTTGGGCCCAGTCCCAACCATCAACCAATTTAAGCACAGCCTTATTTGTGCCACAGCATCAGTGGATCTGTGCAATAGAAATACCAGTGAGGTTGCCTCAGGTCCCTGAAAATCCGACCGTGCAGTGAGAGATTGTGTCACTGGAAAGGAAGACAGATCTTTTTCCATTTGCCATGTAAATATCACTGACTCCTAGTTTTCAGTCCGCTCTATCGTCCACCATTCTCTTCTGTTCTTTATCTTTACTTATCCGTAATGATTCAAACAGATTGCTGAAGGGGAGTTATTATAAATTGTTTTTTACTTATTAATAACAATATCAAAGACCATATTATAATTAGGTAGCAATTTTTAAATCACCAAAAAGCAGTCAATGAATGATTATCATTGTCAGCACCATCGCTTCATCGTGGTCCTTAGCCACAGCTTATTTATGAAGGTATAATGTCTCCACAGTGTCATCATACACTCCTAGCAGAAAAGCGTTTTGAACATAAACAAATTACACTTACAAAAGTTCCTGAACAAAACACTTAAATGTATTTTGAAATATATACAAAACTTAAAATCAAAAGATGATACACACACACACACACACACACAAAACACACACATTTGCCTGTATGTATAAATATATATATAGGTACATTTTAATACATGTATATGAATATACAAGCTCCTTTTTTTTTTTCTTTCTGCATCTCAGGGAAAATTTATATGTAACCATTTTGAAAACTATACTGGCTAAAGAATATACCTTTTGCCTCTAAATAGATTACAACTGAACCTGAGCATTATTGACACAGTGAGAAGATAAGTCTACGGAGAACATCTAGATTACTCATAAAAACAGCAACCAGTACCCATGAATAAATAAACCAATAAAATACATACAAAGGTTTTGCGCAATGGTTGATCTCATACCTAGAGATTCTATAGAAGAAAAAAGGTAAGGATACAAAAGCGTTTCTTGTTCAGGGAGATCACAGTGCTTCAAGAAATATGTGAAGGAAAGAGTGGCCCTTCTGGACAAAGCATTGGTGGGATGAAATTCCTGGAGTGAAAGAGCGTGGGTGAAAACTTGGTCTTGTGAGTGAAAAACCACATGAAAGTCTAATGCAAACACCAGATGGCCTGAGAGAGAGAGGATGATTTTATAAGTCTTAGGAAGACACTGGACATTTGCAGGACACTTACGTTCCATCAGCTTTCTAGATTATTAAGGGAAAATCAAGTTTCAGTCTCTATTTCCTCTTTTATAGAGTTCCTTCTAATAATACCGCTTCAGGCCAATCCTTTCAGAAGGAATAAATGCAGATTCGTAATCCAATAAAGTTAAAAAGATTTCCATTGGTTACTTTCTTCCTCTAAAGGGAATACTTATCTTGGGGATAACAGAGCACAGACATCAATAACTTTGCAGGAAACTTGAATTTGCACAACAGCGATAGACATCAGAAGTGGCCTTTGGGGGAAATAGTTGGAAACAAGGTTGGAAATTCCAACTCAATTTTTTTTCTACCCTAAACTTAGAATATAAGTCTTTCTTCTCAGTGCCATTTGTTCCCCATCTTTGGCCCCCACTGAAGATGTCCATCCCATTATCCTAAAAGGTTTTTGAAAATTATTCCTGGAGGTATTGCTCCTTCCCTCAGCTTCTATCTTTCCTCTTTCCCTCCCCAGCAGAGCGCAACCAGAATGGTGACCTGCCCTGGGTTTGCTGGCCCTTCAGAAAAGGTGGAAGAAGGGCACAGTTCCACTCACACGCATGAACTCCATCAAACTCCTGGGCGTTTTTTCTGAAATGTTTACACTACAGGCACCTGGAGCATACTGACTTTCCCTCTTCAAATATTTTGATTTTTTTTTCCTGTTTGGTGGCTGCTGCCTCCTCCTTACTCCCTGACTTAGGTCAAGATAAATGAGTTTTCCACCAGGAAATCCATTTGAATCTCTGAGGTTTTGAACCCTAATCCATGATATCTAGTCTATTGACTTTGAGTTTTCAGGGGTTCACTTTACCCCACCTTGACTTCGGCCTTCTACAGTTCTGTACCTTCATGAGCCATAAGAGTCCTCTGCCAACCTCTTAGCTGCCTCATTGTACTACTTCCATATACATTTTGCAGATAAAAGATCAAATGGTAGAAACTTTTGACAAACTTTCCACAACCAGAGAAGAGAATGTGTATGTGGGAATTAATGATATACTCATTCATTTTACTCTATAGAAATGCCCTCCAACACTGGACCTCTATTCATTCTTCCAAGATATCTCAGGAGAGCTTTCAGTCCGTGGTATTGGTTTCGATATAGAAATACTGAGAGAATAATCTGAGTAATCAGTTTCCAGTATGGTAGGATCTGGGGGTTTGGAGAGGTCTTCTTTATCTATCACAGTCCTTAGAATGATATCAATAAAGATTTCTTCCTTAATATTATAGTGATAATACATTCTAAATGATATATTTTAAATCTAAAATTGAAATCTAAGGTATGACATGAAGGAACAGAACATGTTATGCTCAAAAAAATGAAATGCTTAAAGAACGTGCCTATCCTTAAAGTCTGAGCAAACCCCTTGAAGTGGTATCCTCCACAATGGTATCAGTCCTTCTCAACTCCACGTGAATTAGTCTTAGTATAACATCACTTTTCTGCTTTCAACTAGTTGCAATAAGGGAAAGGACATTTGTTTTAAAATGAAGAGAAGGTAATCATGAAGTAGGAGCTTTGCCCCCAGCAGGCTTGACCTGGCAGAAAATGAGGACACCTGGGAAGGTAACGGTCAGGGGGTCAGAGGGAAGGATTTGCCAGAACGGACGAACTGTGCCTTCGCTCCTATGGACCATAGTCTCCAGACAGCAGAAACCTCAGTCACCCTGGTGCTTCTGAAGGCCCAGGGGACGCGCTCAGGTGGAGCCCTGTGTCTTCCTCCTCCACGATCTTGGCCAAAAGCATCAACCTCTGAAGAGTCTCAGTGCTGTTAGAGACTTCCTGGCTAGGAGTGACTGCCTGCTGTGGACAAAAGGTAAAAACAAACAACATAAGAACAAATCAAAGAGGCCACTTACTCAGGGAGCTAGACAGCTAAACCAGCCCACACTTCCACAAAACAACAGTAGCTTAACAGACTTCTTAAAATCATGTTCTTTGGGGAGGGGGGTTATTTAATAAAGTTAAAGACACAATGCAGTTTTACAAGGCATTTTTTCTTCAACTGTGTCATTTACTGTTTTGCTTAAGGGGAAAAAGTCTTTTATATTCTTGCCAACAAGAGAAGTAGGGGGAGGACAATGAAGGAATGTTATATTTTGGATTCTTCTCTGGATAACCCGAAATGAAAGAATTGGCAGAATGATATGGAAATAATGGCAGATAGTCACTGGACTCTATCTTGAAAAGTCTGTTTATTAGATTATGCAAAGGCTCTTAAAAATTCAAAGAACTCGTCCTTTGACAAACCATTTTCCGTCATCTGGTTAGGATTGCTGGGCCAGCTAGCTCAGATCTGCATTTCCTCCCCATGTGCTCTGCAAACCATGGGAGGAGAGGTCATTATTTTGCAAGAGTCAGGAATGAAATGCAATTACGGGGCCTGCGCGCAGGACGGATGATACCGTCCCCCGGCCGGCCAGCCGGCATAGAAGGCTGCTTGTCTGAGTTCAGGGGCTGCTGATTGAATTTCGCCAGGAATATGCTATAAGGGCCTTATCGGCCAGCTCTTCTCGTCTGTTTATTTAGAAAGAAACCATTGTGTGATGTGGTTATTCCAACGAGGCCTGCAGAGCAAGTGCTGCCTTTGACATGATGAATCGGCAGTGCGCTCGGGGTCCGCGCGGGTCCCAGAGGCCCGCTGCCCGGGAGGGGAAGGCTCAGCCGGGCCCCTGCGCCTCTGAAAGCCAAGCCGGCAGATCTGGAGCTGGAGAAAGAATTTGCTGTCCTCGGTCTTAGCCCATCATATTTTGGTGGGGGAGAGTTTATACTCAGAAATCCAGTGTGTTGGAATGCTGGAATAACAGTAATTTTTGGTAATTTGCCTGGGTTTGCATTTGTGCTTTCTTTGGCCTAATCTGCTTAATTGAGACCTGAACTCTGGCTGGCCGCCAGCATCCACAGGCCATGTGGGCACCAGATCCATTTACCTCTATTTCTGTCGACTGAAAAATGACATTCCTCCCACTCTGTTAGCCTCTCACCCAGGGGAAAGTCATATATTGAAACGACTTGCCTGAAAGTAAATTAAAACTCGAAATAAATATAGGGAGTGAAAGTATCTGTTTTCACACTTATCCCTCATTCTTTAAAGACTGAGATGTGTTAACAAACACCCCATCCGAAAAGAAAATCAATAGTGAGCAAAAACTGATTGTTATTGACCAGAAGAGGGTTTACTTTGAAAGAAACATTCAAACACATATTGACATACCTGCCTTCACGTTCAGGCAGCAAGAGGAACCCCAGACAAGTGTCTTGCAACATCACTTAACTCCAGAAAAGGAGAGAAACGTGCACAGTGGAGCCTCACACGAGACAGAGTGAAGGATCTGTTTTAGAGATGCAAGCAAGGTGCTCAGAGAGGACGTTCATTCTGTTCTGGGAGTTGGGGAAGATTCATGGAGGGGCCCCTTCTGAACTGAAACCCTCTCCCACCCAGAGCAGCCTCACACACATGCACTGCACAAACAGCACAAAATGGAACACTGTTTTCACTTCCCAGTGGGTCAGAACATATTTGTATATGTGTATGTATGTGTTTATATGTGTGCATATATATGCATATATACATAGACAGAAACTGCTGGGTTTTTTTAAAACACTATCTTTAAAATTGTACCTCTTTTAAATTGTTGAGACACTGTGATAAATTTATTAGAAAAAAATAGTGGACAATTAATGGAGATATATATTCAACAATTTTGTATAATGCAATTAACTATACTTAAAAATATGTACTATAAATTAACTATATTTAAATATGTAGAACATATAAGCATATATTTGCCATTATTGATTAGGTGTATAAATTTTTATTGAGAGAATACACATAATATTTCAGTGTCTATGGCTATAGGCAATAAGAGAAACTGTTAAGTTTCTGTTAACTTCTTTTTTTTCTTTCAGCAATACTACAAGGGTAATCGGCTTTGCTTTCAAATAATATGGTTGGAAACACGGGTGGCGTTTTCATGTCTCTTGACTTCTGTGAGAATGATATTGTTCGATTTGCACTATACTGTGCTTTACTGCCCCGCAAGACATTCCCTCGGGCCTTGGAAGAGCCTGCTTGTGCCGTGCGCCGGCCAGAGCCCCTGAGTTCCTCCCCCGGGCACCGCTGCCGCCGAGAGACGCTCTGCCCCGGGGCTGAAGGGCGTGGGAGAGAACACCAGAGAGCCGCGGAGGCTTCCCTTCCTGTGTTAAACAGAGTAGTGAACATGCATGAACGTGAAGGCTGCTTGAGTTTGGGGAAAGACCTTCCCAAAAGGCTCAGGAGGAAGTTCTTTGCGCTCACACAAAGCGGGTAGTGATGCCTGTTTCCACCGTCATACAGGAAAACATCATAATTCACCCAGCATTGGAGAGAATATTCAGAAGCGGGGTAATTAGTACCAGACTAAACACTGCTCTGGTCCCTCCTAACAAATCTTAAAATCAAGTCCTCAAAGGATCAAACTGTCTCCAAGTAACTCAACAGCATCCCAGAGAAAAGATCGAGAATATGTTTTTAAATGTTGGGAGAATATCCAGCACCCAAAAAGGTAAAATTCACCGTGTCTTACATCCAATCAAGAGTTACAAGGAATGTGAAGAAGCCAGAAAATGTAAACCATAATGAGGGGGAAAGTAAGTCAAAAGATTATGCATTGCAAAAGGAAAGACTGGCAAACTTGGAAACATAGCCAGAGCCACTCTCTGAAGTAAAACAGAGAGAGAAAAACAGCAAAACAAATAAAAAAGTGAAAGCAACAAACAGCATCAGTGAGGTGTGAGATCACATCAAGTGATGCAATGTACACATAACTGAAGCTCTAAAGGACGTGGGAGAGTTTGAAGAAATAATGTCTGAAATTTTTTCAAATAAATAAAATACTGTAAATCCACAGATCCAAGAATCTCAATGAACACAAAACAAGAGAAACCTGCAGAAAAACACACCAGGGTATAGCATGATAAAATAGCTCGCAAAATACGTAAAAAACACAGGGCGTCCCCCCAGAAAGGTATACACACTTTGAATAATTATTAATTACAGTGGGTTAAATCTGCAAAGAAAGAAACATCAACTGAACTATCAGCCGTAAAGTGTGTATACATTTTTGAGGGACACCCTATACATTCGGAAAAGATTTTTCATTGAAAACAGTGTAAGTAAAAAGACAGTGGAAAAATGTTTTTAAAGTACTGAAGGGAAAAAACTGTCAACCTAGTCTGTCACCAAAAAACATTTTTTAAATGAAGAAAATAATTTTTAAGTACAGAAAAGTTTTGAAAAAAATGTATTACCAGCACCTTGAGTCAGAAGGAAAATGGTATCAATAGAAATATAAATCTATAAAAGAATAAAGAACACCATAAATTATAACTATGTGGATTAGTATATAATAGTTTCCTTATTTAAATTTAATTAAAATATCATTGTTTAAACAAAAATAATTACAAAATCATGTGGGGTTTATAATATTGGTAGAAGTAAAATGTATGATGACAATTACGGGAGGGGAGAAGTGGAATTACCTAGGACAGAGTTCTTATAGTATATGTAAATATACCATCTGGAAAAGGTAGACTGTGGCAACTTAAAGATGCATACTATAAACCCGAAAGCACCCACTAAAACACCAAAACAGAGCTACTGTTAAGTTAGTAAAGAAGACAAAGTGAAATTAAAAATATGAAAGAAGGCAAAAAACGAGGAAAAGGGGAACAAAAATAGGATAAGTAGAAATCAAATAGCAAAACAGATTTTAATTTAACCCATAGTAATAACCACATGAAATGTAAATGGCTTAAATACCCTAATTAACGAGCAAAATTTGCTAGATTGGATAAAAAAAATCAAGACCCAAATATATTCTGTATATAAGATGTAGCATTACATACAGTGTAATGCAATTTAATACATACTCATATAAACAAAAAGATACACTGACTAAAGGAAAATGGATGGAAAAAGTTATATTATGCTAACACTAACCAAAGCTGCAAGTAGAAATAAATAATCCACAATTATAACTGGAGATGCCAGTATCACTCTTTTATTAATTAATAGAGCAAGTAGATAGAAAATTGGCAATGAAATAGAAGACTTGAATAACACTGTCAACTGACTTGCCTGAATTGACGTTTACAGAAGGACCACTCAACAACAGCAGAAAATACATTCTTTTAAATTTATGGAGCAATCACCAAAAGACATCATGTTGCGGGCCATAAAGCAAGTCTCAACATAAAGGGATGCAAGTCATTCAAAATCTTATCTCTGATCACAAGGGAATTAAATTAAAAATAAATAACAAAAATATCTGTGGGGAAAAAGGATAGAAAGAAGACTATAAGTTCATATTCTTTTAAATTTTAAAAGGTAATAAGGCATAATCCATGGAAGACATAACTGATGAGCTGAACTTTATTAAAATTGACATTTTCTGCTATGTGAAAAACACTGTCAAGAGAATAAAAGGACAGGCCACAGACTGGAAGAAACTATTTGTAAAAGACATATTTGATAAAGAACTGTTATCCAAAATATACAAAGAACTCTTAACACCCAACAATAAGAAAGCAAACAACCCAATTAAAAAAATAAGCCAAAGACCTTAAGGGATACCTCACTAAAGATGAGCAGACGGCAAATAACTATATGAAAAGGTGCTCCATAGCATGTCATCAGGGAAATGCAAATTAAAACAACCATGAGATACCAATGCACACCTGTTGGAATGGCCAGTCCCCAGAACACTGACAGCACCAAATGCTGGGGAGCGCGTGGAGCAACTGACACTCTGGTTTGTTGCTGGTAGGAATGCAGAATGGCACAGCCACCGTGGAAGACAGGCCGTTTCCTACCAAACTGAACACACTCTTACCGTATGATCCAGCAATCACGCTCCTTGGTATTTACTCAAGAGTCAAAAAGTTAGGTCCATACAAAAACCTACACACAGATGTTTATAACCCCTTTATTCATGATCGCCAAACCTTGGAAGCGACTCCCAGCTGCCAGCAGCGAAGCAAAAATAAAAAATAAAAATAAAAAAGCAGAGAAGATGGGAATTAAACCCAAACGTCACTCAGGACCTGGCACACCAGTGTCTGGTATGATTATTATTCTGTTATTGCCCAGCCTTTCTCCCATGGAATTCTTTCAGCTTTACACTCTGCTTCACCTCTGTAGACAGCACTGGCCTTCTTTCTGCAAAGGAGCTGTCACCAGGTCATCACCTGTGCCTCTGGGATACCTTTGAACGGTATCTGAGACTGGACTGTTTGGGCTCAGTTGGTGGTTACACCACACAGTAGCCGTGTCACCTTGGACAAGTTACTTAAATTCTCTGGGTTTCAGTTTCTTTATCTGTAGAGTAGGAGCATTAATAGTATTTATACCAGGGTTGTAATGAGGATTATGTAAGATAGTACTTAGTAGATGTAAAATGCTTAGATGTAAGATGTAATGCTTAATGTAAATTTTTAAACAGTGCTTGGTACATAGTAAGCTACATATAAATTTTAGCTACCATTGTTATTAACAACTTGATTAAGTTTACTCTATTAACACCCAAAATTTTCATATTGGTTCTTGTCACTGTAGAGCTGGCCCCTTAGAAATGGAGCATTATATGATAGCTACTTGTGATCTCCTGTAGAATTGGATTTTAAACATCCAAAGATATAACTTAGAATAATTAATTTGTTTTATTTTCATGCCTTCCGCTTCTCTCTCTGCCTCCTTCATTTCTTATTTTTCTATTATTGTTCAGTACAATTAAGATAAAAATTACCCACATCTGTTATTTATCTTTTCATCCTGGGGCAAGGCAAATGTGTATAGTTCCCTCAAGATAACAGGAACCATATGGAGCCCATGGAATTATCAGTTTACAAATTCAAACTTTTCCAAAGATCGTCCACAAGCAGCCCAGGGATCTTGGGTGAAAGAGTTTGCATTGTGATGTTTATATTCAGCAAACATAATGGTGTAAAACATGCTTACAGCTGGTGCCTCATCAGAGTGAAGGGGTTTAAAAGTGGTTCTGAGTGGTTCTCAAACTCTGCTATATATTAGAATTGCTTTGGGAGCTTTTAAAAATCCCTATATTCATGTCACTCCCCACACAAATTAAATTAGAATCTGTTGGGTAAAACCAGTGGCATTAGGTGTGTTTGTTTGTTTGTTTGTTTATTTAATTTTCAAGGAAATTCCTTTGTCTAGGAAAGTAGGAGACACAGCAAGAGCTTTTGAAAAAAATGTTTGCATTATTTGGCCACTATAAGGGACATACTAAAAGACCAAAACACACCTTCACTTGGAGCCATTTCTACATTCCTACTAGTGATGCACATGTTTGGGGAAAATGTCAGCTTACTCGAATCCTAACGAGCAGCCGTGCAGTGCTATCCCCCAATAGCATCCTTCTCAAAAACTGCAAACACTGATTAACTAGGCCCAGAGAATTTAATCTAATCTTGCTGGGGGGGGGGGGGGGGTAGGGAGAGGAAGAAGAAGAAGAAGACGAAGAAAGAAACTCAATCCATTTGTCCAATTTTCAAGTCAATTGCTATTCATTCAACAAGTTACATCCTGGGCTTAGCCCAAGGTCTGTGTCTGTTACGCTTAATTGCATACAGTTGGCCTTCAAACAGAGATCAGAAGGTGACACACAAGGTACGTTTCGGGCACCAGCTGGCTCCAATTCAGTGTCCTGGAAAGAGCCTTGCCGAACAGTGGGTCACTTTTTAGAGATGGCCCACTGGACGCCGCTTGGAAGACAATTTGCTTTGATCTCGAAGGGCATTTCCACTCTCATGAAAATCTCTGGGTCCTGAAGCTCCCTACAATGGTGTTAGTGTCTGTAGAATCTTTTCCCATGTTGCCTTCCTATTGCAGAGAAACAGTGAGGCACTTGAATTTCTTATGAAGAGCTGTGTTACCACCTGGATCCCTCATCTTGTTGTTGTTTTTAATAGAAATAATATTTCAAACAATAACTCCCCTTTGCTATGTAGAACCAGCTTCTGGTTTGTTCAGATTAGTGATTTTAGTGATTACAAGTTATTTGTAAAATGAGAAATTGTTTGGAAATAATATAACTAAAGCTATTTCTAGTTCTTAGTCTAAGATTGATTTTGAGCCTTCAGCATTAGTGTCACATCGTGTTGCTGAAGTCAGACAAAGTTCAAGTACCAATTTCACAACTTCTCTTGTGCACCTTACTCATTCTTTCTGGTCTTCAATTTCTGCACCTCCAAAAAGGAACTTATCATTACACTTGCTCCTTAGGTCTAGAGAGTCGGAGGGCTAAAAGCATGGCTTCTGGGATCAGGCTGCCTGGCCTGAACCCCAGCCCTAGTAGAATTAGCTATGTCTCTCTGAACACGTAACATTCCCATGTTTCATTTTCATCACTTGTAAAATTGGGATGTTAACAATGAGCATTTCATCAAGTGACCATGCGAATTAAATGGTAGTGTGCGTTAAACTTAGCACAGAACCTGGCAAATAATAAACATTGAAAAAGAAAATCATTTCGGTCATCATCATATCATCAGTGTAAAATGAGACTGCATAAATAACTTGTAGACACCTGAGACATGAACCCTCTCATCCATCCTAGTCTCCTCTTATTTCCAAAGCTACTGAGTCCCCAAGGCCTTCTGAACCCAGTGACGACAAGGATAACTTGCTTATCTTTCAGCCTCCAACAACTAGACACATTCCTGGTGCTCAATAAATACTTAGGGGCTAACTAAAAAAAAAAAATTCTGACAATTACTCTATGGAATATTATGGGCACTGTCCAAGTCAAGGTTTATGCAAATAAAACAGAATCATATATGACTAAAAACCTGTCATGGGCTTGGATGTTTGTTTGGGAAAACTGCCTCGCAGGTGGTAACTCAAGAACCTATGTTCCTTGTTTCTTACATGGTCTGGCCTTATTGTTCATTCAACCAACCAACACTGTCTCAATATAGATCACCAGGCTAAACTCTGGGAATTCAGCAGTGGACAGACCGCGAATCCAGACAAGATCCGGCCTGCATGGAGCATACATTCTAGTCAATGGAAACATACAATAAACAAGGAGATAATAACTGAAATAATTTCAGATGACATTAAGTGCTATTAAGAGACTAAAACACACAAATGGGCTGGAAAGTGCCTGGGGTGAGGGCCACATAGGTTTCGTGGTGAGGAAAAGCCTTACTGAAGAGACAACATTTAAGCTGAGGTCTGAATTCAAGAAGGGGCCACCTTAATATAGATGGCGTTAAAACATATATTAAGAGATCCTGGGAAGGTCATGTCATCCAAGTCAGGGCAAACAGCAGATGCAAAGGTCCTGGCACAAGAAAATCTTGCTGTTGTGTTCATCTGGATGAAAGAGGACAGTGGCTTATACAAGTGACAGGACATGGTCAAATTCCAGGTAAAACTCAGAAATAGAATCAACAGGACAGGCTGATGCATTGGATATGGAGGGACTAGGAAAATAGACAAGAACCTCCCAGGTTTTCGGTCTGCTTAACTAGTGAATGGTAGCCCCATTTTCCAAACTGGAAACATCTGACATTTGACCTGAGTAAGATATGAAAGACAAAAAGGACCCAACCAAACATTTATGTGAAAAATTTTGGGGGTAAAAAAAGAAACAACAAGTGATGAGACATAAAGAATGAAAAGCGCTTGGTGTGCTTGTGGAACAGAAAGCAGGCCAATGTGACTAGGCTGAGAATTTATTAGCTTGTTCGTTTTAACAAGAAAAAAAGATAATTTTTATTTGCCATCATTAATCCTGTAAGAATTAATTAAAGTACTCATATGATGAAAGCAACAGGAGATGTTATCCTTCTTAAAACTTGCTGAAACTGTTTTATAATAGAAAAACATTCAACTGTGAGGTAAGTGATTTAAAGTTATTTTGAGGAATCAGACAGTTCTAAATCATTTTGGTACATTTTATCATGACCTCAAGTAAGGCAGGCATATGAACTGTTGCATACACTTTAACAAGAATAAAAAAGTATTCAGTTCAAGTCCTTATCTACTAGAAAGAGAATCTCTACTAGAAAATAAATTCTTCAAGTAATTAAAATTTGATATTTGAATCCAAGAGTCAGCAAAATCTTATTTTAGTTTATCGATTATATTTCACAGTGTTGGCCAGAATTTAGCTGTGTTGAAATACTTACTAGTTGAAACTATAGGGCAAAACCCTACAGAACAAGTGGAGTACTGAAAATTATACCACTGGGCCTGAAGTCACAGAACAAGACAGGGAATCGATGAGGAGAGTCTACAGGTTAATTTCGGGTGTGGAGGGACCTGATTGGCATGAAATACAGCCACCAAACCTTTGTGCCACATCTTCTGCTGTGTTAGTGCAGTCCCTGCCTGAGTCGGTTTCTGCTGTAATGGATTATTTTTGGCATGAGTACCCACTCTCATGTTCTAAATAAATATGTTCAGACTTCTCCCCTTCTCTTTAAGTCTAATGTTTCTCTGGTCTAATGTAGACCGTCACAATATTTTGTATTCATAGAAAACCTTTTCTTCATGAGATTTCGAGTACTAGAGCAGAATAAATGACTCTAATAATTTCCCCAGGTCCCTGAAGTCCCAAATGCACTGGAGCTTGCAGCGTTCCCAGAGCACTGGGCCAGTTCAGGCTCTATTTTGCTTCCATCCTACCCTCACTCTTTTATATTAGAAAATATGCTGAAGAACTGTGGACCACACATTTTTTTCCAAGAAGTTTTTTTCCACAAGGGTAAGTGTCCATGGAAGGTCCCTTCCTATCTGAAACCTTTTCTTATCCTTCGCCCAGCCCTATCCCCTCCCCAGTCCCCCCAGCGGAATTTACAACTTCCTCCCTTTCAACCTCCACTTTACCCTGTTCAAACCTCTACCATGGCTTAGTTAGGACTATGAGCTTTGGAATTAGAAAGTCCTGGTTATGTACATTCAGGTCTCAGTGTGGTCAGTGAAAACATACGTAACAATTGACTGACCACAGAAATTATAATAAAGATCATAAGAGACAATTAGGTAAAAAAAACCCTCTTGGTTCGTGGGAAGTGATCAGTCACTGATAGCCATTGACAGCAGCAATCCCAGAAGTAGCAGTGTTTTCATCATCATCATTCTCACTACGAGGTCAATTTCATAGCTTTTTGCATGTACTTTCTCTGCAAGGTTGTTTCTTAGCCCATAATGACCGGGCCTTGTTATTGACCTTGTTTTCCAGCTGCCAAACACAGGACCTTCATAAATGTTGATTGAATTTATGAATGAACTACTTTTGCCCATAGTTAGTATTTTCAGTGTTTTTTCTGCTTTCTAGACAACTTATAATCTTTAAACAGTCAACAAGTGGCAGTTTAGTCTCAGTTCCAACTTTCTTTCCCTTGCCAGCTGTTTATCCAAACAGTGGGTGACACTGACAGATTTGAAATTCAGCTCAGGCCAAAAAGATAAGTCAAATGAACTCACTGTCAGGGGAGAAGAGAAGAGCTTGGAAGAAGAGCTTTACTTGTGGTTAAATAAAATCAGCCATTCCTTGGTAATCAAAACCTTCTGTTTATTCCTGTTTTATTTTATCTGAGTTGCAATATCTTTAAGTTTAGTTAAACTTATAATTTTATTTGTGCATTGATAAAATCTCATAGAATTTCAATGAGATGAGATTTAAAGATCCTGAGTAGATTCAATGCAATGTATGAATTTCCTCTGTAGCACCTTGAGTAAGTGCTTCACTGAGCTTCCATTTAATGAGGGCCCCACTGCATTCTTAGAGATACTGTTTATTAACAGCTATAAGAAATGTAAGCTACATGATTGCCAGGTATTTACTAAATGACAGGCACTTTCTAGATGCTTTACTATGTTATTCATAATTCTCAGGGCAGTTATTCATAATTCTGAGAAGCATACATATAGCTACAGAATCAGGAATACTTTAGTTGCAAGTAAGAGAATATTTGACTTCAGTAGCTTAAGCATTAATTATCTCATATGACAAGAAGTACAAAAATGGACAGCCAAGGACTCATTTAGCAATTCCAAGGGGTTACCAAGGACTCTTCAGGGTCTTTCCAGCCATCCCTTTTGTCATCTTTAGCACATTGGTTTCATCCTACGAATGTCACCTCATGGATTCAAGATGCTGCCAATTCTCCAGGAACCATGTCCACCAGCAGCAGCCCAAGTGGGAAAGGAGAGATAAACGCCATTCTCCTCTTGAGGCTCTACCTTAAACCTTCCCTTTCCATTTCTTTGGCTAGACGTGTTTATTATTCCTGCTTTCCCTAGAGCACTCATGGAAATTGTTATTGCTATTTTACATCAATCAGAATGTGTCTGCTGGGCCTGGATCTTCCCTGAAATTGAGAGATTCTGCCAACCGTCTGAACCTCAAAGCTAGGTCCTATCTGTAGAGAAGATATTAAATGCTGTTTGGTTAGAAATGAGCTACATCATAATTATTATTATCCATTTATGGCTTAAAAAAAGATGCTCAGAGAAGTTAAACAATATTTTCAGGATTACACAGATCACAAGTGGAATATAGGATTTCAATATTCAAGAACACCAAAAAATTAAGGAATCCATAGAATATCTGAGACTTGCAAAAAAGAGGACAATCCCTCAGGATCAGTGCATTCCTGATAAAACAAATGAGAAGAGTAAAGATAAAAAGCATTTTTTTACATGCCCACTATAAGCCAAGCACTGTTACTTATATTGTCCCAGTAAGACTTAGAGAAGGGACCAGACAGGTTAGGTAATCAGCTGGAGATCACACAGTATTTCAGTGTGGTGCATGAATTTGAAACCAGATATTCTAATTCCATACCTCATGACCTTTGCATGTTGCTTCTCTGTCCTTTTGTATAAACACACAAGATGGGCTGTCTTGAATAAAAATGGACTCCATGAGCTGCAAAGTACAAAATCAACCAAAGGATTGCTGGGAGGAGGAAGGTAGAGAGTAAGTAGTTACCCAAGTATCCCTTCATTCCTCTAATTGCCTGTCTTCTACTTTCAGTTTGCATTGACTGTCCAGCTGCCCATTGATCTGGTCCCTCAGAAACAAGTCTGCTCTTGCCATTTTCCCATAAACCTGTCACAATTCAAATTCTTACTTATTTAAAAGGAGCCATACATTTACAGCCACAGGAGCAACTTGGTGGCTGTGGGTGGCGTCAGGGCTGGTAGAGTGACCCAAATCCCTAAATTATATGGCCACCCTCATCTTCTGTCCTGACAGTCTTCCTCTGCGATGTTGTCTGGGTCTGAAAGTGGAAATTAATTTTGAGCTGAGACCTGCTAATAACCACTTCTGCAAAGCTCTGACTGTCACATGCAATTCTCTGGGTGGAAATTCTTCGTAACCAGGAATAATATAAGTGATAAGAAGTTCAAAAGAGCAAACCTCAAAGTATCTTTCCAGAAGTTTCTATTGGGAGTAAGAATGAGGAACACCAGCTTTGCCACTTACTGGCTTGAGATTATCAACTTACTTAATTTCTGCAAATTCCTTATTTGTCAAAACTAGGCTGACAAAGGTGACCTCTAAAGTGTCTGTGGGCTTCAAGCGAGGTGCAGCTCAGCACACACAGGTGCATGTGCCCCCCCGGGTTCCCTTCTGAATTGGCACATTTCCACCCACTTGAACCAGGACTAAAGAGCTTACCTGCTCCAAGGCCGGGCATCTAAAGCCCAGCATTACAGTGAAGAAAGGCAAGTAAATCCAAAGGCGCCTTTACCATTTGGTAGTCATCAAACTCGAGCCCCCGGTGTCGAAGGTCAGATTCTGACATTACTGCTAAGGGAAGCCAGTTGCCTAGAAGTGGAAAAACTGCCTGGCAATTAAGAAAATTTATAGATATTTCTCAAAACTCCTTGGGGCCTGGGTAGGGAGAAAGGGGAGGATGGGGTAGTGGTATGTATTTTATCAAAAGCTCAACTAAATCCAGATCCAATTAGCATCACTGCTCAGAGATATAAAAAGACAGGGAGGCAACGAAAAGGCCGAAGGAAGCTTTAGCAAGGTTTTTCCAGTTGGAACAGCAGCCACGCCTACATTCTGTGTTTCCTTTCTCTGTCCGCTCCGGCCAGCCCCTAGGGTCAGAGGGAGACTCATCCACCCCTGGCTTGTTTTTATCCTCAGGCCCCAAAGGAAAGATCTAAGCGAGAGACATTTTTTCAAAGTTGGATAGGGTCTCACTCTGTAATCCAGAAAGCAGATGTTTGTGACTCAATCTTGGAAGTAAATGTCACTTTAAAAAATTTATTTATTTATCTACTTATGTATCTATTTCCTTATTAATTGTCATTTAAAAATGTATCTGTTTATTTATTTTTACTAAGATTTGTGCACAATTTAAATATGTCCTACCCAGGAAATATTTCTATTCAGGGTTTCACTTTGGCTTCATTTTTCCTTCTTTGCATAGATTTCCAACTTAATAGGGGATGGCTGGATACTATAACTTTTTGGCAGAAATCTCCAAAAAAGGAAAAGGGGAAGTTCTTTTCCAGGGCCGAATTGTTTGCGCTCTTTGTCTTGACAGTGCCACCTGACCCCCTGGGAAGGGTTGGGTTTCCCCACATCCATCACGCCCGCAGAGGCCGTGTCAGGAGCCGCAGGGCCCCTTCCTCGCCCCGCTATGGCTGATTATCCACTACATTGTGCGCCGGGGACCGGGGCCTGTGACGGAAAAGGTACATTCCTGCCCGGCCGCTCAGGACACTGACCCTTTTGTGAGCTGACTTTCCTCTCTTGTTCCCATATCTATGACCTCCCATCGCTGTTCAGAGCCGTTTCAAGTGCGATCTTGTAAGGTATCACTTTTCTGAAAATTTTGGCCCATAACCATGGGCATTCAGATATGAGTAAAAAGATACGTCGGTAATAAAGCCAAGCATAACAGCCAGCGCGTCAGGATTCCTGAGTGTGTTTTGCAATAGCAGATCGCGTTGCAGCTGATGCCGGGCTTACATGTTGTTCATCTAATAAAAGCGCACAGGGTGCAGAGGGCCTTCCCTCAGCCTCGGCTCTGCACGCGTGAAAATGCTGTTGGACCACCGGGCGTTCTGTTCGAGCTCATCTGCCATCTTGAAAATAAATGTTCCAGCTTGATTTATATCCTTTGGAAAATTCTCTCCTTATCTGTTGAGGTGAGACTTAGATAAATTATGGAGGTAAAGGTTTAGCTGGTCAGAATCAGAGTCGTAAGTAGTCCTGGAAATTCCCTATCAGGCACCAATGCCAGCATGTCTTGGTACCGCTTAGGAGGAGAATTTGGAAGGAATGGAGGAATGGGCCCAAACTATTTCACCTCTGAGAGTCTTTATTTCTGAAATGAATGAAGGTACTCTTTGCTCTCACACATGATGAACGCATTGAGACTGCCTAGATTCCCTTGAATAACTTACCCTAGTTAAACCTGTTCTGAAACGTGTATTGGATACAAGCTGTGTGCTGGAGGTTGCACACTCAGTAGCTGCAGGGCCGCATAACGGGATAAGACGGAGAGGATGTGAGATGGTAGAGTGGTGGGGATGGAGCATACTTCGAAGGACAGCCACTACTCCACTCCCTTGGGATTGCAAGTGTGGCAACATTTTCTGATTTTTTCCACAAGAAAAGTCAGAAATCTGGATGCTTAGGTGGCATCTTTAAATGTTGGTAACTAATTCAAATTTAAAAAAAATTCTCTATGGAAGTAAAAGAGTCTATGCTGAATTCAGCCAATAGGATATCAGTTTTTAACCTCTGCAACAGACTTGGACTTGGGAATTTATCTTTATCTCTGACTACACAATATGGGGCTCTATGAGTGGGGAGTTACAGTGATCTTTCTTCATGACATCCTAGAGAGTCTGTCACTCAGCCCTTCTGCATGGAGCATGATCCAAGCAGAAGGGTGCTTACCCACACATACCCAACGGCCCTTCCACCCTGGCCAACGCACATTTGAGGTTGGCTCAATTACAGTTATTTGTTTTCTATGGATGCTATAACAAATTACTACAAACATGGAAGCTTAAAATAACACAAATGTGTTATCTTCACAGTTCTGACACAGTTTTCAGTGGGTTAAAATCAAGATGTCAAGAGGGCTGCATTCTTTTCTTGGACACTCTCGAGGAAAATCTGTTTCCCTGCCTTTTTCAGGGTGTTGAGGCCTCCTGCATTCCTTGACTCATGTCCCCTCTATGCATCTTAAAATCCAGCAATGGCAGGTGGAGTCCTCACATAGCATCACTCTGACTTGGCTTCCATCATCACATCTTTTTCTACTCTTTGCCTCCCCTTCCAGTTTCAAGAATTTTTCTGATTATACTGAGCCCCCCTGAGTCATCTCTCTATTTTTATATTAGCTGATTAGCAACCTTAAAGTCCCTTTGCAATGTGGTCTAACATATTCACAGGTTTTAGGGTCTAGGATGTGGACCCCTCCAAAGTACCCAAACCAGAGTGTAAACAGCTGTGAATGAGGCGAGGAGACCACAGAGGATGAACATGGAGTCACGTGCTCTTGTCCTCTGCTTTAAATGCCTAGTTTTCTCGAATGTATCCATTGGCCTTACTCGCCTGCCTTAACTTCTGTATCTTATGGGGCATTTCAGCCTAATATTAATTCCGTTATTTTTGCATTTGAATCGCAGGAAGTTTTCTTCAACTGTATTTATTTTCACTAATCTGAGGCACACACAGTCCTCACCACCTAGCCACTCAGTTTGCTCCTTTGCACGAAAAAGACAAAAAGATTCAGAAAGCAAATGCCATTTCCTGTCTGCCCACTTAAAATCCCTAAACCAAAGCTTTAACTTTGTTTTTCTTTGTCATTTTTTTGTTTTGATTTACTAAACTTTTATCGAATGGCCTCACTGTCTGTAACATTGTGTTAGAGCTGCAATGGGGTGACTGAGATTCCAAAATGCATAACATGTCCACTGGTCCCCATTCCCTTATCAAGGGTACAGTTGGGTAAAACAGGTAACGAAGGAAAGACGAGTGGGTGTTGGAAGCAGAGAAGATTCCATGGGGACTACAAATGGAACTAATGAGCTTCAAAGTGCCAAAGTGGAATGCTGTTCTTACAATCCGTTTTTCTGCCTTTGAATATCATTAAAGGAGAGAATACTCTAAGTTTGGTGGCAAAAGTTGAAATCAGGATGGAAGGTGAGAGTTAGTGCAGTGGATGAGAATAAGGGGGTGATCAAAGATGGGGCTCCCTTCTATTTCATGCCATTTCTCACAGATTTTGGCCAATGCCTTGCTCAAAAAAATATTTATGGTCATAAATATATGCCAACTTGTAAAATTCAAGAGACAAAAATGTCGATGTTGCATATAGCTGTTGTAATTATTGCTTTGTCATTGTTTAAAAAGAAGCCCATCTTCCCCTAGAGGTGAGACTTGGGGAGGAAGGGATGGATTCTGATTTACCTTATGTTTCTAAACTTGAATCATACTTAGCCCCTTGTTGGTGCTTAATACACACATGATTTCAACTGTGCTCTCTACTGCTCCCCCCAACTTGTGACATCACAAGAAGGCAGAGCTCGGCAGGACTTTGGCCCCAGTAGCCTTCATCCCCTTGAGTTAGGCCTGGGATTATGTTATAAAATTAAGGTTGATAATCAGCTGACTTTACCCTTGAGGAGTATCCTGAATAATCCAGGTAAACCCAATATAATCACATGGGCCGATAAGAGCAGAAGCGTAAGGGACAGAAAGATGCAGCAGAAGAATTGGAGTCAGAGAGAAGTGCAGTATGAGGTTGATGCTTTTTCTGGTTCTGAGATATAGGGACCATGGGCAAGGTATGGAACTACAACAGCCTTAGTTGACAGCCAGGAAGAACTGAATTCTTCCAATAGCCCAGGGCTGGAATGGATTCTTTCCCAAATCTTCCAGAAGGAACGCAGCCTTGCTGACCTGTATTCTAGTCCAGTGAGACCTGTATCAGACTTCTGGCCTACAGAACTAGGAGGCAATAAATTTGTGTTGATTTAAGCAGCTACGTCTATAGTAATTTATGACTGCAGCAATAGATAACTAATACATACACTGTTCCTAGATCTCTGAAAATCCTACATACCTGGGATCATAACCACTACATACCTAGTCTCTCCAAAGAGAAGTGTTTCTTCCCTTGTCTTAGCCACGGAGCAGATAGTATCTGCCCCCCCTCTTCCAGCACTCCTAGTATAAGACTCATAATAACATTAGCCCCGTTTCCTTGTGGACTTCTTACCTGACACAGTTGATTGTAAGTTCCTTGTAAGTAAGAAGTAGGTATTGGTCATCTTTATCTCTTGCTGCACAGGCCTTAGGAAAAACCATTTATTTCTGTCAAAAAGATGTCCAAAACCCATTTGGGAGAGAGATAGGAGTAGGCCCCACCAGGGAGCTGTTTTTCAGTCTGGGGTCTACAATGGGAAATCTGAGAATTGGGTGGGAGTGCTGAGCTCCAGTTTACCACAAGGGTCATTGCAAAACCCAAAAGGGAACCCAGTCAGACAGAGCAGCTACCATAAGAACCCAAATATCTGGATCAGGGAAATAAAGGCAAATGCAGGTGGATTGGGAGCAATGGGGGAGCACCTGGGAGATTACCTAAAAACTCTGTGATGTCATTGGCCTGACCTAAAGAGTCCAGCATAGTGTGGGTGCTGTGTGTCTAGAGAATGTCATTTCCCATGCTAGTGAGTGACCTCCATCTTCTTATCAACACACTACCATTGAGGGACAGCTTTCATCCAGTGTATTCTCTCTAGTAATCTTTCACTCCATCCCAAGGAATTTGAGAGTCCAAATTTATAAGTAACCAAGCTTGGGTAGACCTAGCTTCACTTTACTTGGTTCCATAATTGAAGATTGAAGTCCAAAGTTTCAAAAGTAATATGTGTCCTGCCCCCATTCTCCAACACACACACACACACACACACACACACACACACACACAAGGCTTTAACCTGGAAAGTTCAGTCATACAGCCTGTCTTCCTTATGGATCACAGCTAACCCTGGGAGCCCTGGTGGTTCTCAGAAATACAGATCATCCCCAAATCAAACTTCACAGCTCACCAATCCCAAGTGTTAGCCTCTCCAGCCAACTCACCCCTGGAAACTAATTTTAAACTCTTTTAGCAGAGAAAAATATTTGGATCTTTGCCTATTTTGCAAAGGCTGAGCATCAAATTACACACTCAGAGCTTCTGTTTTTTTAATATTATGTGTCTGTACTATTTAAACATACATGGAAAGTGGTATTTTTTTCCTAACAAACTAAAGCTCGCTGGCGCCAGCATTGCATTGGTGACTGTGACCATTATGTGAGTTGTGTCACTGGGATGCAGTCAGAGGCCTCAGTGAAATAGTCTGAAGGCACAGGAGGGAGCCAGATTGGGACATGGAATGTGGCTCTTCCCTTTGCTTTTCTGGAAAGTGAGATATAAATTACCAAGACTTTCCATTAATTACTCCAGTGTCACATCCTGAGTCTCAGAGTAGACCATGGCAAGCCCTAGGATACTGAAATGTTATTCTCTTTGTATTTATGGAGACTCCTTTTAATTAAATGAATTTTTCTTTCTATAACCTTTTTCTTAAGTTTAAAAAACATTCTTAGCCAATGTATTTAAGCTATGTAAGCACATGTGTTTTGTGACGCTATATATTTCAAGAGGAAAAGAGTAAGATCCTTTGAACATATTTTTCAAGAGTCTCAACTCATTAAGAATCTATTTTATCTTCCATGTCTGTGAATAGTTTGCAAGTGATGTGGCCAATGTTTTTTACCCCTGAGTTTCATACAGCGTCATTAGTGTGGACCTCACTTGGGAATTGGTGAACATTTGAGCAGCAGCTGTACTGAAGTTCACAGTTCCACAGTCCAGGCAGGGAAAGTTAGCTGAATAAATTAACAATATAAATAATATTTCAGAGGCTTTTTAAAACCAGTTAAGAAAACAAGCTATTCCCAATCACTTCAGATGAATTATTAACATTCCAAATTCTAATAACAAATTTGTTTTGCTTTATTAAACTAGGAGTTCCAATTTTCCCTGCTAGAATGTCTCTTATTGGCATGGTTTAAATTATTACATCTACGTAAAATAAAAATAAGTAAAATTACATATCTTAAATAATAATTTTTTTCTACTTTTTCAACCAGTCTTTCACCCCATTTAATGATCTTTGACTCTATCTTTCATTATATTAAAAGTTCTTTGCTACTCCCTCCCTTACCTTCCACTAAGAACCCTGTTTTGACTTGTAAGGGCCTTCGTGTTGCTTGACAAGTGTTGCGAAGCCCAAATTCGTGCTGAATTTACCTGCACCCTCAGTCCTGGCTGGTGGGGGAGTTGTGTCCCATAGAAAGGCTATAGAGACGGGCAATAACAGTACACTGGGCTGGTGAAATCTTTCTGTGCCATGCGGTCCAGCCCACGCGCTCTTACAGGAGGCCTCACTCCTTTTTCACAGGTGGAGGAAGGAGCTCTCACTTTTGATCCCCCTACTACGCCCCACGCTGCGCTAAGCACTTGAAAGGCAGTCCCTGACTTCACCCTCCCAGACTCCTTCTACAAAAGTACCACTGTCCTGAGAACTTCCTTTTCAACTTCGAAGAGCATGGATTTAGGCAGAAGGCCATCTGATCCCAAAGGCCATATGAGTGTATGTAAAGCAAGTGCTCTCTTAAGTCCAATAAAATATCCAATAAAATACATTTTAAAAACAAAAGCAGAAACAATTTCACAAGCCAACCACATCAGTAGAGCAAATTATGTCATTGAATTTAAGAAAATAGTTGTCTTACAAGTAGTACTATACGCAAATGTTGTAATAAACAGTTTGGAGGGAAATGATAATGGAGCCTCAAGTCCATGTGAAATGAAGATTTTAGAGATGGCTCAGATAGAAATGAAGGGGGGGGGGGTGCTTCTCTTCTTTTGAGAGCTCCCCAGGTAGAGTTATTGTCCAATTAGATTTTGAATGGGACAGAATGTTAAGTCATTGATTTACAGAAAGACCACACGGACTGTAGTAGCAATGGGGAAAAGCATTGCTAGAATCATCTTTAGAACCCAGGAATTTGGCTTCATCCAGCCTCTCCCACAACCACTTCAATCTTCTGCGTTAGTAGAGATAACAACCCAACATGCTTTAAACATCATTGCCTTTGCCTGGGGAGCCACCTCTACTTCTACTTCAAGCATCACAAAGCTTTGTCGTCCAGGAGGTCTTCTTGCCTCCCTGAATATGTTTTGGTTTTTTTTTTTGGTTTGTTTCTTTCCTCCTACCCAACCCCATGAGCTGCCTCAGTGTATTGGAATCCCTGGTCTGCATGTTTACTTCTCACTAGAGGTCACATCCTCTGAGGGTACATACTGTCTTTTCCGTGTGGCATCCCCATGGCTTTATTGAGTGCCTTTGCATGTTTGGGGGATGAGCAACTCTCATTTGAACCCAGTCTGAGGTCTATAAGCCATGTTTAAACAATAAAAGTAAGAGACAAAGTGGCAAAAATGTTACCCTTAGTGACTTGATTTTTAATTGGACTATGGAATTCTAGAGCGCTGATGGAACTTTGTGTGTCAGGGCCCAAGTTTCCACATCTATAAACTGTGAGAGCTGAAATAATAAACTCCAAGTGATGTCACCACAGCTAGAAGGAGCCAGGGGCTGAGCCTTAATCTCTGGAGTCCAGTCCACTTTTCCTTGTATCACAGGTCCTACTAATGGAGTTTTCCAAACTTAGCCTTGACTTTGTAGCCTAAATCTCAGCAATGTGAATTCCACTAAGGTCTTTGAGACCTAAATCCCCAACTCAGCATTTTTTATTTTATTTGAAAGAAATGATCACCAGCAACATTACAATTCAGATACAAGATATAGATAATGAAGACTACAAATTGTGTGATACTGGAAACAACAAAAGGAAACGTTTCTCTCTCTTTTGTCCACAAACTGCTGCTGTCTACGCATCAGAACACTCTGGAGGCATAAGAAGATATCAGTGAATAAATATCCACAATATTCTGAATATAACTTTCAAAATGTAAATTTATTTTAACAAAGGAAATATATGTGACTTAAGAGGATTCAGTAGTTATCAGCAGTTAGATTTAATATGTTGTCTTCCAGGTGGAAGAATGTATGGGCTCAACTATAAATCTTACCACAAACAACAATAAAATACATTGCAAAAGCAAAATCATTGGATGTGGAAGGAATCTCTTTAGGCTCAACTTTGTCCTGCCAATAGCAAGAATAAAACTGTAACTTCAGAGCTAATCATAACCAGTTCAAAAGGAAGACTTCCTTCAAAGTAAAATCAAACTATTTTACAAATTAGAAGATATTTTAACTATCTGGACTTCAAGTAGATGGAGGGAATATATACAGTACACAGCTGTCTTTACATTGCCCTTTTTTGTTACGATAAAGTACAGTAAAAGAGACTGATCCCTAAAGGAATGAGATATGTTCTTTTTTTTTTTTTTTCCAAAGAGAGTGGCACTTTCATGATTTCCCACAAAACAGCTGCAAAAATACCTACAGTAAGGCATCTGGAATTCTTAAAAGTGACTTGAGGATTTGTGGCTAATGAAACATTGTGAAATAACACTCACCATGTTGTAAAAAAATACCCTTAACCATTTATTAGCATTCTTTAAGACAAAAATGAAAGGTGCCCTAAGCATATTAGCCTAGCTTGATTAGAAGAAAACACGAAAGTGACAAAGAAATCATGTAAATAGATGCCTTGCCAGGAACAGATCTTGACATGGTAAGACATTTAAATCTCTTTTCAAGTTTATGAGGAACAGTGTGATAAAATCCCAATGTGATGGCTGGAGCTTAAAGTGTTTGATCCGATTCTGAAGCATCATCAGTAATAACTTAAATGTTCTTTAAAAAATGTGGTTTCCTATTGAGACCAAGCACTGTTCCCAGAAAAAAAAAGAAAAAATTCTCTTAAAGATGTTTTTCATTTTTACCTCTCACATAACAGGACTATCAAAATGAAAGCAATGGCCTTTCCATGAGAACTCGGGTCAAATAAACCATGTATTGTTCCATCTTAAAATGAAACATCTGGCTGATTTAAGAAAAAAACTAGCTTAATTATTCCTGAGTATCTAGCAGAGAGAGGTTAACTTCAAAATCTATATGTCTTTCCAAGGTGGACATGGAAGAAAAAAACAGCATGAAGTTATTTTTTACTTGGGAAAGTAGATCTGGAGGTAATTTAGTGAACACAAATTACCAGTGACAAGGGAAGAAATAATTTATTCTCCTGGTGAGTCTTTTTATATGAGTGGGCAGTGCAGAGCTGTCAGCAGGGAAAAGGCATTTGGATGGATTTTTAAATAATTGAAATCTGAGTCCAAAATCCTATATGATATTTGGGGTATCATATGAAGTTGATATTCCTTGGAGAAGTTTCATTTCTAAACTGAAGCATGAGAGTGAAACTATGAGATATAAATTCAGATGGAGAATTTACAGCTGGGAGATAAACATGTTGGAGGGATGGCTAACCCTTGCGTATTTCTTAACAAATTCTTCTTTTAGCCTCACTTTCAGTTTTGTTCCTGGGCCCTCGATCTAAGGGGCCCTCCTCACTGGAGTATTTATAGATGTCTTTGGAAGTCCTTCCTAAGCTCTGGGTGTTTCCTTAATGGCTCCTCCTTGAATGTGAACCTTGGCTCACTTCACTGACCATCACTTTCAGACATAATCCACTTGGAACCAAGTTGTCCTTTCTCTGCTGGAACTTTGGGACATGGGTGGGATGAGGAATGATTTGATAGCTGGCCACGCTTCCCTCAATGTACAGTCTCCTCTTCTCCACTTAGGTATCACTTAAGACTAAAAGGGTGATCAGACTTTCAGCCTTTCCTGAAGGTACGGAGGAGCTGCAAGGCAATACCTTCTAGAAGAGGAAGACTTACCATTGTACTCTCAATCTGCCTTCTTCCATAATTATAAGGAAAGGCACCCGACCTTGACCACCTGGCCTGCACCTCTCTCGACCATCTCACCTTATAGTCTCCATGCTGTGATATTCCACATGCCTTTTGGGAAAACCCAGTCTTCCTCACAGGCTCCTCTTCTCCATCCAGGATTATATTTCCTTCAGTTTAGACTATATTTCCTCCAGTTTAAAACAGTTCTTCTCTGAGAGGATGGGGCATTAGAAGGGAACTGTGATTGCTGGTCTTTGGGATTTTAAGTTTTATAGACTAAGCCATCTCACCGCCCCCCCCCCCCCCTTATATGATGGAGCCACTATTGAGTTGAACACACATACTCACATGTCTCACAAGGACATACTTCAAATCTCATAGAGAGTATCAGCAAATGTAAGGGGGAAGAGGGTTAGTGATAAGACTTCCCATAATTTACAAAACTGACCTCTCTCACAATGAAGTTATAGTTCACTATATTATGCAGAGCACTATCAACATCATCCTTAATTCCCCAACAACTTTCTCCTTCCCCCTCTCTCTAACATCTACTGGGGATAACCATTCGGCTTTGGTTAAAACACTCCTTTAAGTCTACAGATTCTCCCCATGGATGCTTTGAAGTTGCCAATTAACTTCAGTTCTCACCCAAGGGTCATCAAGGTCACTCTCTTTCTGGGTAAGAAAATTACAGTGATATCTAAAATTATTTTGTTGATGAAGATTCCATAGCCAGTTGTTGGTCATCTAATCAGATGTGAGAAGGGAGGTCATATGGATAATATAAAATGATTTATGCTTAAAATAATCTTAATTCACTAGTGTGTGTATATATTGGAAGAGAGATATGTTAAAAATTTTGAAAATCTACTATAACTCAAAGAGAACACTGATACCCCACTCTAAAGACCAAATGCAAGAGGCACTAAAAACTAGCAGCACATTTTTTTCAGCTCTTCAGTGCAAAATCCATGTTTCTGTAAATCGAAGTGATCTACCTATTATCCAGAATATTCTGTAACTCAGGCAAGTCCTATCTCCAGCTCTGTGATGCTTTCACTCATTCCTGAGGGTGGTGTGTGTGTGTGCGCGCACACACATGGCACATAGCCGTAGTAATAAAAGGAATAGTAGTAATAGTAGCAGTCGACAAGGCGGGGGTGGCACCAAGTGCTTTTCATGACAAAATGTCTCAGAAAAGAAAATTTTGTGTGGAACCAGGAATGACTATAGAAACTCTGTATTTTTGGAACCTGACTGAAATAAACTTGTCAGTTCTGTTGGCTATTTCTGTCTTACCAGGGATCAGATTGCGCAACAAATCATTTGCTCAGTGAGTCCCACAAAAGTAGAGAATCAAGAAGTGTCTCACATTAATGGTATATTTTCTCACTGTAACTTCTTAGTTTCATTCTCCTGCACTTATTGTTTAAACTGGTATGGGAAGGGCAGGTGGGGGGAGAGAGAGATAACAAGGAGAGTGGGAAAGGGTGTCTGATGGTTAGAACTTCAGCCCGAATGGAGGGAAGAAGAGCATGGAATGAGTAGCTTGAGGCTCCATTTCAGTCATGTGTAGCCAGTTACCTGTGCACTAGGCGATCTGGCTACCAGGTCACTGAGAATTGTGTCTATTTTGGTAGGGTGTTTGTTTATTTATTTGTTTGTTTGTTTTTAAAGCTTATGTGAATGTACCGTGTAGGGGAAATGGAGTTATCTCTATTTTAACAAAAAAGCAATAGTAAATTCATAGATTAGAGTTAATTTTCAGTTGTGAAAAGGAAATAACTAGAACAAAGACATTTGATTTTATTTTAAAAATGGCTATTAACTCAGGGGCTCAGATTTTTTTCTAAGTTGAATGCAAAATGACCAGACCACTTTAATATTATGTAGGTCAGCAAATCTCAAAAATGAGTTCTTTTACTTTTTTCTTTCAAGGAATAAAACATTGATTCCTAAGCATGGTTGCAAGTTATTTTGATAGTTCTCTGATTTCTCCAAGTACTATTAGAGAATTTTCCATTTTAAATCCCTTGAAAAAATATGGGTACTCATGATTCAATATTTGATTATTTTAGTGGGGGATTGGAGGTTTAGGTGGAGTCATAAAATCAAAACAAACAATTTAAGGTTACAGCTCACTTAATAAAATTAATTCCAGGATACACAAGTCACTAAGTTGGGAGAGAATGCTCTAGAAGAGGTTATAATTAGAATAAGAGGACTTCTCATCTACACAAGGCCTCCAACTTTGGCTCTGAGGCGTAGCCTTGTTTCCAGGGGAAGAAAAGCTTTATACATTCTTTGAACCTATCTTCACTGCTCTGAAAAAGAGAACAAAAGGGAGAGCTAGAGCCAGAGAAAGAAAAAAGGGAGGGAGAGAATGTTAAGGAAACTATGACGCATAAGGGATGAAAAGAAAGAACATCTGCTGGATAATTAGCAAATTCCTTCACAAAGAAACATTTAAAACTATTATTTTCTACTCCAAATTCAGTAAATTCAGGAACTACTTTAAAGAGGAAAGTAGAGGAGGGAGTGAAGAGAAATGACTTCTTCCATAACTATTATTTTAAATCTCCATATTCAGTTTTGCCCTTGATTTGAACCAAATTAATTTGACATCCACAGGTACTACTTTTTAACAGTCTAAGTAAATTATATATTTCCATCTTCTTCAGTTGCTGAAGAAAGGGGTGAATTGTATTTTTACTTGGGCAAACCGAAAAGGGAGGTGGAAATGGTAGAGTCTCATATCCAACCAGGTTAATGGAGAACTGGCGGCCAGTTAGCTTATGAGATTAGCTGGGCCTGGAGAAGAACCGCCGAGGTGAGGCAGGCTTCTCTACTCCACACTTTAAGGAGAAAAGCAGGAGGAACAAGATGGCGGGTAGGTAGCAGCTGCCCCCGCCACCTCCCGCAACCACATCAAAATTACAACTAAAACACAGAACCACCCTCACTCAGAGCCTCCTGGGATCTGGCTGATCAGAAGCCCCACAACCAGGGAACTAAAGCAGCACCGACACTGGGAGGAGGGGCAGAGATGTGGGCGGATCGGGGCTGAATCGAAGGGACGCGAACGCGGGCCCACATCCGGTGCCGCTGGGTAAACCCGGGAGGGAATCTCAGTGGCGAAGGTTTCCCTGAGGAGTGAGGGGTCCCAGCCCCACATCAGGCCCCCGGCCCAGGGCTCCAGGGCCGGGAAGAGACGTCCCCACAACTCCGGGCTGTGAAACCAGCGGGGACTGTCCCTGAGGGTCACAGAGGCTGCGGGAGCCCCAGGCTTTCCTCTCAAAGGGCCCGGCACGGACTCACTCGGACGCTCCCTCTGAGCCCAGCACCAGGCAGCAGCTTGAAAGGACCTGGGCCACTCGGGGAGGAACTAACCTGCCTGGAATCCGGGCGAGAGGCGGAGGGGCAGCTTCCTCCCAGACAGAAGAGCTGGCAGAGGCCGTTGCTCCTTTGGTGAGTCCTCCCCGCACACAGCCGGCAGGCAGGCGCCATATTTGAATCGCCAGCACCTGACTCCCACCTGTGGCCCCGCCCCGTGATTCCTGGAGGCCCCGCCCTCCCCACCTGCAGCTCATCCAGGCTGTTTCCAGTGGCTTTTCTGTGCAAGTGGCCCCTCAAGCCTTATGCTTAGGACTTTCCTAAAATCTCTCAAATAAGCAGCATCGTGCCCCCTATGACTTGATAAGTGGCCCCAGGCCTGGCACTAGCGGCAGCTGCATTGGCTCAAAGCTTGGCCTCTCCTGGACACCTCCAAGCCCAGCACAAGTAGCAGCCAACTATGGTTTGCTGTGTAGCTCATGCTGGGTGGCCCTGGGCAAGGCACTGGCACAGGCTGACTTTGCACCTTCCGTGAGGCCCCGGACAATGCACCTGGTGGTCAGACTCGGCCACGCTGGATTACAACCCTTCCACATCCACGAGTGACACACTCAAGGGGTGCACTTGGTGAACACCAAAGCTCCACTGAAGTAAATCCTGCTCCATAGGGGTGTCTCCAGAACAGCAGCTCTTTGGCTATAGTTGTAGCTGGTCCTCACAGCAGATTGGCCTGGGGGTCAATTCCTCCCAGTGATGCCAACAGCAACCAAGGCTCAACTACAACAGGACAGTGCACACAGCCCACACAGGGGAGCACCTAGAAGGCCCAGCTCAGGTGACTGGGGAGGCTGAGCCACTGGACCCTACAGGACACCTACTACACAAAGCCACTCTACAAATTCCAGGAGACATAGCAGCTCTACCTAATACATAGAGACAAATACCAGGAAGCAGCCAAAATGTGGACACAAAGAAACATTTCACAAAGGAAAGGACAGAAGAAATCTCTAGAAGAGGAACTAAATGAAATATATCCAAGCAAGCTAACAGATACAGAGTTCAGAATTTTGTTTATAAGGATGCCCAACCATATTAGTAAGAGTATTAAGAAAACAACTGAGAAAATTGATGACATAATAAAGTACCAATTTGAAATGAAGGCTACACGAACTGAAATGAAGAATAATTTACAGGGAATCAACAGTAGAGGATGCTGAGAATCAAATCAGTAATTTGAAACATGAGGAAACAAAAAACACTCAACCAGAAGAGCAAAAAGAAGAAAGAATCCAGAAATGTGAAGATAGTATAAGGACCCTCTGGGACAACTTCGAGAGGCCCAACATTTGTCTTATTGGGGTGCTAGAAGGAGAAGAAAGAGAGCAAGAAATTGAAAACCTATTTGAAAAAATAATGACAGAAAACTTCTCCTACCTGGGGAAAGAAATAGACTTACAAGTGCAGGAAGCACAGAGGGTCCCAAACAAGAGGAATCCAAGAGGCTCACAGCAAGACACATCATAATTAAAATGCCGAAGGTTAAAGACAAAGAGAGAATCTTAAAAGCAGTAAGAGAAAAGCAGTTAATTACCTACAAGGGGGCACCCACACAACTGTCAGCTGATTTCTCAACAGAAGCTTTGCAGGCCAGTAGGGAGTGGCAAGAAATATTCAAAGTGATGAAAAACATGGAACTACAACCAAGATTACTCTACCCAGCAAAGTTATCATTTAGAATTGAAGGTCAGATAAAGAGCTTCACAGATAAAAAAAAAAAGCTAAAGGAGTTCATCACCACCAGACCAGCACTACAGGAAATGTTGAAGGGTCTTCTTTAAGAAGAAACTAATGTACAAAAGAATCGGATGAACTAAATAGATCCAGAGACATTGACGCAGGCAACAGACGATCATATCTCAGAGGAAAGAGGGAAGGGGGTGGAAGGTGGGAAGAGATTAACCAAAGAAATTATATGCATATATGCATAACCCATGGACACAGAGAATGACCGGGTGAAGGCCTGGGGAGGGGGTGGGAGCAAGGTGGAGGGTGTCCATTGTGGGGAAAAAATGGGACACCTGTAATACTTTCAACAATAAAGATAAATTAAAACCAAAAAAAAAAAGACTAAAAGATACACTCTAAGTACAAAAAGATAAAGCTAGGCGAGGTAAGGAAAGAAAGCTACCTCCTGTCCCAGCAAAGAGATGAAAACAAATTAGAAGCCCTATAACCCATCCACGCAGGGCCAAAGCAGTAAGGAGGGCTGAGGTCCCCATCTCTAAGGCAACTAGAGAAACAGGAAATGGAGAGAAACAGGAAGTGGAGAGAAACAAAGAAACAGGAAGTGGAGAGAAACAGAGAAGCAGGAAGTGGAGAGAAGCAGGAAGTGGAGAGAAGCAGGAAGTGGAGAGAAACAGAGAAGCAGGAAGTGGAGAGAAGCAGGAAGTAGCTCAGCCAACAGCGTGTTGAATGGCCAGGGCCTTATCCTTACTCCTCCTTGACTCTTTTTACCCTCTCCCTCCGCTCCTCTTTCTCTTCTACTTTTTTCTTTTCGGCTCTTGGCTGACGCTGCCCGAGGGTTACTACAGCCTCCACTGACCCCGCCCTGACGTTGGACACCCTCTCCGCCCTGAGGTAGCACAAGGAGAGGCCTGAGCAGGAAGCAAGGTCCTGGTGCATCAGGGAAGAGTAAAGATGCTCGTTACTCCAAGCGCCGACTTTCAGCTCTGTTAGCAATTAGATGATTTTAATCATTGAAAGTGGCATTCCCCAAAATGGCATGATTTATAATATAAGTATTTGCTAACATGTTCTTTAGTAAATAAAAACATGCACAACGATTTAGTCATGCACAGAGATTCATTTGGAATAATCCTATCAGTGACTTATTTGCTCATTTAAATGTCATGAAAAATTACAAAATGCCCCTCTTATTTCTCCCTCCTTCCATATCTCCCTTGTCCCTACTAGTGAATTTGTCACCTGGTGCATGGACATCGGAGACCTTGTAGGTCAATGACTGATGCTACAGAAAAGTTTCTAAGGCTCATTTAGTTCGGTTCCAGTCTACCTATAATGAGGATGGAAGGAAACACGTGTATCACCCACCCTTCTGAATATAATCCTAATTTTTCCTGCTCAGTAAATCAATAGAAATAGTCATTTATTTATCGAATTTTCCCCACTGTCTGAGAATACATGCCAGCAGGTGATTTGATGACACCACAGAAAAAGCCCTGATACTGGCACCTCTCAGACGGGAACATGACTAAATGTTTCCATCTCCTAGTATCTCCTTATTAAATTGATTGAGCCGATTACATTCCAGTGACCTGAAAAAATATATTTTGTAGGTCTTCTCAATTTTTTAAGACCCTGGCTGTGTAACAATCAATAAATTTTCACCTGTATAGGTGCTTTTGCATATTCCCACTGAACACTTGTAGAATTGAGAGACCCGCTACCCCGGACCACCAAAATCTTATATCAAAGACAATTTATACATGTATAAAACAATTCCTGAGTGATACAAAAGTGACATAATTGTATTTGTCAGGGTTCAACCAGGGAAACAAACCACTCTAGGTGTGTAAAATAGAGGGTATTTAATTCTTTATGTAGATGATAGAAGCTGAGAAGCAGAACCCAGCATGGTGGTCCAACCCAAGATTGGCAAGAGCAAGGGGTTGCTACCTCTCCGAGGCTGAAAGGTCACAGTATTACCTGAGTCCAAAGTCAAGGTCACAGGAGGCAATGAGAATCCTGGAAGCTCAGGTGGGTTCTGGATTCCTAGGAGAGACGCAGTTCTTGTGAGGGATGCTGTCCAAGGCAATGAGGGAAGGGGGAAGTACCCTGGCTTCTCCCCTGTTAGCTCCCCTACTGTCTCACAGCAGTGCCTCCCATTAGCCAAATCCTGCTGGAAGACAACGGATGGAGAAACCTGGGAAACACAGGCCACAGGGTGAACCTCCAAAGATATAGAGCGGGGCAGAGTGAGGAAAGGCAAGGAATGGCTCCAAGAGCAGAGGGCCCAGGTCTGACACAGTGATGGAGTATTAGCTTAATTTATATTAACACTGATTCTGAAATAAATTCGGGAAAAACTTTTGTTGTTGCTGACACATTCTACCAAGTGCTCAATACACTTTTATATGTCACACACACATACACACACACGCATATCAGGATGACTCAAAGAAGTCACCAGCATGCTTACAGGCAAAATTGGGAGGAGGGGCATTTGAGATGGCACCCAATAATTTTAGAGTTACTTTTCTCCACTGTTGCCTAAACAATCAAAAAGGATCACTCTGCACACATGTGATGTTGGAATCATTACCCTGAACCCAAGGCAGCTGACTACTTAATCTTTATTCCCTTTAGGAAAGCAAAGGTTGGTAGGCCTGGGAAACCAGCAGCCTACAGAAGGCATATTTCCCACCAAGCCATCTTGCCCAGGCTTTTCACCAGTTCTGAGAGTAGGGTGTCTGGCTTGTGGCTAGACCACAATTCTGAGGCGGTTGGCGAGCAGGGGCAGTGCCAGGCTGACTTCACCGGGATGATGTCAGAGCTGGGGTTGGGTTGCCAGTCTCAACATGCTGATGTCAAAGCCAGCCTACTTCTTAACCTGCTCGGTCTGTTGGCTGAAACAATTGGCTAACATTAAGCTAGGGCCTAAGGACCAAAGGATTAGTTAAGGCCCCGGCAGACTAGGTTCCCAGTACCAACTGCTACAAGTAAGCACTTCAGATCATGTCACGTATGGTGAGGCGAGATTTGGGAGTCAGGCAGATCTAGCTCCAAATCCCAGGTCCTTTGCTGACTAGCCATGTGGCACTGGGCAGTTCGCCCTTCATCTTGAAAACGGGGAGAAAGAGGTTAGAATGAAGCACACAGTGAACATGTCAGCCCAGGACTCTCTGTAACATACAGTTTGTGTTCAGCCAATGACTCCTACTGTAAGTGTGAATGTTTAGTTCAAATTAATCACTAATAATAATGATAATCCATGAAAGAGATATTGGCCCAGCCACTGAAATAAAATTGCAGTCTAAAAAAGCCAATCAGTTGGACACGTTTGTTTAATCGATGTGTGCTTTCCTTGCTCGAGACACAAATATTCCCGAGGCTGCTTATCTGGCAGCTGACACTCAAGGCCTTGCTTTCCATACGCGCAGATGGTGATCCTGACCCACTCAGTCGGCAGCCCCTGCAGAGGAACACTGCACGCGGGGCCAATGACTGGGAAGTCAGCACTGCCACCACCCCTGACTTCACTGTCACTGAGGGAAGCCAGTCCTAAACACTTCTCACTTTGGATGTGTAGGCTGTACTGTACTGGCTATAAATGACATGGAAGCACTAATATTTGCTGCAGTAAAAATCTGGAGAGCGTGAGTTTCAGAGGAGGTTCCTATTTGCTAGTGTTGTACTCTCTCTCAAATCTAAATATTTCTCTTCGCTCCCTTTCTTTTCTTTAGCTTTTCTGCTCCTCCTGCTGGTATTTCTTCCTTCCCTCTCTGCTCTTCTCACACACATGGATCGTTCACCATGAAACTAGCTAGACACATTAAATTATTTTGAAGAAAAGTATCCAATAGGCCGTCTAAAAAAAATGTGATTCATACTCAAGTAATTATTTTAAGGATTTTGTTATTTTGAAATTTGAGAGAGCTGCAGGAGAAGAGTCCAAAAACCAGGCAACTGCTTTCCTTTTGAGGGGTACGTTGGCATATTCAGCAAATAATTTCCCAAACACTGTGTGATTTGGGGAGTTGTTTTTCTATCTAGACAATGTGTGTGGCTTGGAAATCACATTTTGCGGTATGTTTTCTTAGATTGGCTTGCCAGGTGACCAGAAATGAAAAGCATGTCCTTAAAAACTACCTCCTCTGATGCCTATCTCCTCCAATCGAGGGGTTCAGTGCATTCCAAGTCCGCATTCTTTGCTCGCACGCCCTGTGTGGCCTTGCTCAGTTTAGATTTGAACCCAGTTCAAAAAGCACGAGTCCAGGAAAGGGTTGTGCAAGAGCACCGTGTTTACGCTGAGCTGCACACGCTCAGCAATATTAGCCACTTTGTCCATAAACATCAGTCCACATTTTATGAGATTACCAATCAACTTCTAGGCAAATATTATAGATTTGAAGGCAAAAGTGGAGAAAATACTAAATAAAGCAATGTTTTCCCAAAAGTTTATATAAGACAGTGAACACAAGGTCATCAATCAAATCAGTGAGGCAAACACTTGTGGGGTGTCCACTTTGGGCATTGCACTGTTGCTAGGTGCTCAGAGGAGCAAGAAAGTGAGCAAGACTCTGGGCCCTCCCTCAGAAAAATCATGCTGCGGTACTGAGGGCTTTGTTCTCCCGGGGCTGGATTCACCACATCCGACTTCAGGCCGTCGGTCCATTGGAAAATCATTGCGCGGCTCTATTCGAGGGTATAAAGAATTTGATCTTGGGAAGTACAACTTATGAACTAATCGTTAAATTTGTTTCAAATTATTTCATTAAGTTTTAAGAGTAGGTAAGAGAAGAGCATTTGTATTAAACAATTCCTCAGATTTCCCTGTATTTATCAGTAGAACTTTTATCACAGTAAGGATAAAAGCTAACCCATTGACTAGCTACTACGTAGTTGGCACTGACCTAGCTCCAAACATTTTACACACAATAACTACTTTAGTGCTCAAAATAGCCCTTAAAATGGGGTTCCAGTTATCTATGACAGCCAACTTACTAGTTTAAACCTGGCAGCTAAAAGAATAAACATTTTTCTGTGTTCACAGAAATCTGTGGATCAGGGAGTCAGACAGGGCACATGACATCAGACAGAGAAGACATTTTTCTACTCCAGTGTCTGAGCCCTCGGCTGGGAAGACTTGAAGAGCTGTAGGTGGCCTGACCAACCAGTTGGGGGCTGGAATCACCTGGATGCTTCTTCCCACAAATCTGACACCTGACCTGGAATGATTTAAAAGCTGGACTCAAGTGGAACTGTGAATTGGAGCACCTACTCATGTGTCCTCTCCATGAAAGGTGGGGGTCCTCACAACATAACAGCCTCAAAGCCCTTGAACTTCTTACATGGCAGCTCTGGATTCCAGGAGCAAGTTTTCCAGTGAGGAAGGCAGAAGCTGGATCACCCTGTATGACCTAGCCTTGGTCATGGCTCCCATCATGCTCTATTGGTCAAAACAGTCATAAGCCTGCTCAGAGTTAAGGATAGGGGACGTAGACCTTCCTCTTGATGGAAGGAGTGTCAAAGAATCTGTGACCACATTTTTTAAATGCTACAGATTGCCCTGGCTGGGTAGCTCAGTCGGTTGGAGCATTGTCCTAATACACCAAGGTTGCAGGTTTGATCCCCGGTCAGGGCACATGCAAGAAGCAACCAATGAATGCGTAAGTAAGTAGAGCAACAAACTGATGTTTCTCTCTCTCTCTCAAATCAATAAATCAAAAATTTTAAAAATAAAATGCTACAGGTTGTTCTTATTGCATTCTACAGATAGGAAAACTTAGGCAAAGAGGTGCAGAGTAACTTGTCCAAGATTACTTATTGAATAAAAGGCTAGAGCAAGGTATGGACCCAACCTACCTGGCTTAAGAATCCACCTTCTTTACAAGTAGCTCTGCTGTCCCTAGATTCAGGCCTGCAACTCATTCAACAAGTGTTTTGTGAGGATTTACTAGGTGCTGGTTTCTCTTCAAGACCCAGGGGATGTAGCTCTGAGCAAAGTAGTCAAATGCCCTTCTCTTAACAGTTTACATTCTATTTGTGCTATACAGATAATAGACAAACATAAAATATGCCAAATCAGGAGGGCTAATTTAAAAATAAAGAGTTATCATTAATTACTTGATTATGTTACTTCACATAGGATGGCCATGAAAGGCCTCTGTGGAGATTTGACATTGGCCTGATTGGAATAATAATAATAATTCAGCATGTGGACTTCTGGAGGATTAGCATTCAAGGAAAGGAATGGCAATGTGCAGCCAAAGCCTCGATGGAGAAGGAGAGGAATACGGGAGGAAATTTAGGTCGACCAACATCAAAGGAAACATCGAGAGCAAAGGGCCAGGGTTGAGAGCTTGCCTGCCAAACACACCCACCAACAGGGCAGCCTGAATGTCTAGAGCAGGCTCCTGAGTCGGTGAGAGGAGATGAGATTGGACACTCGAGAGCCAGATTCTGGAGGACCTTATGAGCCATTGTAAAGACTTAGGTTTTCACTTGGAATGAGTTGGGACCCACTGAAGGGTTTTAAGCAGAGAAATTTTGTGATCCGAGTAGACTATAAAAAGCAAGAGTTTGGCAGGGACCAGTTGGGAGGTTGTAGAAATAGTTGAGGTCAAAGATGATGTTGGCTTAGACCAGGATGGCAGTTGTGAAGGTGGCAGAAAATGGAAAGGTTGCTTATCAATCTTGGGAGTAAATCTTACCCTAAAAATTTGCTTATGGGACTGAGAGGAACGGAAAACTCAAAAATCTCTTTGAAAGCCATGTTCTGAGGAAACAAGAGGATGGAGCTGTCACTGGCTGAGATGGCAAGAAGCTGGGGAACAAACAAGTCTGAGGGAGATGGACATTTGGGCTTCTGTTCTTGACATGCTCCATTCGCAACGGCTACTGGGCTTCCAGGTGGGAATACTGAGGAAGCAGAAAAACAAGCCTGGAGTTAAGGGACATAGCCTGCCTCGTAACCCGGGGGCGCCGTCTCCCCTTCTTCTGTTCATCCTTTCCGCCCGGCACTAAGCGCCGTCGGTTCCACCAACTGCATGTTGTTAACCGCAAACGGCAAAGGGGGAGGTTGGTGTTTTCCTGATAAACTCGACATATTACGATGAGTAAAAATTAAATAAATAGGAATCAAATGCACTGGAATGAAAGCATCGAGGTTGAAAAAAAAGGGGAAGAAACAGAGGCTTGAAAGGAAGAAGAAAGAAAAGCAAAGGTGGGGATGGAGAGGAAAGAAGAGAATTTCCCGAGGGAATGTCCCCGCGGCGCGTGTGGCGGGTCAGTAGGCAGAGAGGACTCGAGTTTTTAGAGGAACAGAAAATGCAAACAGAAGTGAGGCTGGGGGAGGGGGAATATTGGTTGGACCGTAGCCAGTTTTCCAGCTCCAGGGACATCTGGAGGCGAGACGGGGAAAGGTGAGGAGCTGTCCCTGCCGCGGCCCTGCCCCCGGGGCTGGGGACGCGGGGTATTTACATTAAGTTAACGCGGCGGCTCTGGCTGCGCTCAGCACTTGGATACGCGGTTAAATAATCAGTGTGGTTTGGCTGCTGGTTTCTTTACTGTGGTTAAATAATTGGTGTTGTCTTGGTTGCTAGCTACTTTAAAAATGTATATGTGCACTTGTTTCTCTTTTTTCTTTCTCTGGAGCAATTTTGACAAGCCCTTGGCAGTGAAGTAGCTGACCAGCTTTTAAAGGGATGCGTTTCCCCCGTGTCATTTCTATTTCTCCCAGATGCTTTTGAAAGATGTGGGAACCTTAGAGACTTCTCTTCCCCGGGACCCAGGAGAAGCCCCCTATGTTAGAAAGCAGCTCGGTTTGCTGCTTTTGTTTGTAGCGTGGAGATAAGGCTGAGCCTAAGGGCATCTATGCTGCTCCAAAAACGAGCCCCGCTCCTCTAACAACGACCCATGAGGTTCTCAGATTCACCAGAACAGGAGGGGGGGGAAAGAAAATTGTGGCGGCCATTGTATGAAGCAACCCCAGGGGGAGGCCTTTCCCCCTGTGCTATTCCAAACCTCCAGAGCCTAGAAGGGTCCTTGTTACAGAGTAGGTGCTCAGTATCTGTTGAATGAAGGATAATAACAGTGAAAGTTCATAATTCAGGGTTGACATAACTTCTATTCCAAAAAGTTGCTTCATTTAGTCACTTTGTTGATTTAATAATTGTCAAACTACCGCAGACTGCTCTGCCCTTGGACCACAGGACACTGCTTCCTCTCCACGTGGCTCTGTCTCTTCTAGTTTCCCCAGACCCACCACTGACTTCAGGCAGATGATCAGGGCAATTAATCTTCTATCATCAGGAAGCTGACTGGGACAGCCGGGTCAGGAGATCGCACAGTCCAGGCACAAGCCCCCACCTGACACACACAACACATACCAAAGAGGTATGTATGTATGTATGTGTATAAGTCATGGATAAAGGCAAAGTCTTCAACTGCTGCTCAGAAACAAGGTTCTCAGGGTTCCACAGGCTACAGACGCAGTGCTTCAAGTTTGAAGCTGGATACAGAGAGGAAACTGGTATGTCAGAGTGGGAAAGAGGTGAGCAAAGAGCAAAGTTTTGTTCCTCAAATATCTCTCATCAATAATAGGATACTCTCACCTCTAATAGAAGTCCATTTTATGTCAATAATTCACTGGTGACTCAGATAAAAAATTTTTATATTTTTTAAATTCTATTTCAGGGTTGGGGAGGAGAGGAGTTCCTATGATTTTCTAGCAAGAAGTCTTATTTCCTTCATAAAAAGCATTCTTTACCAACTATTTTGACAATTATTGGTCAAGTGGTTGGAAACTGTCAGGAAAGGCAAATGTTGAAGCAGCTATCCCGGCACTGTGCTGGGTGCAATGGAAGCAAGGTGGGGTGATGGCCAACCAGGCCGAGCTTGGAGGTCACTTTCTGGGTGTTCTCGTTTTGGATCACTTAACCTCCCTGAACTTAAATGTCTTCAATCTTTACCTTTTTAATTTTCTGTAGACTTAATAATAATGTTTGTCTTTACATATAAGAGAATTTAAAATTAAAGCTACAATGAGATATACTTTTCACCTATCAGATTGTCAAAGATCAAACAGTTTAATAACATGTTGTGTTGGTGATGATGTGAGGAGCAAACATTTTCATACCCAGGCACAACTTCTATGGAGAACAATTGACCTTTCCTAGGTAGATAGGACAATTGATCTATCAGAATTTAAAACGTACCTCCTCCTTGACTCAGTAATTCCACTTCTAAAGGTGTATCCTCTAGCTGTATTAAAGTAACTATGAAATGACAAATGTGCAGAGTTACTCATTGCCACATTGTCATAATGAAAGAGTGGAATTTAAGCATTCATCAATAAAGAACTCATTAAATAATTTATGAAACAACCAAAATGAAATAGTATGCACTCATCAAAAGGGTAAGCAAGTACTATGTCAGCATTTTATGAAGTCATATGGAACAGTGTCCAAAAACATATATTGTTCAGTGAAAAAACCAAGATCATTGTTTTATATATGTGTGTGTGTGTGTGTGTGTGTGTATATGTGTGTATATATATGTACATATATCTGGGAACACATACAATAAGTTGATAACAGTGATTGAGGAAAGCAGGTTCCTGGGTGCAAAGGAGAGTGAAGGCTTTCTGGACATCATGTACTTTTTTAAACCTGTGTGTTTTCTCCTACAGTTGACCCTTAAACAATGTGGGGAGAGGGGTGCCAATTCCCTCCATGCAGTCAAAAATCCATGTATAACTTTTGACTCCCTAAAATCTTAGCTAATAGCCTACTATTGACAAGAAGCCTTACCAATAACATAAACAGTTGTTTAACACATATTTTGTATGTTACATTTATTATATACTATATTCTTACAATAAAGTAAACTAGAGAAAAATGTTATTAAGCAAATCATAAGGTGGAGAAAATATATTTACAGTACAGTACATATTTATTGAAAAAAAAACCCACATTTATGTGGACCTGCCCAATTCAAACCTGTGTTGTTCAAGGGTCCACTGTATATGCATGTATTTCCTATTTAAAAATAAATTTAAATTTTTAAAAATGAAATAAACTGGAAAGTACACAAAAAAATGTGAAAGGGGCTTTGGTAACTACATGTGCAAAGGTCTCTAGCTGAAAGTCACATATTACAACTTCCCTAATCAGAAGAACACTGGAATAGAGTACTGACCCGGGTGAGAGCTCAATGAATGTTTCTGGGTAACTGACTATATAAATGATTATATCAATATAAACGGTTAATCATTTGGGGAGACATGTACAACTTTTAGATCCAAATGGCATGTATGGCCTGACTTTATTATTTTAATGGACAAAAAATATACTAAATGTGGAAGCATTAAGTGGTGAAGCCATAAATGAAAAGATTCAACTTACAGTAACTTCTAGGTTAAAACAGTGTTTCTAGGGGTTTTTCAGGGCAGTCAAACTATTCTGTATGACACTCTAATGGTGAGTACATGACATTATACATTTGTCAAAACCCACAGAATGTACAACACAAAGAGTGAACCCTGATGTACACTATGGACTTTAGTTCATAATAAGGTATCAATATTGTTTCATTGATTATAACAAATGTACCACGCTAGTAAAAAATGTAAACAGTAAGGGAAATTATATAGAGGAAAGCAAGCGGGGGTATGTGGAAACTCTATAGTTTCCAATCAACTTTTTTGAAAACCTAGCAGTGCTTTTAAAAATTGAAGTCTACTAATAAAACAACAACAACAAAATAACAAGGTTGGGAGGCAAAAAAAAAGATTCAGCTTCCTGGCACATATAGCAGTTACGCAATATAAATTTGTTTCAGCTGAATCAAATTCAGTGAAAACTAAGCAGGTAAATGTAAAAGAAGATTTGAAATGTAGGAAGAACGTGAACAGCGATGTTTTGGATAATGTCCTCGGATACACATTTCATTGAGGGAGTTAGATGACTTTTGGTCTTTATCAGTCAATAAGATCATAGATTTTTTCCCCCAAGATACTTGGACAATTAAACACTCAACAATAAAGGTATAAGCAATTCTAATGTTTCTCACAAATTGTTTGAGAAGCATTAACCACACACTTACAAATTCTAGCTTGTTGATGGATATTTTTGTTGGTGACAGCTCCTCTTTTTTCTTTTTGGAAGTATACTGTCTTTATATAGATCCCTACAAGCTTTTTTTTAAAAACAGATTTTTAAGACAATTCATTACTTCTCTTACAAATTATGTTCTTTTTATTTAGAGAACAGCTTATCCAGATTTACAAAATTATGAAAAAGTTTCTTGTTTTAATATTGAAAAGCTGGATTTTAAAACATGGCCTGGCATGGCTTTGAGACATTCTATAATACCCATTGTAGAATTGGTCCAGGTAACTTAAGGCATAATGTCCAAGTGTGTGCAAGGTTCTAACTTGGAAAAAATTACCCTTTAGAGCAAACTGTGCTGCCAACTACAAGCCACAGAGGTTGAAGCAGGTCGTGCCTCAAATGGTCTCTATAGAACTTCACTGTTTGGGCTTTCAACCTCCGTTTCATTAATATCTCTTTTGCACAGTGTATAAAAGTCAAATTTCCTGAGAATTGGAGCTCCTACTGATTTTGTGGGATTTCCTCTTGTTATTAGGCCTTGAAACCCGGCCAGGATCTTGATCCCCTGAGTTCCCAAGCATTGGTGTGGGGCAGGTTTGCCGCCCCTTCGAGCAGCTGCTCTGTCCGCTCCTGTGCGTGTCAGTAAAAGCGAGGCTGTGCTGTCATTTCGCATCCTCGAGTTACTAACGACATTCTTTGAAGAATGGTCAGTTTGTTTCTAACATTTTTATTAATCTTCACATTGTGGTGAACCCTTACTTCCCTGCACTAACAACTTACTTACCTTTAAAATCAAAGAAAATAACTACTAGTAATACATAGCACAGAGCTTCTCCAATTGTCTGCAGTGGAAGACCAGATACTGTTTCCATCTGTTACAGATAGGTACTTTTTAAAAACAGAATAAAACTAGATTATTAGAAAAATTAAATGATGCTACAAAATAGAAGCCCCAAATTTTCATTAGGTTCAACAGACATAAAATTACTCTTCCAAATTGCTATACAAGTATCCAAATGCTTACTCCTATGTTCTCATGGGCCACCAAGGAATAGTCCATGGACCAGCACCAGCCCACAGAACAGGCTGGGGGATCCCTGGTGCAGGGGATGCCTTTTCATCTAACGACAGCCTTGGCCCCCTTCAGGGAGCATCCCCACACAACCCAGACCAAATGAGTTTCTAAGACTTTGCCAAGAACTTTTTTGGGAAAAGAGTAATTATTACTAATGGGACTGTAGAAATTCATAGTATTCATATTTTAGGCAATAGACTATCGCATTGCTTTGTAATTTTCTTTCATCTGGCTACTATTAATGTAAACACCTTTTCACTCATTTGTTGACATTTTAATTTACACTTCTGTGTATTGTCTATTACATCTTTTCCCCATTTTCTCTTAAACTATCTTTGTCTTATAAGTTTTTAAGAGCTCTTTGCTTATTAGAAAATTAGTCTTCTGGCATCTACTCTTTAAATAGGCTTGCTAAATCTGTGTGTCTATTAACATTGTCTCTGGTATATTTTCCATATATAATTTCTTAATTTTTTTATATAGTCAAATATGATTTTCTTCCATATCTTCTGATTTTTTAGTCCTCAGTATAAGGGTCTTCTTCTAGGTTTTATATATATATATATATATATATATATAATCATAACCTAGATTTTCTTACTTGATTTTTCTTATTTGATTTACATTTATATTTAAGTTTTTACCTGGAATTTATTTTTACACTTCCATCTAAGTGGATGGTTAGTTTTGCCAGTATTATCCTTTTAAGAAACCATGCTTTTCCCACTGATTAAACCATAACCTTTATGAAGTTCATATGTGACAAAGGTTATGGCTTAATCATCCATGATAATTAAACTAACCTGGGAATATCATTTTATATTTTATAACTTCAGAACTTTTCCATATTCTTTAACCTCTTAGAGTCTCTGTTCCCTTTTCTATAGTATGAATTATCTGGACTAAGCCTGAGTTGGCTGATGTAGAAGAGAAGCAGTAAGTTCTGATTTTTTATTCATTCAACTCATCGAATATTTTTTTGACTGTCTATAATTAGCCATCAATTGGATATGCAATGTGACAAAAAGGGGACGAATATTTGACCCAAGCACTCGGATATGATGAAAAGAGTATGTGATTTTCTACTGTTCTATAAAAAGCTTAGTGGCTTAAAACAGCATCCTTTGTTATTTCCCGATACTCTGAGTTGACGGGCAAAGCTGCACTGTAATTGCAGGGGGCAAAACCAGAAGGGAACGAGACTCTGCCGCTTGATCTGGGAGGCATGGATGTAAAGCGTGGGGGGAAATGGATGGAGACCGACTTTGGAGGCTACCGACCACGGGAGCCCCAGGGAGCAAGCAGGTGTGGAGGGCAGGAGGCAGAAGTGCTCTCGGGCGTTACGTGTGCAGTGCCCATTGAACAGCCAAGTAAATATACACACATGGAAGCCAGAGGAAGTCTGGGATTAAAAATATCAAATTAGGCCCGGCCGGGCGTGGCTCAGTGGTTGAGAGTCGAGCTAGGATCCAGGCAATCAGGGTTCAATTCCCGGTCAGGGCACATGCCCGGGTTGTGGGCTCGATCAATGACTCTCTCATCAGTGAAGTTTCTATCTCTCTCTCCCCCTCTCCTTTCCTCTCTCTGAAATCAATATATATATTTTTTAAAAAATCAAATTAGGAGATGTAATTTAGAATCAAGACACTGGATAGGGTCACCTAGGAAAGTCAGCTGAGCAAGAGAAAGAGCCACCAGGTAGTACAATGGGAAACAGGGGAGTGTGAAGCCAAATAAAAAAGCACTTTGAAAAGATGACCACGTCCCATGGTGCCAAAAGGTCAGAGAAGATGAAGACTGAGAAGTGATCATTCGGTCATTAGTGACCTTAGTGAGAAAAATGGCAGGATGAAACTTGATTATAGTGAATTAAAGAGTGGAAAAGCGAGTAAAGGCAACTTTTTCAAGTTTTCATAGAAATGGGATAGTTCCTGAGTGAGGACTTAAAGTCTAAGAAGAGTTTGGTTTTGTTTGTTTTCTGGGGAATTTTTGTTTTAAGGTGAGAGAAATGAATTATAGGCAGGGGGGGAATGAATGCTATAGAAACAGAGCAATTGCAAATGTCACGTCTACATTAGCTGAAAGGTGACAGAACCGAGACAGGTGAACTGGAAAGACAAGAGGCTTGGTCAGTGAAATAACGTATGGATTAGAAATTTTAAATGAGAGATTTCTGAGGTGACATGCTTATTTTAATGCCTAGGTCTGGGCTCAGATTACCAGCTGATGGTTGAATGTGAAAAGTCAAGGGGCTAAGAGGCCAAGGTTGTGACGAATGATAAGAGTAGTCTGGAGAGAAACCAGCCAGGGAGTCAGATGCTAAAACCTCGAGGAAGCGCACACCTGAGAAATGACGCCTGCCTGCCCAAAGGCACCTGCGGGCCCTGCATTACCCAGCAGGGCTGAGCTGGAGCTGCGCTTCTCAGCATCCCCCCTGCGTGGCTCTGTCAGCGTGGCCTCGAGGGGAACAGTGGAAGGAGGTAAAGCAGCAGCCACGTTGCTTTTATCCTCTGAAGGTGGTGGAGGGCCCCGGGCATCACGGCAGCTTGCACCAGCCCCTGCCCATGAGAAGTTCCCCTGGGTCGGGTGAGCCAGCACCCGGACCTGAGCTTTCCCTGCTTGTCCCTGCAGCTCTCCTGCTTCCGCTTCTCCAAGTCCTGGCCAGAGCCCAGGTCCGCTTTGGGAATGGTACCAGTCTAGTGCGGGTCACCCTCGTGGCACTGAGGTTGCCCCGATGAAGGAAACACCAGTTCCAACGCACCCTCAGGGGTTCCAGTTGTCCCAGCTTCCCTTCCCAGCTGCCTGTCTGGCCAACCCGTAGGGCATTAAGGCTGGACTAAGACGCAGAAGCAACCGGCTGCACTGCCTGCTGGCCCAGCTCCCACAGTCGTGCGAGGGCTCCTTTCCATAAGACAGTCTCCAAGGGCCATCCTTGTTAACACAAATGGCAAGATTTCCTTCTTCTTGTGGCTGAATAATATTCTTGTGTGTGTGTGTATCACATTTTATTTATTCGATGGACACTTACGTTGTTTCCACATTTTGGCTGTTGTGAGTAATGCTGCAATGAACATTAGAGTGCAAATATCTCTTCAAGATAGTGATTTCATGTCTTTTTATAATACCCAGAACGGAGATTGCCAGACCCTATGGTAGTTCTATATTAATTTTTTGAGGCACCTCCAAACAGTTCTCCAGTAACCGCTCCTATTTACATACCCACCGTCAGTGCACCAGAGTTCCCTTTTCTCCACATTCTTGCCAGCATGTTCTCTTTTATTTTTATTTTTATGATAGTCATTCTAACAGCTGTGTGGTGACAACTTCATTGTGGTTTTGATTGGCATTTCCCTGATGATTAATACAGTTGAGCACCTTTTCATGGATTTGTTGGCCATTGTATGCCTTCTTTGGAAAAATGTCTATTCAAGTCCTCTGTCCATTTTTAAATCAGATTATTCTATTTTTTTGCTTTTGAGTTGTTTGGATATTAACCCATCAAATATGTGGTTTGCAAATATTTTCTCCCATTCCATAGACTGCAGCAGGTTTTAGTTAGAGCAAGAAGGTGAAGATCCAGCTCAGAAAGCAGGTTGAAGATACGCAAGATTTTGCTAAGAACAGATTGAGAGCTACAGGGGAAGCGGATATGGAGGGGAGGATGCTCATGGTGGGAATTAAGTCAGTTTAAGAGATTTACAGAGTAATATGGGGATTAGTGTCTGGGTGCGGAGGGAGGCCTGGTGGCTATCAATGCAAACCTGGATGTGAAGCATGGTGCTACTGATGGTTTCTGGACTCACAGGGAAGGGGTTCATTCATTCTCTCTCATCATAGCTTCCTTCTCAGGCCTGTATCACTTACCTGATAGCTCTGTGTATCTGAAATGTTGTGAGACTGGGGTACTTAAGCATCTCTGAAGCACACAAGTCTCTCCGGAGTTCCTTAAATCCCACTGAGAGCTGTGCCAAGACCAGAATGGGGCAAATTTTACAAACAACAAGAAAAAACACACACGTGATTCTCTAGAGCAGTGGATCTCCAACTTTGGTTCGCAGGCAAACAGCAGCAGCATCCCCTTAAAACTTGTTAGAAACGCAGCTTCTCTGGCCCCACCAGTCTTGTGGCACCAGGAACTCCAGGAGCAGGTCCAGCAATCTGGGTTTTAACAAGGCCACCAGGCAGGTCTCAAGTTCACTAAGATTTAAGACTCACATTTGCTTAAAGATGCAGCTGAATGTTGACCTTCTTATGAACCTAAAAATCACAGAGCACTGAAGATGAAAACACTTTTCCAAGTATCTGGTCTCACTTGAAACTTATATGTGAAGGACCCAAGTTACAGGGAAGGAGTGGGACTTGTCCAAACCATCCTTCCCTGATGGAAACAACAACTCCAAATAACACAACAACAAGAAAAATCTAGAGCCTGGAAAATGGTTATTCAGATGGGCCACATAGTTCCCTCCTCCTTCCTTCCTTCCTTCCTTCCTTCCTTCCTTCCTTCCTTCCTTCCTTCCTTCCTTCCTTCCTTCCTTCCTTCCTTCCTCCCTCCCTCCCTCCCTCCCTCCCTCCCTTTTTTCTTTTTAAATATAGATTGATGCGTGTGAGTTTTCTTTGACTCAAGTCAGTGCAGAGCGACCTGCTTTACCTCGGGTTCTTCTGCAGTTTATTCCGTCTCGCATTGTTTGGGAGCTCCCCGAGGCGGACCTCGCGCCCGGGAACGCGGAGCCTCGCGGGCGCCGGGCGCCTGCAGCCTGTGGGTCTGCAGCGGCCCTGTTCGCACTTTGCCGTTTGAAACTCACTCGGCCTCGGGGGAGAGGCGGCCAGCCCCGCTCTGCGCGCGGGAGCCCGGCTCCCTCTGCTTCTGGAGAGGAGCTTTAGCCCTAATTTTTGTGACAGATGGAGTTGATAGTCTCTCCACGGAAAGGGGAGGAAAAAAGCGCCAGTTTTTGACAGGCCGCAGACGCCCGGTGCCTCTGGCGGTCGAAGGCTGCGTTGCGCCGCAGTTAAGGTAGCGCGCAAACTCCCGCGCCCGCTGGCAGGGGATGCTGTCCCCCGGCCGCCCTGAAACGGGGGCACTGAAACGCACTGTAATAGAAACCCTGGGGCGGACGGGTTTACCCCCTTCCTTTATGTTGTGACTGCGACCAGAGTGTACGGCTCAACGTCCCTAAAGATTTTTAATGCTATTATTTTTTTCATCACAATCATGTTACTAACTTATATGCCTAAAATATTAAATTGGTTGGTTGGATTTGTCTTGCAATTGACAACGATGCCTTTGCTCCAGGACCATACCTGCCAGATCAGGACCGGGTGATGGGAAGAAAGGAAAGGGGGCTGTAAATATCTCATCAGCACCCCCTTTACGAAAGTGTGTGCCGCTTTTTAGTGTGCGTTTTTTAATTTTTAAGTCTCACAATAAATTCTCTTATCTGCCCCCCCGCCCCCCGCCCGTGATGAGCAGGACCCAAAGATGGGCAAGTCGAAAAACAAACCGAATTCTGAACCCGGTCGAAGGCACAGATGGGATCCAGGGAGAATTAATGCAACTACCAAGAAAAAAAAAAAAAAAGTTTAAAAGAATCAAACAAAAAGGCCCGTGGCCCAGCCGGATGCAAACAGCTGCCCCTAAGCCCTGAGCGCCGGTTCGGAGCGCGAGCTGCGGCTCCGCAGCCGAGCCTCCTTAAGAGTAGGAGGAGCTCCCGGGCTCTGTCAGACGCCCTAAGCCCTTCCTTTCAAGCCCTGAATGCCTGAATGTGAGCTGCCCACCACCCTCCCCGCCCTCCCCCAATCCGCAACCCCACTCCAGCGGCTCGGGGGAAAAAAAAAAAAAAGTTTCAACAACAACAGGCAGGACCAATAGCATCTCGAAAAGCCGGGAAAGGGGGCCGAGCAAAGGGCGAAAGAGAGTGGAGAAAGGAGAAAGCGGGCAGGCTCGGAGCGCGCGGGGCCGGGGCTCGGCGAGCCGGAGGAGCGTTGCTAATGTTTTTGTTTGTTTGCTTTTCCATGCATGCATAATGAGGGGGCGCCGCGGCACCACGCGGGGGCTCCCGGCCCACTTTTGTATTTAAAGCCTCGCTGCGAGCGAGTCCACAGCCGGGCTCAGCGGATCCGCTCCCCGGGCTCCTTGTCACCCGAGAAGCCGCCGCCGAGGGAAGCCGGGGAGCCGCTCTCCGGCCGCGCCGAGTTTCTTGTTCTCCCCGCGCCTCCCGGAAAGGGCTCCCCGGAGCTCCGCGGAGGCCGGGGTCGCCGCGGGCGGAGGGGGAGGGGACGCGGGCGGCCGGGCCGCGGGAAGGCGGGCTGCGCACGGACGCGAGCCAGGAAGCGGCGCGATGCGAGAGCCCGCGGCGGCGGCGCGGAGCTGAGCCCGGGAGGAAGGAGCCGCCGCGGCCGCACAACGGATCTGCAGGCGCGGAGCAAAATGCACCCGCGGCGCTCCGCGGTCCTGCAGCCCCGCCGCGGCCCCGCGGCCCGCAACCCGCCGGGACAGCAGTGAGCGCCTCCCGCCACCGCCGGGGACTGACCGGAGGGGGCTCTTCGCGGCTGTGATTTTCTAGGAACCCACCGCGGCCGGAACGAGACCGACCTGCGAGCAGTGGAGCTCCAGCCAGCGGCGCGCATGGATTTATGAAAACACTCATGCAAGAAGTTGGCAGGACTGGGGCAAACTTTTCCACCGGCTCCGCGTCCGCCGCTCCCCACGCTTCGTCTCCTTTCCCCTCCTCGCCCGGCGGCCGCCGCTGCCCGCGATGGTGGCAGGGCTGCTGGGCGGCGGCGGCGGGGCCCGCGGGGGGACCGTGCCGGGCGCCTGGCTGTGCCTGATGGCGCTGCTGCAGCTGCTGGGCTCGGCGCCGCGGGGCTCGGGGCTGGCGCACGGCCGCCGCCTCATCTGCTGGCAGGCGCTGCTTCAGTGTCAGGGGGAGCCGGAGTGCAGCTACGCCTACAACCAGTACGCCGAGGCTTGCGCGCCGGTGCTGGCGCAGCGCGGCGGGGGCGACGCGCCGGGGGCTGCCGCCGCCTTCCCGGCCTCGGCCGCTTCTTTCTCGTCGCGCTGGCGCTGCCCGAGCCACTGTATCTCGGCCCTCATTCAGCTCAACCACACGCGCCGCGGGCCAGCTCTGGAGGACTGTGACTGCGCGCAGGACGAGAACTGTAAGTCCACCAAGCGCGCCATTGAGCCGTGCCTGCCCCGGACTAGCGGCGGCGGCGCGGGCGGCCCGGGCGCGGGCGGGGTCATGGGCTGCACCGAAGCCCGCCGGCGCTGCGACCGCGACAGCCGCTGCAACCTGGCGCTCAGCCGCTACCTGACCTACTGCGGCAAGCTCTTCAACGGGCTGCGCTGCACCGACGAGTGCCGCACGGTCATCGAGGACATGCTGGCCGTGCCCAAGGCGGCGCTGCTCAACGACTGCGTGTGCGACGGCCTCGAGCGGCCCATCTGCGAGTCGGTCAAGGAGAACATGGCCCGCCTGTGCTTCGGCGCCGAGCTGGGTAACGGCCCGGGCAGCAGCGGCTCGGACGGGGGCCTGGACGACTACTACGACGAGGAATACGACGACGAGCAGCGCCCCGGGGGCGCGGGCGGCGAGCAGCCGCTGGACGACGACGACGGCGCGCCGCGCCCGGGTGGCGGCGCTGCTGCGGCGGGCGGCCACGGAGACGCGCCCTACGGGCCCGGGCGGCGGAGCGGCAGCGGCGGCGGCGGCTGTGCGCCCCGAGGCGCCTGGACCCCGTTCGCCTCCATCTTGCTGCTGCTGCGCCCGCTGCTGTTTTAGCCCTCGCGCCGCCGCCGTCGGCTGCGGGAGGGCCCGGGCCAGGGCACCTGTAGCAGCTTGGGGACAGAAGGGATGGCTGGGGACACATGCCAAAACCTTTTCCAAGCCGACTGTACCTAGCCGGTCTCCCCGCCACGACTTTCGGCACTTTCCCCGTGTCCCCTCCCGAGCGCGACGTCCTGTCCCATCTCCCCTCCCCTCCTCCCAGGCTCTCGGAGCTCCCCGCGCGCCCGCCCCGCAGGCACCGGCGTAGCTGGAGCTCTGGTCGCCCGGCGTGGACCGGGGTTGGGGGGACGGAACCCTAGTCCGGGACGCCAAAGAGGTGCCGACCAGTGGGGCCTTCAGTTTCAAGGCGCTGGGCTTGGAGCGCGGGGTGGGGGTGTGGGGGGTGTTCGAAGGAGAATTTATATTTGCAATGAGGCTGGCTGTTCAGGAGCGGTTTTCCCGTGAGGGGGTCGGGGCAGAGGGCCGGTGCTGACTTTTATTGTTGCCAGTGAGGACCCTGCAATCCTGAGTAATCGGAGAAGTCCCGCTTCCCGGTCCCGGGTCATTCGCTTACTCTTGGTACCAGCGCCCAGTCTGGGGGTAGGGGGGTGGGAAGGGATTAATATTCCTAAATTAGTTTTGGATAACTTTGAGCCCTTGACCTTAATTTTATTCCCACCACTCTGATCTCATAGCACATTTCTTAGGATTAAGGGTCGAAAAATGCTGATCTAAAGAGTTGCTAGTGATACTGAACAATGCAAGTTTGTATTAAATGAGCTCTGCACTGCCATCTATGAAAGCCTCTTTATGGTGTTTGTTTTGTTGTTGTTTTTGTTCTTTACATCAAGAAGTTGTATGTACAAATATGCGGAGAACATATATTGCTTCTGCTTTTATCAGGGTGCTAAACCCTGGTACTTCTTATATAAAGTGTATTAAAACTGGGGTTTGTTACCAGTTGCTGTACTTTGTATATAGAATTTTTATAAATTGTATGCTTCAGAAATAATTTATTTTTAAAAACAAATTAAAAACTTTAAATCACATTCATATTACACCTTTTCTCCTTGAAATGTATAAAAACCATTTGTCACCAGGGATCCAAATCCACAGTCCATTGTGAAGTGTGCTCTATCTAGAACAGTCTTAAAATGTACAGTGTATTGTATAGATTTGAAGTTAACATTCTTATTTTCAAAAGAATTTATGAACATTGTAGAGATGTATAAATGCATTTCCAAACTGCCTTAAACATTGTATTTTTATAGACATCGTTTAAAAAAAAAAAGTCTTATGTTTTAAGTAACTATGGCTTTGTGTATTTCTTTTTCTTTCCTTTTTTTGTTTTGTTATTTGTTTTATTAAAATGTGTACATCAGTAAAGAGTTTTAAATAATGAATATGGTGTAGTTACTTTCCAGAGTTACATTGTGGTTAACCCAATAATGGGTGAGGAAGGGGGTGGAGGGGCCACTGGGAATCTATCAACCATCAACTGAAATTAAAATACAGTACAAGACAAGAAATGAGAGCTATTATTTCTGCCTTTAATTTAATGAACAATTAGACATCTGTAAATGAGGCAGCTAAAAAGATATAATTGACCGGCCTCCACTGGTTTTATGTTTGTGGAGAGAATTCACAAAATAGTGTCTCCTACATAATTTGGGGATAACCCAGACACCTCTTTTTCCTCCCCCCTTTTCACGAGGAGCCCCCCTAAACCCCTCCAGGAGTGTCCTCCCTGGCTACTAGACATTCTCATACAATCAAACATGCCAATAACATCTGTTACCAATAGGTCTTAGGAAACCTGCGAGACTCAGTGCTTCAAAGTCATTTTCACACTTTGGGTGAAAACGTACAAAATTTTGTTACAAAACATTCAGGCGAGCGAAAGTAAACACACTGGGGAGAGGAACAATTACCAGAACTTGTAATATTGTTGTGAGGAGTTGTTTAGCAGTGGGCTGAAGGCTGGGTTCCTGCCAGAGCTACTGATCTACACTCAAACGCCCTTAGATAAATAATTACACTCTTAAGCTGTGTCGAGTGCTGATACACTTGACCTTGTAAATAGAAATGTTTGCAGTAGGAATAAACTCCGGCATTGGAAAATCTTTTAAACATTAACACAAAAGAGAGCGCTGTGTCCTCTGGGGATTTGAGTCTGAACCTCGCCAAGCTAGGCACTTGCAAGGGGGAAAAAAAGTTTATTTATCTTCTATTCCTGGTGTTTATTTAAAGCTTTTCATTTTAAACGCGGTGATTGGAAGGCAAGTCAGGAGTTTAAAAGTCACCACAAATAAACTTTGTCTGAGGGGTCCACAGATTAGCAAGATCTCGTGTCTCTTTATATGATATTAACATGTGCTGAGAAAACATAACCAGATTTCTCTGCTGCCTGAAGTAATTAACAAAGCTACGCCCCCTCCCAACTTCCTCCCACCCACTCCCACCCCCTACTTTCCAGGTTTCTTTTCCTCTAAGTGGCTCTTTCCCCAGCTTTTATGGAGGGCTTCAAGGTGCTTCTCGTTGGATCTAAAACCAAGAGATTTGTATATGGGTGGCATCAGAAAGTCTTAGATAGTCGTAGTGTCAGAGAAGCCTGGGAGTGGTGTGTGGCTGGAACCCCCATCACCTGAATGGTTGAGTAAACATATTGTTAAAACAAAGCTAAACGCTTTGTGTCTTTGGGAAATGAACAAAGGGTATGCCAAAAGCCTTGTAAATGAAATCAGCTTTCTTTACAAAACGTCAAGTTAGCAACCCTCCTGCATTTGTCCTTAAATATATTTAAATCATCTCCATTTCATGTTATTTTAACACATTCTTGACTAAAAGTTAAGTCTTTGTCCCAGTAAAAGGCCCAGTTTTCCCCAGTAAGAAGTAAAAGGCATTAGCACCAGAAAAGGCCTGATAATTAACTGCTACAATAAACTCACGACTTGATTTTACAGGGTCCTGTCAAAAGCATCTGCCTGGAATTAATCAACACAGCTAGCTCTCGGGGAGAGAGGACGCGAGGCTTTCTGCTTTCCGCCTTGAAGAGAGGGAACGTTGATCGGTGGTCCATTTCGATTTAAACAATTCTGCACTGGAGCCCAGGAGCCGCCTTTTCCCTCCGCAGACCTGGTGGATTCCAGAGCAGGTCGCTGATGATCTGAGGCCCTTTGGCTTTGGGGATGGGAGTGTAGGTTGCCATCTGCTCCTAGGCAGAAAGGATTTTTACAGATGTTGACATCTGTAATATCTCCCTCTCCCTGGGGAGCCTTTCGGAATTTTGGACATTTGAGATGAGAATGCCTGGAAGTACCATTCCTGAAAGAAAAGGTATCTCTGGCTTCTCCCTGGGGGCTCTCAGAAAGCGCCACGCTTCCCACAGAAGTCTCCCAGAGTGAGAGCAACTCCTTGTGAATTTTATGTAAAATCATGGGTCCTCGCGGTCATCCTCACCTCCCCAGTTAGCAGGTTTGCCTTCTCAGTGACAGTTTATTTGTCTTTGGAGGCCCTTCAGTGACAAATGTTTAAGGGAGTGAGGGACAATGGTGGAGAACAGGAGGCAGTTCATTGAAGTGACAGTGACCATACAGTAAATAGGAGGCTCAGGCTTCACTGTTCACCCAAGCACACAGCAACGCTTTTGTATATGACCACAATGGACATAACATAAGGTCTCTGTTTATTTTTAACAATATATAGCAATTTATGGGGCAGTATCTGTACGTAAAATGAAAAAAAGATGGCTGGAGGGAACTGGATTCTTGTACTAAGTCGCAGGACCTCCCTTTGCTGGGACAGGGCCCCTACATATGTCCAAAAGAAAGGAAGCAGCTCCTGACATCCACTGCCACAAACTAAAGAGATCACCACACTCAGACACATTCGGGGTGCACCACAGTGCCCCCAATAAGGTCTGCATAAGGAAGACAAGACCCAGAACAAGTAGTCTCTCTCCTTGAAAGCGTCAAGAGATGCCATCTGGAGTGGGGTTCCCTTCATCACCACTCCCTGCGTTCGCGCCCCGACTCCATCCCAGCAGTGCTATGTAGTACAGACTAAATAAAAATGAGAGGAGAGGCCAAGAGAACTTTCAGGCCCATCAGACGCTGCATTTGAAAATCTTTCTCCTTTGAACTTCGGCTTTGCATTAGCTCACTGGGTTCAACAGTGGAAGTTCTCAAACGTAACCTCATGCATCCCTGCCAAGCCTATGAAAAGAAAAGTATACGTTATTTGTTTTCTGACCTCTTACACCAAGAAACATCAGAAACACTTGTCAGCTGACCCGGTTCCCCCAAAGCAAGGTCCTGGGGAGGCATCAAGTTACAAATGCCTGGGTTTCCAGTGGTCTCGCTGCCCTGTGAGCTAAGGAGACTTGGACGCTACTGTATCCTGTGAGAGGGCTTGTCTCTGCTGGACAGTTGAAAAGGTTCACCCTTGACTATCTGAATGACATAAATATTGTGCTATTAGCATAAATACCTTCTAAGGCATCCATTTAATCAATTTCTTAAATCACAGAATGATCTACTACAAAATAGTGGACTGTATACACTATATTTTGGCACAAAGATGGTCATTCTCCCACTAGTAACCAGGGGCTCTAAATAAATGATTTCAACAATGTTTTATTAAAAGACGACAAGAGCCCTCGAGCTGCATTAATCGGGGAGAAGTCGAGTGGCACTTTTGTCATGGAAATGTTAAGCACATAATAGCACCACCGAACAATGTGTAGGCACTTCATTCTTTCAGCCACGCTGACACCTCTTAAAGAGGAGCTGCAGGGAAGGATGTGGGAAAGATTTGCTTTCCGAGGGAGCTTTCAGCTCATATCTTGGAGAGCTACCTCCAAACCTCGTGGAACACGCATGCAGCCGAAGCAAGGAGGGCTGCTGACACGCAGTGTTTTCTTCCCTAACTTGGGGAGCTTGGGCTCCATCATAAAATCGATTGTCTACAGTTTTTGACATGGCATTTGTCAAAACTATATGTTGCTGATTTTGTAGCGCTGCAAGTCCAATTTTATAATGTGGATCCAAGTCTCGGTTACTCTCGATGGTGTTGATATAGACCGTAAGTTCACCTTAAGCCAACAAAACGCACCTTAAAGGCTGCCAACAGGTGAATACACACAGTGTCATAAAGGGCATCTTCAATCTGTAATAAAAAATAAAATAATATTATGTTCCGAGACTTTATGGACACCCTTATGTTCTCTCGCAATCACTACCTATTCTTACAATTTCATTTCTATATTTAAATGTTATAAGTTCTATAGGACATTAGTGGGCTTGTGGATGCCAGAATGGAGTAATAGCTCACAACTAAATCCTACTGTGTGTCATGTTACTGAGCACCAACCTAAGAAACGTTTCAGCGAGGTGTGAGACCTTTAGCTCTTTTATGAAATTACCATGCCAACCTTCAGCTTTAACCCCTGCCACCTCTTACCTGTCACTTAGTTACACCTATTTGGAGTGTCCTTCTGTGGCAAACACTGGAGTAAGCTTTTGTGATGACTAGAACTCATGTCTGTAACCCTGACCATTGATGGGATGGGTCCCTTTTGGTTCCACAGGTATCTGTGGAGGGTCTGATATGTGAGGGCGACCAATGTGAATGTCTTGTCCCCGGACGAGCTGGTGGTCAGGGGGGGAGATACACAGATACTTTCAACATCAAGTGGCAAGCACAGGGGAGTATAACTGCATGATTTAGCCCAACGTTGGATTTAAGAAAAGCTTATTGGAGACGGTACCACTGAAGCTACGTCCAAAGACAGGAAGGAGAATTAGCAAGGAAAAAGGTGGGGAAGACATTTCCATTTCCACTGTGTGTGTGTGTGTGTGTGTGTGTGTGTGTGTGTGTGTGTGTGGCCAGTCATCACCACCAAAGCATAAAGTAGGAAGTAACAAGGATGGGGTTTGACAATACTGGGTCATAGAGGTCTTGAATGCCATGCTAAGCATTGACTTTACCTTGCACAGTGAACATGGCAAGAAACTGCTGGGAATTCGCAGCTGAAAGCTTCAGAGGTTCACCCTCTTGAACAGAGAATATGTTGATTTTAAGGAGTGAAGACCAGACACCGGGAGAACAGTTTAGAGGCTTCTGCCAGGTCCAGTGGACAAAGGCCAGGGACTGGCTACAAGCGTGGCAGTGGGGGGAGAGGAGAAGACAGAGCCAGGACACTGAGACTGGCCTAATATGCAGTGTTCGGGCAGGCAGGAGGCCAATGTGACTGCTGGGCTTCTAGGTCAGAAAATCGGGTGGCTGGTGTTCTATTCTGTCCCAGAAGGAAGGTTGGGGGGCAAGTTATGTTTGAGGATACACAAAATAACAAGCTGGCAATGCACTCAGGAAACCAACTCAGGCTTAACATTCAGGGCCCATGTCAGACTTGGGTAGTGGTCACGGTTAAAACTCTGAGGGTGACGCTCCCAAAGAGAGTGCAGAGAGAAGTAAGTGCAGTGGGCTTGGGGAGATGTCCAGGAAAGGACCCCAGAAGGGATCATAGGATGTCAGAGAGATCTGGGGAGGAGCAAGAGCAAAGAATAATAAAGTTTCTGGTCATGACAGCTAAAAATTAAAATGCTTAAGAGACTAATACTGACTAAATCTTAAAGACCAAGACAAATTCATCAGATTTCTAAGAAAATATAAATCACCAAAATATTCTTCATTATACCAATAGCAGTAATCATAATTACAATCACAACCAACTCTAGGAAAATAAAAATTACCAAAATATGCCATTGCATTAAAAAATGTAATAATAATAAGTAATGACAGTTACTTAGCATTACAGAGTGATTATTACGTGTCCTGCGCAGTGCTGAGCATGTAATATGTATTACATCATTTCATCATTACACCTCTACTTTTGCTTCATTCTCACCATTTTATAGATGAAGGAACTGATGCTTAAGTGAACTCACCTTGGTTATTCAGTGAGTAACTTGGTGAGTATGGAATCTAGGTTTGTGTCAGGATAGTGAGATCATAGCTTTTATATTATATTGATTCTCAAAATGTAGAAAGCCTGAATAGCCCATGTAGTTTTGAAATATTGGGCCTAATCCAAATGATTTTCTCTAACCATCTATCTATAGGAGGAAATATGTCAAAAGGTTAGTAGTGCTGGCATTGTGGATAATTACTATTTTTTCCTTATATGTTTCCAAAATTTTATCAATAAATATATATTACCCTGCTTTCACAATTAAAATGTTTTTAAAGAATACTATTCAGAACCCTAAGCAAGAAATGAGAGGGTGCAGGTTCAGCACCTGTGATCACTGCCCCTAGTCACTCACACTTCAGAGGAGTGTGCCCTCCTTCCCCTCATTTACTCAGTATACCTCAGAGTTTCAAGAAAAAGAAGTGATATTTTTCAAGGCCTAAAATATGTCAAACTGTAAAATTGTTCTATTTGAAAAAGCACATGACAGACAAATAAATCATAAAAACATAAAAATGTTATTGCAAGAAGGGTCTCAAAAGATCTTTTATTCATCCATTCATTCAAATGATGTTTATTGAGCACTTACTATGGGCCAAGTGACATGCTAAGCACTAGGGATGCAGCAGCAAACCAAAAAGCATGGGGCAGTGCTGAGGCCTGCTTGCCTGAGTCTCGCTCCCTGTCCCTAACAGCACTGTTCTTCCTCTCATCAAGAATGACACACCTTCTTAGTCTACATCTATTCACTCAGCTTGTTTATCTTTCATTTCTCTAAATATGTTCGTGCCTCACAGATATGTGTGGGGAAACATAAGCTTGTATATATATGACTGTTCACCCCATTTTTTTGTGTGATTTACAAGCAGAAGATTTAAATCCTATCCCTTTTCAGTTCATTGTACAGTTTTCTTCTAGTGAAATTCTGATAGAAGAGCTAAACCAAACATTTTTATGGCATTTTCAGAAACTAAAATGTGCCCTGATTCTTGATATGTGCCTAAATGAAAATGTACTATTATATTCTGGAAGAACAAGTGATTTATAATGAGTAAAGTAACCATGAAATTGCATATTGCATAATATTTTGAAAAGTAAACATCACTAAGCTATAGAAATAAAGTACAGACTCACATTTAATTTAAATTGTCAAGTGGAGTCCTTGCTTATTGTGACCTGACTTTCCTCTATTTAAAAATAGTGAACCTGGGCACACAATGCAATATGAAGATCATGTATCATAAAAATGTATACTCAAATCTTATATAATCTTACTAATCAATGTCACCCTGATAAATTTAATACAAAGAAAAAATAGTGAACCTATTACATGTTAACATAAATAATATATTTTTTGGGGAAAAGAAGTCTATTAGTGAGAAAGCAGCTGGATTTTCATATCTGCTTCTGTATTCACTCTACTCTCTATATAGCATATATCTTTAGATATGTAGTTAGAAAAGACAGGAATAATTTAATAGTTCTTTTAAACAGTTGTGGACATTATTTTTTGATATTCAACAACACTCAGCAAGTGGTAGGTTTTTAAAGATTAATTGCAAGGCAGAACCTGAAACCATATCAATAAATATTTTATAATCAGTGACATTACAATCCATATGTCTATCTTGCTATTTTAATGGTCCTTTAATCTATGCATGATATAATAACCATCCATCCATTGGTCTTTTAAAAAATATTTGTCACTGAGTTGTGAAGATAATACAAATATGAACACATTTTATTTTATGACATTAAATAAATAACATTTGTTAATATCACCAGTGATATCATTATTAATTCTCTAAGTATTGGAAACATATCAACTTCACAGTACAGGATACAAGTTTTCCAAAATTCTCATTTTTAACACAGATCAAATGTTATTACTGGCAACAAATCATGTCATTTTCCTTGAACTATGTTTTTTCCTGAAAAAATGTTTGCCAAATATCCAAGACTGAATAAACATAGTTTGTCTTTCAGTCACTTTTTTCATGTAAAAATGGTCTTCCATGGAAAAAGTGGCTAGTTCACAACTCAACCACATGTGTTTTTCCTTGAGAAAACCATTTATGCAGCAGAAATACCTAAAGGCACTTCCCATTTTATCACATAGAATATTTAAAAGATGTATATTCACAGGTAGAGATTAAATACACTTTTTTTGTTGCTTCATTAAGGTTATTCTTAGGTAAAACTGTCAAATTTTTTGTAGTGTAAGTCCACTGTAGAAAAGAGCTTGATGACTGGGACAGTTTGGTGTGATTGTCTTGGTTTGTGATAAATCACCATTAGTTTTACGAACCATTGTTTTTGCTCCATCAGTGCAAAGAAATGTCAACACAGTGCAAGTGGAAAATAGTCCTTTGTGATGATAATGAAAACACGTTTGATCTGTCTTGAAGATGCTCCAGGAGTCCATACACATCTATTCAAAAACTACTAATATATTTTTTCCTTTCTAACATTTATAATATTGATACTTCATCATTACTTTTCATGTCATATCACCCTGGCTATGATTGCCAGTCCAATGGTAAATAAGAGGACATGATAATAGGTGGTTATTCTTCTTGTATGTTGACTCTAGGGGTAATACTTCTGTTGTTTCTACTGTGATGCTTGGTACAGGTTTCTAGTATATGCTTTATTAAATTAGGAAAATTTCAGTTTCTTGAGCTATTGTTGGTGATTTATATTTTTATAAAAATAAAATCAATTTTATTTAGATTTTCAAAATATTAATGTTACATTGCATAAGATATTCTTTCATATTTTTAATCTCTAAATTCTGTGTTTATATATTCATTCTTTCTTAATCTTTTACATGCCTTCTTTTAATGTTTTGTTTATATCTCTTTTCAAGCAATATGTTTTGAGTTTAAAATATAAAATTCATGCTAAGATTTTTTCTTTGGTTGATGTTCATTTTTACTGCACTATTATTGACTTTTTATTGTTGTTGTTCTTTTATTGGGTTCCTGCTCATTTATTTTCACTTTTTATGTTTTCCAATACTTTGATTTCTGGATACTTTTCCTCTGTGCAACTTTTAGGTCACACACTATAGGCTTTGATGTGCTATTCTCTTATTACAATTCATTTCCAAAGAATATGTTCTTCCGACTATGACTGGCTTTTACCTCAGGATTATCTAGATTATGTTTTTAAGTTTTTAGTTGTTATTTTCTCATTTTATTACTTTAATCAAAATGATTCATGAACATAACCTTGTAATTTCTGCTCTTTTGCAACTTAATATTATTTTGTTTATGGATATTAACATGATCAAATTTTGTATATATTTTATGTACATAAAAAGAAAGGTATAATATCTGGTTTTGTTAGTGTTCTTTACAACAGTATATCAATTTAATTATCTTAATTCTCCCTATCTCTTTTTCTGTTGTTTTAAAGTCTTCTACTATGTATTCTGTGGAATCATCAGAATTTAAAGGACACAGATTTAGGTAAGGCGGGTTTTATTTGATTGGTACTATTTTTTTCCAATCTAATGGAGCTTTTATTTTTTCACAGGCAATTTAAATATATTTTCATTCACTGGTTACTGATTTGTTTCCATTTATTTTTACCCTCTTACTTTATGTTTTAAATTTACCATGCTTTTTTTTTTTTTTTTTTAGCCCCACTTGGATTGCCTCTCTCAGATGGACAATGTCTGTTTCGACTATTGTTCTTGCTATGTTCCTCCCCACCCCACTTCCCAATCTCCCAATTGTTTAGAAGTTGTAAATTGCATTTCTATCTTTCTAATTTTGCCTTAAAATTTAGCCCATGTATTTAACTATTATTTTATCTCATTGTCCAAAGTTGATCATTTCCTAAAGAAAAAAATAATGCTTCCCGAGCGCTTCCTCTTTCTTCCATCCCCACACTTCCCTGCTGTAGCATACAAATTGTTTTTTCTGCTTCGTTATTAATAATTTCCTTTACAATTTATCTTTACTTAAAATTAACAATACACATTATTGGTTTATTTGGGAAGAACAGCAAAATAAATAATAAATAATATCTATGTTAGGTAATTGTTAGGAGATAAAGGGAAGTACAAAAACCCAAACACAACCCTTTCTTTTCCTAGCTAGAACCCAAGTTCCTTTTAGGGAAGAGATTGTTGATTTAGGAAGAACTTTGATTAAGTTGTTGGGTAGGAGCCTGGAGAGAGGCTCCGGAATGTAAAGGTTGACTGGAGAACACAAAAAGATAATTTAAGTGCTTTTTATGAGAAGCAAAGAATAATTTGTGGTGGGAAATCAGAAATGAGAGGAGAAGAGAACGGGAGAGAGGAGAGCAAGATCGGGCACAGCAAGAGGCAAGAGGCGGGAGCCTGGGGTGACAGGAAGAGGGCATAAAGTTAAAGGGGACAGGGAATACATAACCTTCAGTTTAAATTATCTGCTGTACGGAACTAGCATAAATATTCTTCACTGTTATCTATACAACACCCATAAAAATATACCTCACAAATGCCACCCCTCATTGATGTTCTTGATTTTTCTGAGTGAGGGGAGCGAGGGTTTGAGAAGAGCTTGGTCTCACTCCCGGTCGGAGCTGGAGCAGAGATAAACAGATGCACATGCCCCGTGGGGGGTGGGCATCTAGGAAATTAGATCCAGAGGGGACTAGAGAAATAAAACAATATCCTGGGAATTGAGTAGAAACCCTGGCACTTCCTATAGCACCAGGAATGGACCATATTTAGAACGATATCCTGGGAACTGAGTGGAAACCCTGGGACTTCCTATAGCACCATATTTTAATGCCGGAACATGGACGGCTGCTACCAGCACCGGAAAAAGGAATCAATTATGTGAACCCTACTGCCTGCGGAGGGGGTAACGCCAACCAAGTGAGTTCACCCACGAGGTTTCACCCCGCGCACCGCAGGGCTCGTTCCAATGCGAAGTGCTCTTACGATTACTGGACTCACAAACCATACTGCCCCAGTCCCAGGGGTAGGGTCATACTGAATACCTCAGGCCCACGCAACTGCTCTTCCTCAGCTTCTAACATAAACATTTCCCTCCAGAAAGGAGTGGCAAAGGCAGGTTTCACTAGTGACGAAGTCTGAGGGTTCTTTGTGTGACTCCTGCATTTAGCTTTCCTTGTTGACGCTCATTTTAAACATTCCTTTTTGTTTCGGGTTATATAAAACATCTGAGAGCCAAGATAAATCCAAGCTAAGCCAACATTTGGAATAAATTATTTTTGTCAACTAAGCACATTCCAGGCATGCCATCTGACTTTAATTTGTTTGTGATGTCACCAGTGAGAATGCTTCTCTCAGGAAGCAAACGTGTTTGGTCTTAAGCGAGGCGTTAGCCCATTCAAGCTATTCATTCGACCAATATTTATTAAGTGTCTCATATGTACCAGGAGCTATGCTACCTACTAGGGAGCCACGTCACAATGATCATTGCCATCATGGTCATCATTGGTCAGCATCAAATAGCAGAGAGGAAGCATGGCATCGCGAGAGGGGTGCTCCAGCTACTCCCACAGTTCTATCAGCTCTCTCTCAGTCAAGCAAAAAAATGTTGATATGAGTTACATGAAAATGATGACTAGTTTACCAAGTCAGCATGATACAAGACAAGTTTCCCAATGTTCCTTGTCACTGGCATCCCTAACCTCCTGGATATAGAAATTTTGAGATGCACACAATAGCAGCAATTTCTCTGGCCTTTGTCTTAGTTCCTCAGCTTCAGCCTTTGCTCTGTTTGCCGTTCCTCTTCCATTGGCTGTTCTTCCCGGTGATGGCTCTTACCCACCAGTTCAAGCTGTGGCCTATTGGACAGTCCACTCCACTCTTGATGTGGCTGCTGTCACAAGGACACTTCTGTGCACCTAGCCTGGCCCACTGCCCTGGGCCTGACATCGGCCCATCTAGCTCAAGTGTCCAATGCAGTATGGAGGATTTGTTGAAATGCATCCCTCCATTCCAAGTTCATGTGTTGAAATCCTAACCCCCAGTATCTCAAGAGGTGAATTTATTTGGAAATAAGGTCAGTGCAGATGTGATTAGTGAAGTTAAAATGAATTCATATCAGAATGGACCAATATGACTGGTGTCCTTATAAAAGGGGGAAATTGAGATATAGTCACAAACACATAAGGAGCACACATGTGAAGCTAAAGGCAGAGGTCAGAGGGATGCTTCTATAAACCAATGAACACCAAAGATGGCCAGGAAACCACCAGAATCTAGGGGAGAGGCCTGGAACAGATTCTCCCTCACAGCCCTCAGAAGGAAGCAACCCTGCCGACACCTTGATCTCAGACTTCCAGCCTCCAGAACTTGAGACAATGTGTGCTGTTTAAGCCACTCAGTTTGTGGTACTTTGTTACCGTAATCCTAGCAAACTAATACAGGGGATTTGAAAAGAAGTTGAGTGTAGAGGGGTGACAGGACTGTGGTTAAATTTCTTATTTCTTCTGTTGAGAACTCTGGCACTGTTGTGTACTCTTTAGTTAGGCTTCATTCTAAAGAAAGATTATTCACCCTGAAGTAAATATTATATCATATAATAATATCACATTATATATGACAACAGCTCTTTCTAAGGCCACATTCAATTTAACAGGTGTCAAAACTTATTATTTTTCATACTTTCATGTGCACAAGAATTGTCTGGGGAGTTGGCTTAAAATGCAGATTCCTGGGCTCTACTCTTATATCTACTGAATCAGAATCTCTAAGGGCCAAGGCATGAGAATCTGTGCTTTTGACTGGCATCTCCAGAGATTCTAGTGAACATACTTTGAGAACCAGCTATAGGAACTGAAGAAATGGTGGGATTTCATGCAAAGCCTATTGGATGGAGTGGAGGCATCTTTTGGCGTAGTTTTATGGAGCATCCTTAAATCCCACTAGAGAAGCAGTAACCTTTCTAGCTAACATCTAAGAGAATCTCCCCAAAGTACTATTATGCATGCTAATTTTAAATGATCTTACTGTAGAACCCCACCCCACAAAAACCACATCATCATAGTTCAATGAAGTAGAAAATTACTTCTAATTCGGTTTGTTTCCCTAAGTGAAGGCAAAAGTCAAAAAGAGCCAGAAAATTCATTCATTTATTCGGTAAATGTTCAGCACCCTTCTAGGCAGAGGAGAGAAAAACCCAGTGATGGAACAGTCTTTAGAATGGAGCTTCCACTCTAGAAGGGAAGGCAACCGACAACCAAGACCAGAAGAGAAGGCCAGGATTCTGGGAACTACTGACGCCTTTTCCCTTACACCTATGTAGAAAATGGGTATGTACTGATATTAAACAACACATCTCAATGTATAGATATGTATGTATGTGTGTGTGTGCATGTGTGTGTAAAACTCTCATGTATTTTTAGAGAACAAAAAGGTGATACAATGATTGGATGACTTAAATGCCATATTAGAGATTTAAAGCTATAGTATTGCTCTGAAAAATAATACGGCCAATATTCTATGTGACTTACCCATTCCTTCACACACATTTTATTTGTGAATCTTAGATAGAGGAAGGAGAGATTTATAGGTTGGCTGGTGTTAATTTCTCCTTTTAACAGGCAACACCCAAGACAGAGATGTGTTTCTGATTTGCTCAGTTATCCTAACATTTCTTCCAGGGTCCAGAGAGATTAAGTTTCAAGAAAAAAACAGATCTTAGGTTTTCAAACAAGATGGAAAGATGTTAATAAAAGAACTAACATTTCAAACCACATTAAAAAGTAAAGAAAATAAGAATTTCTGTTCATAACAACTACTAACTATTAGTTTTCCATGTTATTCAATCAAGTTTAAGAGACAGTCCAGTGTCAGATAGAGGGTAAAACTGGCTGTATTTTCAACTTAAGGCTAATTCAATTTTGGTAGGTGGTGCCCAAAATGTAAGTTCCCCCAGCGAGCACCATCTTAAAACCTCACGCAATTATAATTGTATAAATTGTTCTGCCAATGTTTACAGGCATTTTCTTTTAATATCCATAAGTGTGTATTTCTCAAAACCCAAAGCTAGATTTGAAAATAGAACTTTGGGGGGAAGCGGCAATCATCTGCTACTGCGCATCCAGGACAAACAGGAGGAGTCAGACTATATAATTTAGCAGCAAAGCTTGTTTTTCTCCCGAGCTCCCAGCCTCTTATTTCAGGGTTTTGTGTAGAGTTTTAGAAAGGATATTGAAGACACGGTTCCTGAACCCACACCCACGTTAAGAGGATACAACATGCCTATTAATAATTGTATTACTTCTCTATTATTGCTAAGAATAATGATGGGTGGAAGCGTTGGCCCCCCCGAGCCGAATTTATCCTGAAATGTTTTCAATTAACTCTTGGCACCGGCAGGAAAGCATCAAACCTTTCCCAGGCCGAAATATGGAAAATCTGCAGGGAACATCTCAGCAGGAGAGGAATTTCATTAAAACCAGCACATCATAATCCAGCGACTTCTGCTCTCCCCCCTAAGCCTCCCTATTGATAAGGAATCCGAGGCAGTTTTTATGGATTTGCAAAGAGAAATGATTTCATAAGGCCCTTTCAGAAAAGTTGCTTTGGCCCAGGGCCTTTCAATGATTATCTGCTCGCTGATGAAAAAATGGTCAGACGTTCGACTTAACTGTGGCCGCTCCATGAGAGGCTGGGCACCTGGGGACACGGCATCAGCCCACAGGCAGCTGCTTCCTGCAGTCACCCGCAGGAGCCGGCAAGAGGGACAGTTTTCCCAGGTCTCTGTAGAGTGACAAACTGTTACAACCTGTGTTTTGAATGACCTGCCTGGAGACTCAAGAAGCAGGTTTCTCCAGGAATGAGATCAGCGGCCAGACCATCCACCGGCCTTCAAAGCCGTGAATCCATTTCAAAAAAAATGCAGTTGCCCTCATGGGGGCAGGGGCACTGGAAGCCCCAGGGGGAGGCAGCACAGGGAAGTAAAGACATTTATTTATGGGTTTTTAAAATGTACATCTATCTCTGTCCTCCTTCTCCTGGCCCGCCTCAGCTTTGGGTTCCCTTGTTAAATGTGTCGTGGGGAAGAAAAGCAGCCCACCTGTGAAATGAAACGATATGGAAAGGACTGTGACAGAAATACTGAGACTATTAAGAGATGCCATGTATTAAATGCTCAGCAAGTGCTCGTTGTTATAATAATTTTTTGCCATATTGAAAAGTAAAATATTAAAATACTAGACTAACGTTTCTCAAGGCTGGAAAGGTCATCAAAAGCAAGGGAAGCCGAGAAACTGTCCCAGCCAAGAGGACCCTAAATGTAATGTGCTGTCCTGGATGGGGCCCTGGGACCGAAAAGGCGTTTGGCAAAAACTAAGGAAATCAGAATCAACTAGATTTTAGTTAAGGATAATTTATCCATGTTGGTTCACTGATTATAGCAAACTTACCATACATATTTATATAAGATGTTAATAGAAGGCGAAACTGGGTGAACTCTCTCTACTATCTTTTCAATTTGTTTTGTAAATCTAAAACTCTTCTAAAAGCAGTCCTTTCAAAACAAACAGGAAAGTTAAGCATTAGTTGACATTGTAAGGCGACCTTTTATAGACAGCATTCCTCCTAATAAAGGGGAGATCAAGCCTGCGCTTTACAGCAGGTGAGTAAAGAACATTTGTCTTTCACCAGACACATGCGCACACAGACAGGTGTGTACGCCATGCACACACATCACACTCGCCACCCACACGCACACACCTGTCCATACACACACACATTAGACCTGCTCCCGCCACGGAGCATGAGCGCTGGCTGTTTCGCTGTGGCTTATGTGTAGTAAGGGCTCAGGACTTCTGTCGCTCGACTGCGTCTGTATCTCACGTACTCGGGCTCTCAGCTGCCATCTCCCGGTGGACAGCTCCAGGCCAGCCCTGTCTGCGTCCCTTTTGCATGCCCAGTTTCCTCCAGGGTGCATTTTCTCAACTCAATCCCTTCAACTTTGAAATTAGACAGACAACTCTGTGCACATCCCCAAGGTGCTTGCTTACACACGCCCCTTCCCAGTTTCATACGACTGACACTGAATACTGATGACAGCCACCAGGATGCTCCATATGGGCCCGTGAAGAACGTTCAGAGAGTTCTTTCTTGTTCCTCCACATGTCCTGCCACCAAAGCCCTGCACTTCTTTCTTGCCAGGTCACCTTTGTCCCTTCCACCCATTTCTCCCTCTTGCAGGCCTCTCTCCCCCCTCCCTCCTCTTAGCACTAGAAGCTTGAGCAGTACATTCAGAGTCCATAGTCCACTGAGCTTTGCTGTTTGTAAATTTTGCATGTGTCTTACTAACTCTATTTTATTCTCGTAACAACCCTGTGAAAGCAGCACCACTGTGGTCCCATTCTACAGGAGACCACAGGCAAAAAGATAAAGTCACTTGCTCTTGATCACATAGCCATCAGTGCTAGAGATGTATTGGAACACAGGCTACCCAGCCCTACAGTCCGTATTCTTCACTTTGACACTCGTAAGCTATACCGAAGCACACCATGTGGTGCCCAGCCCTACCCATCTGAACATTGCTACCCCCTTAATTACCTCATTTAATCTTTGCTGCAACTTCTTGTGGCCTGCAGGTTGCTATAGTGAGCCCATTTTGCATATGAGAAAACTGAGGCAAAGAGAGAAAAAGTGATTGACCTAAGGTCTCAGGTTAGCTTGGTGGTTGAGCTGACAAACTGAGAAGCTCCTTATGCTAGGTATTTTTCCAATAAATTCATTATTTCATATACATTGAAACATATATGTATAAACAGTTTTATTGAGACATAACTCACATACCATGAACTCACCAGTTTAAAGTGTACAATTCAATGGCTTTTAGTGTAGTCACAGAATTATATAACCATCGCTACTATCTTATTTTAGAACATTTTTCTCACTCCAAAAGGAACCCAGTTCCCATTAGCCCCAATACTCTCTTCCTCTGCAGTCCTCAGGAATCACTAATCTACTCTCTGCTACTATGGATTGACTTATTCTGGACACTTCATATGAATGGAATGTTGCCATATGTGGGCTTTTGTGACTTAGCATGTTTCCTGCCCCCTCTGCCTTTCCTTATGTAGACCCTACTTTCTTGTTTCTTTGCATGTCGTATACTTTGTTAAAAATGTTTTATTTTTTTAAATATATTTTTATTGATTTCAGAGAGAGGAAGGAAGAGAGATAGAAGGAGATAGAAACATCAATGATGAGAAAGTCATTGACCTGCTGCCTCCTGCATGCCCCCAACTGGGGATCGAGCCCCCAACCCGGGCATGTGCCCCGACGGGGAATCGAACCTAGATTTCCTGGATCCTAGGCCAAAGCTCAACTGCTGAGCCACGCCCAGCCTGGGAAAAACTGAATGTTTTATATAACAGAATGTGGCAACTCTGGAAATCAGATTACCCCGCGCTCCAATCCACAGTTTATTATTACTTTTCTGTTACTACTGATTATTCATCCAGTGACTTTCCTGGATGAATCCTGTAAAATGCATATTCCTTGCTGTGCACAGGCCCTGAAGTCTTTGCTCAGTTAGCTTGGCTGGAGATTTCCTCATATGTCTTAAACCAATCAGTCTTCCATGTTTTGCCAAGGAACTCTGAGTGTGTGTTGGGGTACACCTTTTGATGTTCTATCATTTTACAGCTCTACCTTAACCTTCATTTCTTGCTTCTGTAGGACTTCAAGGTCAACTAGAGGTGAGCGTTTGGGGCTCTCTCAAGCCTTTCCTGGTCAAAAACACAGCCCTATGTGCACAGCTCTACATGTACACAGCCTATAGAGTCCTAAGAATATGTTAGAGCTTTTCAAAGTCCCCTATAGATATCTAATTTCCCAGATCTTCCTTTTAGGTTTTGGAAAGTTTCTTTTCTTTTCTTTTTTTAACTGGGATAAGCAGCCTTGGGTAGCTACAATGATAAACTGTTGCCTCTGATGATTTTTAACAAATGCACTGGGAATAGTGAGGATTTTTTCTAGTTGAGTGAGTACTAGGTCAGATCAAATGAAGACACAGCTCTGTAAATGGTGTTTTATCATTGAGTTCAAGACAGGTCAAATAGTGACAGTGCTCCAGGAATAGAACTTCACACTTAGCTTTCCCTCCTGCTGGCTGCTGCCATGGTTGTGAGGCTGCTGGTTTTCAGAGCTACTGTGGAGCTGGGGAGAAGGGCATGAGAGTAGGTCAAGTTAGAAATACCACAAACTTTGTTGTTATTAATAACGTTCAGCAATTTTTCTTGAATAAACACTCTTTAGATTGTTGCAGGCCTTTGAATAATTTCCAGAGTTATGAAAATGTCAATTTTGACAATGTTTGCCAGCCAGTGCTTTTGTTGCTTTTATGGAGGAATGAATTTACAGAGGTCCTCACCATCATTCTGTAAATCCCACGATCCACTGAACGTCTGAAAGCTAAATTTTTCACATCTAAAATGAGATTAGATGAGACAGAGCCAAATATTTGTAATAGCCAACGAGTTCTCTGCTATTCTCCCGTTCTGATTATCTTTATAAACAGAATTACCCAGTAGAGTTAGATTGTTCATTTTGCTGTTCTGCACCAACACTGGAAATAACTGCAGGGGATGTCACCTTCAGTTCACTTATCACAGTGAACTAAAGTGAACAAAATCTATGCTAAACCCTTAAAAGCCATAACATTACTTTGAAGCCACATAGATACTCATTAAACAGTCTTGAAAGTTAGCACATTCTTACTTTTCTTTAGTTTAAAAGAAGTTAAGTAGTAGGGCTAATTAAATTCAAGTAATAGGTCAAAACACATTTAATCTACTAAAACCTGTCTGATAAAATTGTTTTTATCAGGGGTGTGTGTTTTACTTTATCATAGGTACATAAAAGATATCCAAAGATAACCACATCCTAATCCTCAGAACCTGTGACTATATTACCTTACAGGGCAAGAGGGACTTTGCACATGTGATTAAATTAATGGTTTTGAAATGTGAGGATTACCCTGGATTATCTAGGTGGGTCCAATATAATAACAATGGTGCTCATAAGTGAAAGAAGCAGAAGAGGAAAAGTCTGAGAAGGAAGTTGGAATGATCCGATTGCTGACTTTGAAGATGGAAGGAGGCCATGGGCCAAGGAACGCTTGCAGACTCGAGAAGCTGAAAAAGGCAGGAAATGAAATCTCCCTTAGACACCCTTGGCCACCACCACGCAATGTTGTTTTTAGCTCCGTGAGATTCATTTCAGATCTGACCTCCAGAACCATAAGATAATAGTTTTGAGTTGTTTTAAGTCACTTAATTTATGGTAATTTGTTATAGCAGAGATACAAAACAAATTATATACCTTTATGTAACTTTACTTTAGGCAGGGAATTCTAAATTCATCTGCTATACAATCGTTGTAGTCCCATATGCTGGTGAAAAAATAATTGTAGGGGAAAGCAAATATGGAAGGGAGAGCTAAGAGTTGACTGGCTTGTAAATGCAGCTAGGATGAAAGCCTACTGTGGAGTTTAGATGCTTTTTTATTTTTTTTCAGATTAAGCTTTCAAACACCTCTTTATAATTAAGGTGGGTATAGAACTGAGTGTAAACTTAAAGCTTAAGACAGTTTATAGAAGGTGTTTCTTTACATCTTGGGGACGTCTTATGCATATAAAATATCTTGCTCTGTGATTTCTGCACTCATTTTGCTAACTCTGCAGAGCATGGTGATTTGGGTCACCCCTTTCGGTTTCATCCCGTGTCCCACCCACCACTGCCTTGTTGCTAGCCTTTAGCGTCACGCCAGAATTTACGCACTATATCGAGCCAGGTTTCTCCCAGTACCTTTTCCATTGCAAGTGCCGTGTACGTGTTGCCCATTGTCAAAGATGGAAATTGCCAGAGTTTCTGTTAACGTTGTGTGTGGAGTGGTGGGGGATGGGAGACTGCACCAAACTACCCCTGAATCATCCCAAAGACAACAGAGCTGCAAATTATTTGTGAGACTAATAAGGGTCCCAACTGAGTTGAAATAAGGCGAATTCCCTTCGTAAAGCAAACACTGTGTGCAACACTTTAGAATTCAAGTCTTAAAGACCACATACGTGGGCCATTCTTCATGTTCCACAATCTTTCTATCATCTCTCATTGGACCCTGTTTTTGGGTTTGTTTTCTCTCCTGTGCCTATGGGGGTCTTTGTCACTAATGATAGCACACAATTAAGAGGGAGGGAACTCGAAGTACACAGGTCTGGGAATATGTATCAGGGGTGGGATAAGGCGGAGGAAGGGAGATAACATGTGAAATTACTTCTGCAGAAGGAAACTCTGTTCTTTTTTTTAAAAAAAAGCCTATGTATCCCTTCCAAGCTAAGAATTACAAAAGCATCCTTCTGTTACACAAGTAACCTGATATTTACTCTCATGCTCAATTTTTTTGTTTTTTTGTTTTGTTTGCCATCATCTCTGCAAACAGACCTCCAGTGAAACACACATATAAATACATGGTCACCCCACATTTATACCTCTGCCAATTCTCCCCTCACATGTAAACTTTAGGAAGTTCGACTCTAAATAGTTTTCAAATCCAAGCTGCCACTTTGATTTCATCAAATCAAGCCCTGGTTGAGATCAAACCTTTGAAATGAGAAAAGATTTTTAATCCATTTACACCAGACGGGGTCCAACTCTCCGGTCTTGAGAGCTATACAGGATTAGGAATTCTGAAGCGCTTTCCCTGTTCCTACCTCCCACATACCCAGCATCTTTTATAGCTACTGTATCTTTTGATGCAATCAAATTGTATCAGCTCTGGCCTTGGAACAAAATCAGGGGAAGAATGTTCTCTCTAAGCCAGCCTTGCTGTAACGGTTGCTGTACTCTCCTGACAAAATGCTGCCCCTTTTCTATGAGGATCAGCAAATGAAAATGAAAACAGGACTCCTGGAAAATAAGCCTGAAGCTCAGCCCTTCAGTAAGGGCTGAGAAAACCAAGAAAATGACTGAGATTATAACAGAAAGGTATTTTGGTAATAAGCTTGAAACATTTGCCTGGAGGACAAATGAACAGAAATGGCAAGTTTCTTCACAAATATTGAAATTTTGGACTTAAAAAATCATTGTCTAAGATGATTTTGTGTTCCTTTTCATCAAAACAGAAATACTGTTTGTGAAAGAATCTACCTTCGATTTTATTTTCTTATAACTGGCACCTTGAAGAATTATTAAATTTTTCGTAGCTGTCATCGACTCCACATAGTTATTTCCCTTTTCTTCTGCTGGCACTCGCCAGAGAGCAAAGATTGCATTTTATGTTCTCAGGTTCAAATCACAACAGAAGGTAATTTGTGAAGTTATGAGTTACACAAGCAAAGCTGAAGAGCCTGCTCTTCGGAACACAACCCATGGGTGTAAGTCTGGCTGTCGTAGTGGGTGGATGGCGTCGAGCTCATTCAGAGTCGATGTGACAAGCACGTGTGCCCCTCGGAGCCTGCCTTGGGGCTCCTGAAATGCGATCGAGGCGCCACCTGTGAGAGGGGCCCTAAGAGTGGGAAAGGCTATTTGTCATTTGTGGCATCTGCAGCCAGATCTCCTCCTATGTCATCTCGAGTTTCAGTGAATATATGCTAGATTTTTAAAATACATAGAAGTGTTATCGGATTAAAAACAGGCAGTTGGAGTTTGCATGTAACAGGTAACGCGTTGAAAAAGATTATTCCTTAGAAACATAGACTCCTGACATTTGCTAGCTAAGAACAACAATATGAGGGAAGAGAGAACAAACAGGTGGGTGGACAGGCCAAGAGGGGTGTCAACAAACAGCACCGAGCCCTTGGCATCTTAGGTTTTCATTATGGGAAGCGCCACGAGGCACTTTATCACAGTGAGCTCTAGTCCCAGTAAGTCACTTCCTTCTCTGCGAAGGTCAAGATGCTCAGGAGGTTGCAGCTGACACAGTCAGTGCTCAGCCACTCCCCTGGGGGCTTCGGGCCCTTCCTGCTGAAGCCCCCCAGCCCGGCTGCCAGGGCCAGCGCTGGTGTCTGCGGCAAAGCTGCTAGAATCCACTTCACCCGCATCAGTGAGCCTGGGATTGATGTCTCTCCCAGGTGCCCCCTTAACCAATGACACAGTACTGTGGGGTGCAAGCACCACAGTCCCTCTGCGCCTTGGTTGGGATCACTCCGCAGTATGTGTTTTATACCATCCCCAGAGCTTTCTGGTGAAATTACATGTCAACTGCCCTTAGTATCGTCTGGCTTAATAACGCACACCTTATTTGGTGCCTTTTCTTCCTTGTGTCACCTCCACATCTCTGCTCCACCTTCCCACATCTCCAAAGACACACACACACAAAACCAACTACTTTCCCTTAAACCACGTTTCAGGCTCTGCTTCTAGGGCGGAACCCAACTAACAGAGGGGACCTTTACAGAATTGTTGCAAAAGGGATACTGGGTTCCCTAGTCTTCAAGTGGTAACTAGAAACGAGATAGACACGCCATCAGAGTGTAGTGGAAAGATCCTTTCCTGAGCTAAAACTCCCCTTCCATCCCCTACTAGACAGTGCCCGGGGCAAAGCCCTCTTTGTCACTGAGCCTCGTCTCTACAGTGCAGAGCGCACCTCCCCTTGGGAGCCATGTGAAACGACGCATTTACAAGGAGCTGCTCTTCCAAACAGGCGAGCAGTGCCCGATGTTCCTTCTCAAGCTCCCTCCACCATCTTCGCTTCTGCCTGGGCCCCTCCCGGCCAGTGGTGGCTTACTCAGAAGAGCAGGCAATGACCATGCCTAGAATAACCCCTGGGAAGAATGGAGCCAATGGATCAAAGTCCCCGTCTTCACGTGGGTGGTTCTAGGAAGCACTCAGGACCCTTCTGAGGAAGCTTAGATGGAATGGGCCGGATCGCCCACCGCATCGCCCATGGTGGCAACCTTGCCAATCTCCCCTGCGACCGGCCCTCCTCCTTTCCGCGGCTGATCCTCCCACTCCCTCCCCCGCTTCCCGGCTCGCTCACCAAATAAACAGCCTGTGCTCCGGTCCTTCTCCCAGGGTCTTCTTTTGGGGGAGATCCATGCCAAGATGTGCGGGTTGGAAAATCTTCTAACTTAACATCATATTTGAGATTGTGCTACGGCCTCAATAGGCATCAATAAAACCCCATGAGAGCCCATCCACTTAAACGAGAGCGTCCCAGCGGCACCTGCCTGGGGAGCCTCACACGTCTCTTCATTTCCTCATTGGAGACTCTTCGGATCCAGTTTACAAGCTGCATGAAGACCTCAGAGGCCCGCTCTTCAGGGAAAGGAGAAGGAAGGAGAGGCTTTGTGCAGGTCATCTGGACAGGGCCCAGCCCCCTACAACTTAGATAAAGGGAGGGCCACCTCATTCACACTTATTATATCTCCACCCATGGACTGAGCTTCAGGGAGCTCCCCAATCCCAGGGCACCCTCTGCCCCCCAAGAAATACCGAGTCACCTTGCAATATCAGCTTCCTTCAAGGCTCCTAATTATTGACACAAGGATTGCTTTACTTTTGGCTCATAGGCTAAGAAAATCAGACTTTGCTCTAGTTTTAGATGTTCTCTCAAAAGCACCTAATTTCAAAAAAATAATATAAAATGTGGCAGCTTTAAATGTTTCCGTCACAGCCGAGTCTCTGCAAAGCCTTTATTTTTGCTGTTGTCCGGTGATCACCCCCCCCCCCCCCCGCCCAACTTCGACAACTGCTCTCAGCCTCATGAAGTGGCTTTATTGAATTCGTGGGCCTTCCGTGGGAAAGAGTTGCCTCCATGTGACCTGAGTGCTGAGAAGAGCAGGAGGGAGTGGAGTCGTGTGTGGGCAGAGGGGTTCCTCTAAGGAAGGGCGTCCCAGGAACCGGTAGAAAATGCTCTGCAGACTCTCATAAAAACCAGCAGCTCATTTTTTCCTTTCACCTCAGTAAAGAAACGTGGTGGAAGGGCTTCGTTTCACGTTGCTAACATCTCCCCGGCTCCTGGGGAGGTGCGGAGAGCATGCAAAGAGGAGAAGGTGGCTTGCTTTATTTAGACAGCCTTTCTATATTTTTTAAGCAGCGAGGCCCATGTTGGAATGAAGTTCAATTGTGTCCTTCTCTCTGGGCGTGGGTATTTACTGCGCGTTGCGGAGCCAGGAGGGTTACCATGAGGTTGCATGCGCAGGTTGCCTTTGCGCATTGGGGGGCTGCGCAGGGATGGGAAGCTGATGCTGTCCCTTGGCTGGAGCTCTAGCCCATTCTCTCCCCCCCCCAAGAGAGAGGAGCGGCGGCCACAGCCACGCCAGGGTTTAACTTTGGGAGGAAACTAAGGCTTGACTGCTGCTCTTGACCCGGGAGGGTCAGCTCCAAGCCCAGGGCTGCCTAGAGGAGGGGGGTGAGTTAGGACCAGGAGGGTGCAGGGAAGCAGGCATTTGCGCCCCGAGAGAGGGGGCTGCTGGGGTTCAGGGCTGCTGGTCAGGTGGGAGGACTGGGCAGGTCCCAGGCAGGAGGGAGGGGAGGAGGGGGAAGAAGAAGGGGAGAGAGAGGGGGAAGCAAAAGGTGTGGGGGGCGGGGTGGGTGGAGAAGAAAAGGCACTTTTTTAATAGGTCTTTTCTGAAAGGCCCATCATCTCCATTTACTGTGTCTCAATAGCTGGGGCTCAAAGCACAGCCCCGTGTGGGCCAACTTCTGCCTCTCCTGGGATGATCACTTCCCAGGAGGCAAGTGAAAGAGCTAATGGGAAAGAGTAGGAGAGGCAGGCAGGGGGGAGGGGAGGGGGAGAGGGCAGGGGGAGGAGAGGGAGAGGAGAGGGAGAGGGGTGGGAAGGAATGGAGAAAGAAAGAGAAAGGGGTGGGGGAGGGGAGAGAAAAGAAAGGGGCAAAACCCCTTGCTGACACGGGGCATAACTTAATTTTCACGGTGCCGGGACAGCTGTATCGTGTAATCTGCCATGGCATGCCATTAAAGCTTCAATGACTTTACTGACCCAGAAGGGAAACTCAGACCGTGGAGAGGCTTTTGAAAAGAAGTGGTGATCTTTCACGATTTATGAGCTTGTCTTAAAGAAACAGACTCCACTCACTTTAAATTAATCACCCTTTCCAGGGTGCATAGAAGTCGGGGTCTCCGTGCTGTGCCTTGCAGAGGGGCCTGGGGAGCTGGGTCTGCCTGACTCGGGGCGCGGCGAGGGCTGGAGGCGATGCCAGCGGCAGAGGTGACCACGGCGGATGGGAGGGTGTTCCCTGCTGTCCCCCTGCAAAGGGGAGGCCGGGCGTCCTCGGAAGGGAGGCCCGAGGTCAGGGCGGGGATGGCTGGCAGCGGGCGGGAGGAGGGCCTGTGTGCGGTGGGGAAAGGCCTTATTCACGTTCTTGGACTTGCATTCATTGTGCAGGGAGAAAAAAGAAACCAGGAGGGATATCAGGCATTTCACACCCTGATGAAATGCGAGACCTCCCGTGTGATTAAACCCCTGAAAGGAGAAGTGAGGTATTAACAGACCCACTTTCTCCCCCCTCGTTTTACATATTTCTGAGAACAAAGGGTAAAAACATCCTAATGTGCGTATGCTTACTGTTTAAATTTGGCGAAGATATATTTTCCCCAACAGGGGCTTTTTGGAGCACTGATGATCAGAAAGTAGTTATGTCCAAGTGAAAAATCCCAGAAATATTCTTTAACTTAATATAACCAAGCAGATGATTTGCACTTATGTTCAGCGCACCTTTGCAAACCCGGGGGCTTTCTGTGGGCGATAGGGTAACCTCTGCAGAGGACAGATGTGCTATGGTATAGTCCCCCGCAAAAGGCCTTCCCTTCATTTCATCTGGGGATTCCCTTTGAACCTGTCCTGTGTGTTTGGGGTGGTGTTTTAACATGCCCTGGAGACTTTTGCATTTTTAAGGTTTCACTGACTGGTTACCTTTGAACAGCTTCAGATGCGTTGAAGGCTATTCAGCTCCTTCCAAAATCTGCTCCTCAATAAAACTTTTTCTGGTGGTAGAAATGGCATCTAGATAAAAAGAAATTTCAAGGACAGCAGATAGACTAAATCTGTTCTTCTGATTTTTGGTAAAATATTGTATCTGGTCTTTGGATAGCAATTAGAACAGACTGCCTTCTTAAAACGTGGTCCATATTTAAACGTTTGGTGGAAGTCAATAGACTTCTGAGGATTTGTGCACTGAGATGATTGAATGGAGCTAAGGCAGCAGCCATGCTATTGACCTTGTGGGGTGCTCAAATGTGGTCCAACTGAGGTAACCTGGCACCTTCTGTCACCCCTAACCCTTCTGAGGGGATGTCATTACAGGTGCACATCTTGTGCCCACCACCAGTCAGGGTTGGGATCACTCTGCAGCATGTGTTTTGTATCATTCCCAGAGCTTTCTAGTGAAATTACATGTCAGTTGCCCTCAGTATTATCTGGCTTAATAATGCACAACTTATTTGGTGCCTTTTCTTCCCTGTGTCACCTCCCCACCCCTGCTACGCTTTTCTATATCTCCAAACGCACACACACACACACACACAACCAACTACTGTCCCTTAAACCATGTCTCTGCCTCTGCTTCTGGGGGGAACCCAACTAATAGAGAGGACCCGTTCAGAGTCATTACAAAGGGGATACTGGGTTATGGGAACTGCAAGCAGCCTATTTGGGAAGCAAATTCACATTTGGCTGGAGATTTCATCAAAGGCCAGAGCAGGAGAGTCTCACATGCTTTGTTAAGTAGCTCAATTTTTAGCTCATTGATTAGAATTTTCCAATAGGTGAATCACAGACCCCTGTATGGGAACAGGAAGGTGTTCCAGGAGATCAAGTTGTAAAATGCATTATAGGATCTATTTAAAGTTCCATTAAAACAATTCTCAAATGAAGTATGACTTTTACTCCCTTAAAAAAAAGGCAGGGAGAGTGCATGGCAATTAGTAGAGGTCAATGACCATACTTAAAAATCATCACTTGGTTTTTTAAAATTGTTTTAGTTTTCAGTCACACAAAGTTTATGGACTGTTGGTTTGAGGAAGAATCATAAGGAACAAAGGTTTCAAAACACAAGATTCGTGGGGAGCATAAAAGTGAAAATAATCCTCAAAATTGCCTCCAGATGATTATCACCAGGTCAGTAAATAATACTGCTCTAATAAAAATTCTTCTGCAGCACGAGGACCTCACAAGGCAGCGTGGAAGAAGACACTGGTGATTGTATCCACTTTAGCCTTACACTTGCTACTGATAAACACCCCTGACACCCACAATGCTTCATTTGTATAATGATTATGGACAGGGATCTGAAACCTTTTGTTTTCTCATCTCTTAGAAGCAAAACAGGAAAATTGGGGGTTTTTTTATAAACATAATTTTTAAAATACGCTTTTATTGACTTGATAGAGAGAGGAAGGTAGGAGATAGACACATCAATGAGAAAGCATCATCGATTGGCTCCCTCTTGCACCGCCCCCTCCCCCTGGGGATTAAGCCTGCAACCCTGGCATGTGCCCTGACCGGGAATTGAACAGGTGACCTCGTGGTGCGTGGGTTGATGCTCAACCAACTGAGCCACATTGTCTGGGCAAACATCATAATTTTTAAGTGCAAAATTTAAGAGTTCCAAATATCAGGTCATAAAAAAGACTTTCATGTCAATTGTAAAGCTATGAAAAGTAGTTCAATTTCTCTCTTCAGTATAAAATATATTTTTACCTAAACTGAACAAAATATAATACATCTTTTAGTAATGCGTTCATCAACAAATAATGATTTTCCTTACACATTTAATTTACAGTCACCTGAGGGCATGCACCATATTAACTGGGAGAAAGTAAAAACTTACCTTTATGTACTACTGATATTATTGAATTTTTATGTCAGAAATAAATTTTATAATCTGTGCAAATATACTTATATATGAAATAAAACATTTTACTTGAGATAATTTTAATCACAGTCCATTAAAAATCAACAAATGAAAAATATTCTTAGGAGGCTTCATTATATTATATATTAGATTGAAAAGTGTTCTGGCAAGTGATCAAAGTTGGAGATGCTGATAAGGTTGAGGGGAAGCCAATGGAAACAAAGGCAGATCCCAGAGCACATGGTGCAAGATTTACTGGAGGAAAGTGTGATATTAGAAAATGTCCCTGACCCCCTGCTTCAGAATGGATTGGAATTAACACAATTTTATGCAATAAGTTTCCAACTGGCTTTTGTCTTACTCCCTGGGCTAAAAAAGCAGCCTGTGGAGAAAGTGTCTAGAATTCATGTTCTTCACATACACCAGTGGGATAACTTCTGGCAGACGATACCTTTTATGGGGGGAAATTGTAATGGTAACCCCCAGGAAAAAGTCTCTGCATTATCTGGGCTAGGGAACCTGCAACATGTCTGGAAGCTGATGTGGGTTTTGTTATCTCATTCAGGAATAGCAAGGCCAACAGATCAGGAGATAAATATCAATGAAAAGATAGTTTCTTATAGTTCTTAAAAAGATGGGGCATGCAAAGTCATGCAGGGCCACATGGAGAAGCACCAGGGCCAGTCAGGAGGCAGAAGGAGCAGAAGAAAAACATGGGCAAGAGTTTTTATTGTGGTTTCTGTAGGAAGGAAATGGGCAGGGCTGGGTAAACAGGTTTAGGATTGGCTGGATAATTTCAGCAGACTCTGAGGTGTAAAGAGTGTCTCTAGAGGTCTGAAACCTGGCCCTCTTGTGATTAGGACAAGGAAATAGGGCCTGGAGTGTGAGAGTTTAATAAAGGAAGTAATGGTGGGAGGCTATGGTGGTGGTGGTGGTGATTGTATGGGTTCTGAGTTGGCTGGTTTGCATATGAAAGGTGCACTCACTGGTGAGTCCTTTACTGTCTCTAGGAATTGGTGAGCCCCAGAAGGAGCTGTCCCTCCAAGCCAGCAAGGCCCAGGATGTGGAACATCAGAAACACGGAAAATAAAACAGACATGATTAATGCAACTGGTCGCTTTAAAGCCACTGAATAGATGTCAAATCTGGTGACTTACAACTGACCATCACGGCATATGGAAGGGGAGGGCAGGTGGCAGCAGATCACGCCCAATCCATAAATTACTTTACCTTTTCCACAAATGCATAGTAAGCAGCATGACTGTGTCGGAAAACTCTACTTTCTTTAATAACACAGAACTCAGAATTCCTTAGTCAAAAATGGGCAGATTTCACTGGTCAGAAAAGGAGGCTGTGCCACTCAGCAACAATCCTGGTCTCTCTCTCTAGGATTCACATTCTCCTCGGCATTTTTAGCTGAAAATTTCTGCTACCACCATGTGAGGTTCAAAGAATTGCTGGTTTTCCTTTAACAATCTGGCCCATGTATGCTCCTCCCTTATAACTGGCTTCATAGCTGGAATGTTCAAAAAAGACTTCTTTTTTTTTTAAATATATCTTTATTGACTTCAGGAAGAGGAAAGGAGAGGGAAAGAGAGAGATAGAAACATCAATGATGAGAGAGTCATTGATCGGCTGCAGCCCCCAACCCGGGCATGTGCCCTGACCGGGAATCGAACCCTGATCGCCTGGATCCTAGGTTGACGCTCAACCGCTGAGCCACGCCCGGCTGGGCTTGAAAAAGACTTCTTAAGGCAAGGACAAAGCAAAAGAGAAAAAAAATAGGCATTACCTTACCTATTTCTGGCTTATAAAATGGTGATCACTCCTCTTTAGCTTGTGATGCACCTCACAGGTCCTCTTCTGCCCAGAGCCCCAGTTGTGCCCAATTCAGGTGATTATGTCTAACCAACACTACCCAGAAGGGAACTCCTAGACATTCAATTTTCTCAAAGTAAAGACCAAGGAAAGGAGCCTACATTGGCTCTTCCATCTATCTCAGTCACAATCTCCCAATTCCTGTTTCCAGTCTAAGGAATCCAGTCTTTATCTGGGTGAACAACCTCACCCTTAGGAAGATTCTTTACCAACAGGGATTTTGTCTCACACGTACAGGACCAGTAACACATAAAAATTTAAAATTCTAAGGTCTACCCCTGCAAGATTCCAGCCCCCTGATGTATACACCCTGTATAATCACTGGGACTTGTGACTATAGTGAAATTGTCACCCATGATAAGATTTTGTTATACGGCACAGTTCGTATTAAGAAAGGGAGACCATTCTCAGTGGGTCTGACCTAATCAGGTAAACCCACAAAAGAGACTGGCCTCTTCTTGGTGAAATAGATTTGAAGTATGACGGGAATAAGACGTAAGAATGAGTCTCCATTGCTGGCGTTGAAGACGAAGGACCGTGTGGCACGGATGGTGAGCAGCCTGTAGGAGTTGAGTGTGGCTCTCTGCTCACAGACAGCAATGAAACTAGGAACTCAACCCCCCATAGCAAGGAACTGGATGTGAACTTGGAGGGGGGCACCAAGCTCCAGCTGAGAGTGCATCCTGGTTGACACCTCGATTTTAGCCTCGTGAGACCCTGAGCAGTACACCTAGTCACTGTGCCTGGATTTCTGACCTAAGAACTAATAAATGGGTGCTGTTTGAAGACACTGAGTTTATGGTACTGATTTGCAACAACAGAAAACTAATACAAACTCCAACCTTATTGAGAGATATCCATCTAATCAGGTCATGGTGCAGTGCAGAAAAATTAATGGTAGTGGGTTCTATTGCAAGAAGACTCAGTGTGCTCTGGGGTCTGCCGTGAAAATAGCAGCTGAAAACTGGTGTTTACAATACTCACTGCCTCTTAATACGGAGATACTTAGGTAGGTTTATTAACAGGTAAATCACCCGAACGGCATCACCATGCATCATTATTTCCAAGAAAATGGTCAAAAGGGTAATAAAGGGTATGAGGAACACCGTGAAGTGGGCTCTTGATGGAGAAGCCACCAGACTGGCCGATTACTCCTTCCTCTCTACATGGTGAACAGAGGCAGTGCGTCCTATCAAGTTACTCATCCGCTAAAGCCTTAAACCCACCACTTTCCAGACAATGGCGAGTCTTCTGGGTGCTGCTGTCTGCTTTAATCCTTGCTCAAATTTACTAGCAGACCTGCCCAGGAACCTGAGAGTTGGGTTCCTGACACTGTAATTGAGTTCAAAAGGCACCGTGTCATAAAATAGTCAAAGAGTAACTGCAACCATGTGGCATCACCACATTGACCAGTGGCAGAGAGGTCTCTCATAGGAGCATTAGACAACAGAGAAATGCCTTCCAGTCTTTCTGAGCCAACACGTATTGATGCGGGGATGTTTGCAAGCGTAACCTAGGTGTACTCAGATGTTTTCTGCCCTGTAGCAAAGCTGAGAGAGTTTGTGGGTTATGCGCAGTTCCCAGCGTTAGCTAAAATCTCAGCCCATTGAAACGACTGCTTTAGAAAGCAATATGGCATTGGTTTGCAGCTAGACCTCCTGAGGATAAACAAAATGAACAAGGCATGCTTTTTTTTCTGACTACCAAAACTGCTGACAAGGAATCATCTGGTGATTCCCACTGACAGTTTCAAAGAAGAGTTCTCAGGGCTTCTCAAGGGCTTTTTCGTTAAAAGGGAAGGGGACCATGTGTCCTGTCTTTGAGTTCAGATATGCTGCACGATTTGCATCAGCAATAACTTATCTCTGATGTAATAGCACAGAGAAAGCTGTGACCTTAAAGTGTCCTGACCTCTTTGAGCCTCTGTTTTTGATATAGAAAATAAGGACAATTTCTGTGTTACAGAAATATTGTGAGAACCAAATAAAATGATGTTAAGTAAATAACTTTGCACAATTCTTGGCACATATTAAAAATAAATGAGAGATATCCTCACCACCGACATCATCACCACAAGTGCCATCGTCATCACCATCATCACAATCACCATCATCACCTTCACCACCATCACCACCATCACCTTTACCACCGTCATCATCATAACAAACACTATATAATGCCACTATCGTCATGGTCACCATCATCACCATCATCAATATCATCATTCAAAGAAGAACATTGCTAGTGAGAGCTTGCTACTCTTTAGCCTGCCTCATTTTATCTAGCTTCAACATCTCCTTAAATACATTTTTACTTACATGTTAAAAATGTTAAACCACCAAGAAAGAAGGCACAGGCAATATAATGAAGCCCTCATACATGTGGTTATTCCTTGTCTAACTTTCCATGCTAAAGTACTTGCTATGGTCTAAATGTTTGTGTCCCTACAAAATTCATACATTGAAATCCTAACCTTCAAAGTGGTGGTATTAGGGGGTAAAGTTTTGGGAGGTAATAAGGTCTTGAAGGTGGAGCCCTCACGGATGGGATCAGTGCCCTTATAAAAGAGGTCTGAGAGCTCCAGCCACATGAAGACGCAATGAACAGACAGGGCCTGTGAACCGGGAAGGAGGCCCTCACCAGGTGCCAAACCCGCCTGCAGCCTTGGACTGCCCAGCCTCCCGAGCTGTGAGAAGTTTCTGATGTTTGCAAGCCACCTAGTGTACGGTGTTCTTCTTATACCAGGTTAAATGGACTAAGAGTCACACAATTCTTTGCCTCTCTATTAAAAATAAGTAAATAAATCTCTCTCAGGGCAAGCATATCCCGTTTCCTTATACAAGGTCACTAATATTAGAGAAATCATATTTATATGGCAGCTCCTTCCCCATCATTCTTGAGAATATTTATTCTTTGGATATGGTTTTAAACACCTGCACCCATGCCCCACCCACTCCTGTTTCCGAGTAGGCATTCCATATAAGATTCTAGAAAACAAAAGCTGTAGCAATGGACACAGTTACATCTTTCTCACTACAAAACCTTTTCTTAAAATTGAGTGTATGCAGGTTGACTTCTGTAAAACTTTTCCTGAACTCTGAAAAGATCGGTTTTCTTGTTTTGTTTTGCATTTTTCGTTTTTGGAGAAGTACTTTTTATTTTTTACCTTGCATGTTCCAGGTTAATCCCATTGGAAAGAATTAAACAACAAAAAAAGAGAAATGAATATAATGGAGATCAGAGAAGGAGAGGGAGCATAGGAATTGAGGTTTTGCAGCATGAAACTTCAGTGCACCTCGCCATTAGGATTCCCGTGTGTAAATTGGCAGCAATGTCATCTCTGCTTAGTATGCTCTCTCTGAGCCTCATAAGAGGTGCAGAAGTCCGAAGGTGCAAGAGAGCACAGTGAACGTCAAGACCCAGCACCTGCCTTCCCACCTCCCAGGGGCAGCTGCTGTTGGCAGTTACTATGCACAGCTTTCCAGCATTTAGCAGGTAGTAAAGATTTTAAAAATCATGGCATGTTTAGCGACACTGTTCTGCATCACGCTTTCTTCACTTTGACAGTAGACATAAAAAAACAGCCTTATTCTTTTTGATGGCTATATAGTATTCCAGTGTGTGGATGGGCTATAATTGAATTAACTAATCTTCTTCTGATGAATATTTATATTGTTTCCAATGTTCTACTACTTTAAGCAATGCTGCTTTCAATATCATTTAGATACATTTCCACAAGCTCTTTTTATTTTTAAGAAATAAGTAGTTCATTGGATTGCTGGCAAATTCAGTTCTCCCAAATTATTTTTGTTAAAATATATTCAGTTCCTCAACCAGGAAGTCTCATTTAGAGATGTCTTTTTAGCCTAAAATACTAGAAATCATTGTCAAGTGGCCTTTTTTGTGTGTGAGAGAGAAAATATTCCTCTCCCAATGCTATCTTAAGTTTGATTGCTGTGTTCCGCAATGTAGTTAACCTTCCAAATCTACACTCAACAGTTTTTCCTATTTAAGTCATCGCCTACCTCCCAGACTTCACAACATTTCACTCTTAAAAGTAGCTGTCTTCCTGGGGCTTTGCCCACTTATGTGTATGTTACACAGATATTCTCAAAGGAAAAAATGTGAATAATATCACTTGTTTAAATAACTAACATTATGTATAATCAACTGGGATTTTCTTCATAATCTATAAATGGAAAATATATATATATTTAATCAAAATCATTTGTGAAATGTCTGCTTGATTAGGATCTTAGGTTATTACCATTACACATGCAAATGCATACATACATACACAATGACATGTAAATGAGCACTTCCCACTGGACTGTGGTCTAGAAGATAGTAATTAGGACTCATGATGCCATGTTATGGTCTATTTTAATTATGATTCAAGAGGTTTTCATAGAACACTTCTCTATGTTCACCATTCCTTTTCCATATCTCATTGTTTGCTCTTGGCTACTTTAGAGCTATATAAAATTATGAATGCCTAATTTAACTTTCGGCTGTGTTCCACAGAGTAGCAGAAAATTCTAATATATGCACCAAAATTTCAACCAATTTTCTCAGAGTACAAACAGCATGGTTGTTCATTGAACCAGCCTCTATTAGCATGACTTGTACGGGACTTGTAGGATTGTGGGCTTAAGGGAGCTTTAAGATGGTCTCCTTCAATCTTTCATCTCACTGGTAAAAAACTAAGCTGCGGAACAGACTGTACTTTCCCAGGATAAAACAGCAAAGCTAAGATGAAACTTCTGACTTCCCAATCCCCAGTTTGATATTTTTTCCTTTTTAAAAATCTAATTGACCATCTTGTTATTTTAGCTACTTTTACTCTCCTAGGGTTGGAGTCTTTGTGTTATTTCCAATAATTTGTGTACCGTATGTGTGTTTACATAAATGTTGGGAAATATTTAATCCCTGGATGAAATTTTAAATCACTTGGCTCACGGTTTGGGTTTTTTTTACTCCTATAATTATCAGTACTATTCTCTCTTTCTTAGAGCTATTCTGTTCCCTCAGTGACCTCCCAAACAAAATATAAATGTGACAGGTAAATATTAAACCATTTGTGTGTGTGTGTGTGTGTGTGTGTGTGTGTGTGTTCTCCCATCTCAGTATCATTCTCTTTCTGTTCCAAGAAGTACTCTGACTTGCTTGCCACAGGAGGGCATGGAGAAGTGTAGTCAAGAAGATGGAGGGAAGAGGTCTCCCCAAAAGTAAAGAGATAGAGGTGATGGGGCTTCTTGGTCCATGGGCCCTGTGGTAGGGGTGGAGCAGAGAGTGGAAGGATGACTAGGGTGGTCCTTTGGGGAGTAGAGAGGCCCCCAGCTCATTTCCTACCCAAGGAAGAATCAACAATACTGGATTTCAGGATCCCTTATTGGCTTGGCCAACAGGACCTCAGTTTGAACCAGAAGCCCAAATACCAGAGCTCCTTCCTCCTAGTATTTAGCTCTGCTTGAGATGCTTGGGATGTTTGCACAACCCTGCAGGGTGTATCTGCAAACATGCCAGGCATCTCAAGTAGAGCTAGTCATCTTTTCACTCTCTGCCCCACCCCCATAACAGAGCCCATGGACCAAGAAGGCCTTGCATTATTTATCTATTATCGTATAACAAACCACCCCATGACTTAGTGGCTTAACATAACAAAAATCATTTATTTTATCTGCAATTTAGGTTGGTCTCCTCTCTGCTCCTACCAGAGTCAAGAAGAGTGGCTTGACTTAGGGCTGGAGAATCTACTTTCCAGATGGTTCACTCACATGGCCGGCGAGTTGGTTCTGCTGTTGGCTGGGAGCTTGCACTATAGGTTAAGATCTCAGCTCTAGATCTTCTCCATTCAGTCCTCTCCAAAGGCTGTTGGGTCTCCTCTCACAGCATGGTGGATGGTATCCAAGAGACCAGGGAGACTTAACCTCCAGAGTCACCAATGTCACTTCTACCTCCTTAGATTCAGAGGAAGGAACATGAACCTCATCGCTCAGGGAGGACTGTCAAAGCCATAGTGTATGCAGAGCATGTGGGATGAGACGTAGTTTTTGATTATTTTTGGAAAATACAATCTGCCACAGCCCCATGACTCCAATTGAATTTTGCACCTGTTCTCTTTGCATACCCCTAATGTCTTACACCTCCTCCCAAGGACATCTATTTCCAAAGGCAATCCTGCTGAAGCCTTGGATTTAGATAAAGCTATAAGCACACCTGGTATCAAATTCTCACTTCAGAAGAACCAGCAGCTCACATCCGTACCTTCCTTTTCTGACCTGAACGGAAACAGGAACTATCTGCTAGGCTTTGGTAAGAATACTTTCGATGCTGCTTCAACTTTACCCTGGGGCCTAATTCACAGGGTGAGTAATTCCAGCGGCCATTCACCCTCCCCAGAGAGGAGCAGCAGGTGTGTTTCTGAGACACGACTTACACACTTCTTGTGTCTCTTGAATATATGCTCTGATTCCATGAGGCAGCTGCTTCTGCCTTATCACCATCAGCCCAGGCAGCCCGGGGAGCGCCTGTTCCCGGCCCCCTGGGAGCTTCACCTGCCGCCGGGACTGCGCGCAGCGGCGAAAGCCCTCAGCTCCGCGCCCAGGAAAGGGGCGGCCAGAGCCAGCGGTGATGGTTCCCACAGCCACTGTGCAGAATCCGCACAGGACTGGGACTCGTGGCCCAAGGAGATGTGACTGCCTGGTGACTGCAGGCTCGGCCAAGCTGCAGGGCCACCGTCCACCCCACCGCTGGCTGGCCGGGAGGTGGCCTCAGTGAACAGAACACGGGAGGGCCGGGCCGAGCGGCTGAAGCGTGTTCATCGGATGCGCTTCACCCGTCCGGGGAACCCTTCGCCCCGCTTCCCAGGGCCCTCGGGCTCAAAAGTGAGGGTCTGAAGGAGGAGGGTTGGAAGCAGCCCTGTGCTCCCGAGGAAGACTCGCCGCCCCGCTCGCTTGCGGACAGACGCGCCGCACAGCACTGTCCCCCGGACCCTTCAGGTCACCGATCTCCTGCTGGAGTCTCTGCCTAACGGTAAGTTATTTGTTCAGAAAGATTTTATGACTCCCATAAAATGTCAATTACAGTTTTAAAATAACTTGTAGTTTTTCTGTAACATGATGCTGCCATCTTGGTTCCCAGAGGGTGTATTAAATTCAAGGAGCAATAACAAATCATTTAAGCAATAAATAAATAACCTGAGACAGAGCGTTGTTAAGAGTTAATAGTCTCCCATACACTCAATAGAGGGTGAGGCTCCACTCAATTAAAGTGACCCCGGGGGGAGGAGGGGCAGGGGCCAAACTGCACCCAGCCGTTTTGTTGAAGGTATTCAGCCCGCGCACATTCATTTCCTTCTTTATGTCGTCTCCTTTCAGCGGGCGAGGCTCTCTGCGCTCCCTGGGCCCAGAGAACAATTACGGTACAGTCTCAGGGAACAGAAAGAAAACTGGGGTCATAAATATGTTAAATGGGTGCGTGGGTTTAAGTGGCTTTGTAAACGAAACACGGAGGGAACCTCAGGCTAATTAATGAATACGAAGCAGTGGGGAAGCTGCAGGGTTTTGGGGGGACAGTCTTGTCCTGGGGTGAGAAGGCAACGTCTGTATAATTCTTTTCCCGCAGGCAAAGAGAAATCTTTAAATCTTAATTTCTCTAATCAAGTTATAGCCTTGGCCTGAATGAATGGTTTCACAGATATTTGAAAAGTGGTGTCCTTGTATTCTGAGGAGGAACATCAGGCTATCTTTAAAAAGTGGGGAATTAGTGCTTTAAATACAGAATCACAGCTTCTTCAAATACAGGGACCCTTTCCTAGTAAGTGGCCTTTGAAAATAAATTCCGACTGGGTCAAAGCAAAGATTAACATTTTGCAATGGGACTTTTCCATATGTTCTAAAAATATTTGTTTTTCTGTTTGGAGAGCTTACTATTTTTTCCTTTTGTTCTTTCTTCACCTTTTTTTCCTCCATTTTTTAGCACAAATAGCTTATCTCTGTGGGAAGGTAAAGGCTGTCTGCATGTCTCATATGACTCATTTTGAAGCCACAAGTGGTTTCCTGAACTTGCCTATGAGGCAAGCCGGCACTGGTACTCTGAAATGTCCCTGAACTTGGAGGATGCTCCCGCCGTGAGGACCAGCCAGAGACCAGAGGCCAAACAGAGGCCACAGCGGAGATGCAAATGGACAGAGGGGTCCGGGAGAGAAATGGGTGGGGGGGACTGAGAGGGGAAAGACAGACTGAGACACATGGGGAGGTATGGGGGAGAGCTGGAGAGAGAGAGAGAGACTGAGGTACACACACATGACGGAGGAGGGAGAGAGACAGAGGGAAAGATGCGAGGGAAGAGAGAGAGATCGAGAAAGAGATTGAGACACACGGGTAGAGAGGGGAGAGAGAGATAAAGATTCAGAGAGGGTTTGGAGAGAGAGAAAGAGGGATACTCAAGGAGGGATGGAATAAGTAGAAAGGAACAAGGAAAGCCACAGAGCGACACCAAAATAGCAAGAGGGGAAAAACAAAAAACCCAGAAGCAATAGACAAGTGGCTAGCCCAGATTCCCTTGTTTAATTGATTAAATGGCCAATCTACTAACAATGGATTAAATTGAACCATTGGCCCAATTTAGTTGTTATGATACTAAAATGAGCAAGCTACAGTCTTCTTTTGGGCTGTTTCAAGTGGTCTTAGTTGCAACAATAAAAAAAGACCCACAAACCCTTTCTAAATCCTGCCTATATCGACTCAACCAGTTCATTTTATTTTTATTGCATTTAAAGCTGCAGAATTACCTAATTATAATCCTTAAATATACTTTATAAATGATGGGTTTTTTTAGCAAATTTTATTAAACATCTACTACAGGTATGCCAAAGGATAAAGGCTTTGTGTAAAGAATACAAAATGTTTAAGAAACTATAATTGTCCATAAATTAAGGAAATACTAATTCAGGGTGACATGATAAACACATCAGACTAAATTATATAAAGACAAGAATTAAATAGCACAAGAAAAAAACACAAGACATGTCACAGGAGAAACCCTGATCAATTGCCCTAATGAGGGACGCTGATTATAAATGTTTTGAGGTCAGAAAGGAGAAGACTCTTTGGGAGTTAGCACAGCCTTTAATAGTCCTTGAGGATGGACGACCTGCTTTGAGTCTTCAAGGTCCTTGGATTCCTTGACCATGTGGAGAGAAGAAAGGCCCCTTGGAGACATTTGATTTGTGTATTATCCATTTTTCTTTCATTTATAAGGAATAGTGAAAAACATAAATGTAGTCATATGATATGATTTATATTTTTTCCTAAAATCTCAACTTATTATATCAGAAATTCAAAGGAAGTTTCACTAGCCAATGACATTGGCCACTAAGGACATCATCCCATGGAAGACCCTGGCGTTGCAAATTGCTGTTAAGCAAAAATTATAGTAGCCCCAGATACCTCTCCTTTGTCACCATGTATACAACCTCACCTTCTTCACGAAGCAGTCCTCCCTCTGTCACACTGGAATGATGCCCCTCTCTGCTGAAACCTTGTGGTGCTCAGAGCGTTATTTGAAAGCTCAGATGTGTCCTGGATAGAGAAGGGAAGCAGATCAGTGGTTGCCAGGGGCTGCGGGTGGGAGCAGAGCCTGGCTGTGAGTGAACACAAGGAGACTTTGGGGGTGATGAAAATGCCCTCTAAGTTTTGATTGTGGTAATGGTTGCACTTCTAAAAGAGTCTACTAAAATCACTGATTTGTACATTTACTACGGGTGAGATTTATGATATGTAAATTATTAAGCTGGTGGGTTTTTTAAGTGTCTTCCAAGCCAGGCTGGTGATATAAAGGGGATGGGTGCATGCTATATTTTTTGGATGCAGACACACTGTTTTTTTACATAGTAAATGTTTAAGAATATCCATCAACCTCACAGGGAGATAGCTATCTTCCTTATTTCATGAAACACCATACTCTTGTTCTATTTTCCATGTCCTAATTTTGATGGGGAAATGAGTACAGAGAAATATTTCTCAAATAAGAGAACAACAACCTTGTGATCACAAGACAAATGCCAATCAATGATACCCTAATGTGGGACCACTATAGGGAGTGGGGGGACCTGTGGTGAACCAAAGAGGCAGGCCTCATCTCAAGGGCCAGCCACCAGGCAGCTCCATTAGTTGTGACCATGAGAGAATGCCAGACAGTGTTGCCAGATTTTCTATTTGTCCAAGAGAATTATATAATAAAATCTTCCAATTTTTAAAATGTTGGTTCAGACTTTAAAACAAAACACTATGTGGTTCCAAACAAAATGAGATCAATTCAGTAGATAAGCTGAAAGTTTGCAAGCTCTGCCTTATAGTCAGAACCTTACAATTCAGCACTTAATTTTGGATTTCCCACATTTGTTCTCTGTTGTTTCATGAGAGCTAATTTTCATTCCCTAACTCGTTATAGTTCCTAGAGTTGGAGGTTGGGATAAAGGGCTGGGAATGATAAATATATGTGTGTGTGTGTGTGTATATGAGTGTGAGAGTGTGTGTGTGTGCACATGAGTGTGAGAGTGTATGTGTGTATACTGGCCTCCACATAGTGCCTACCTTTGTGCCCAATATATATTACAAGTGCACAATCAATATTGTTGATTTTGTTAATATAATAAAATAGTATTTAAATAAACACTTCCTTAAAGGCTAGCTCACATGTGCATACCACTTCACGCAACAATAGAAAGCCTGGGACTCAAACCCAAGTCTAAATAGATGTTACTTTAAATAATAAAGACTAACTCACATTTTCCTTGGTGAGCTCTAATCTATAGGGAAGTAAAAATAATATTTTTTTAAAAATGGGCCATCGTATTATTTCCAAAATGAGGCAGAGGCCAGAAAGATTCTTATCAAATATTGTTTTTTCTGGGCACACATAAAGATTATATTTCTCAGTCTCCTTTGGAGTTAGTTGAGGTCATTTGACTATATTCTAGGCAATACAAGGTGAGCAGATATTATTCCCAGGACTGGTCATAGAAAGCCCTGCACGAACTTCCGCACTCCCTCCATTTCCCTCTACAGCATTTGTGGGAGCTACATGTTGAGGATAGAGTCATCATCAGATGAGAGGAGTCACAGCTTGGAGGAAAGTCACACTGAAGAGTCATCTGACCAGCATCAGATGGGAACACAAGTGAAAATAAACATATTTGTGTTAAACCCCTGAGATTTGAGCATCACTTATCCTGAGTAATACATACAACTTGTCTTTTCAGAGAGAGTCTAGAATAGAAAAAATTGATTACACATATAGGTGGAGTAGATCCTACTGATGTAATTAGTAACAACAGGTTGCTAAATAATCATATACTTTTTGTAGTTAACACAGCTCCTTTACACATTTATTTAATGCTCACATCCCTGTGAGGGCATAGCATAGAATGGGGCTTATTGTCATTGGTACAGATTAGGAAACAGGTGCAAAAAGGTAAATGGAAGGAGCTGGGATTTAAACCGGGGTATTACAAATCCTTATTTAGACCTCTATTCGTCTGCTACTGTTTATGTTTAGCAGAGAATCCTCAAAGAGGTGGAAAGGATGCTTGACTTTGTTATCTGATTATTTTCTCATATTCATGTTTCAAATTAATATTTACACTCAGTATTCGTGCCCAGCCTTCGGCATGGCCTGTGATCTTGCGTTAATGTTCATTATTACTCCTTCAGCTAAACTTCTGTAACAAGAGGAGGTTGTGCGAGTTCATCTGCTCCATGATTAATGACATATGACGCTTGGGCTTTTCCAGTGCTGCGTGTCTCCTGGGGAAGCAGAGAACTGCTCAGAATTTATCATCCATAAGTAAAATACCTTAATGTAAATTAGAAGTACAATTAACCAATTATTATTTTATTATAATTTCTTTCTCGATTGGTGTTGCACAAACTGACAAAAAAATTTTCTTTCATTAAGGCAAAATGAAAAATATTCCATGAATTTGATGCACTAGAAAAAAAAGTTAAAGCACTTTCAAAACCATGTTTCACCGAAGGGAACAAGCGGAATATCATAAACGAATGAGCTCAAGGAATTTCCAAGCCTTTATCCTCAAAGCCCTCGCTCAGATTCCTCAGGCTTTCCTTGCTCCGCTCCGTCCGAAACGCTACATTTCAAATCCATTGTGTCCATATTTCTCATCGTGGCCCTAAACATAGCCGGCTGCGTACCACGTGCCTGTGGTTCTCAACCACGGCTCATTTTGGCCCGCAGGGAGCAGGTGACAATGTCTGCTGACCAGGCCCAGCTCCGGGAGCGTGCCACCTACGAGTCCTCGCAGGGCCGCGTGTTCGGACGGACCCGCGCCTGGTCCAGCGTCCTCTGTGGCCTCGTCATTCCTGTTCCTTGTCTCCGCGGCCTCGCGGGCGATGCCCACGGCCCGGCGCGGGCGCAGCAGGGCCCAGGGCAGCCCGAGTTCGGCGGGGTCCCGGGGCCTGGGCGCGGGCGCGGAGCCCAGCAGCGCGCCGCCCGTCCGCCAGGGCTCCCCGAGCGCGGGCCGGCGGCGCCGCGAGCCGCACGGGCGCCAGGAGCCCCTCCCGCCGTCCTCGCTCGCTGCTTCCCTGGACAGGCGCCACGCAGCCCTGCCCATGACCGAAGGAGGAAAGAGAAGGGCCCCGGCAGCGCCCCGGCTCTCAGGCCCGCCTCGCCCGCCGAGCCCGGGCGGGAGGGCGAACAGATGGGCACAGAGGCGCGGCCGCAGCACAGCCTCCGCCGCGGCGGGCGAGAGCTAGGAGCTGTGCCATCTCAGGGATTCCGCACACGCCATAAATGCTCTTCTATGTGCGTGAAAACCGGTATTCTTCGATATAAAGGTAAACACTCAAAGTCATGCTAACAATGTAAAGTTTTCGTTTTTCTTGTTACAATGACATTAAATAGCAAGTTTAAGAAACATCATGGCAGGTCGAGAGAGAGGCCAGGGAAGAAAGGAAAAAGCCATATAGTTTATACTTTTAAATTCACTTTTCTCTGCTATTTGAACAAGGAACCCACATTTTCATTTTGCACTGGGCCTGGAAATTCTGCAGTTGGCCCTAATGAAGGCATTTTTTCATCATCACAATGAGACTTAGGGAGGGATGCTAGTGGGATCCAGTGGGTAGGGGCCAGGGGCACTGCTACACTCCCTGAGTGCACAGGACAGCTCCCATGACAAAGAAGTGTCTGGCCCAAAATGTCGGTGGTGCCAAAATTAAGAAACTGTACAGATTTGGGGTCCATTTATAATTTCTCCAACTAGATGTCAAATCCCTTTAGATCATGGGTCATCTAGTCTCTTTTTGACTCATATAGTACATTTGCTGGCACAGGTGCTTGAATTTAATAGAAAATTGTCAATAAATACAGGGTGGTGCCAAAGTAGGTTTATGGTCGTTCATATGGAAAATAATACAATAATTAATAAATAACAATACAAGAATAAACTCTGTTTCTTGTAAACCTACTTTTGTCCCACCCTGTACTTGTGTTAAAAAGGAAAAACGATTAGTCTTTCCATTCTCTTTGTTGCCATCACACCCTTGCTCTGTGGACTTTTAAACAGTGTGTGCAACATGCAAACAGCTTACAGGGTTCAAGTCAGCAGCAGAACAGTAGTCTAGTCTCTGACCTTCGTTACACCATAGATTTATTACTTCTCTCAGAACTGATGTGTACCTGGAAAGACATAATTTAGAATTGAGAAGATTTTTTTGCCACTACACTTAGGAGGCTGGAATTAGGGAAAGGAAATACTTAGTTCCTGACTAACAAGCACAGATACTGGGTACTTTTATATTTAACCATTTGTTATAAATGCTTATCATTCATCCCATTTCATAGGTGAGCAATTTGAGGCTCAAGGTTAAGTAATTTGGTCAAGTTCACATATCTAAAGAATGTTGACTGGGCCAAAAATCAAACTCAGGTCTGCATGACTCGGAAACACGTGATACAGACTGGTCCTCCCGTGGCCGCACGTCCCCGCTGAGGGCGAGAATCTGACCCCGAGGCGGATTCCCTTCCCCTTCCACATCTGCGAGGAGCCTCTCTGTCCCCACCAGACCAAACTAGGACACCTTCGAGTGGCAAAGAGGGGCTGCTAATCAACCCGAGAGACAACAGATGTTAGCCAGGACTGCTCATGACACGTGGGGACCTCAGACGGAGGAACCCCATCGAAGGGCGGTGTCCTGGTCAACATCTGCTTCCCCGCAGCGACCACTCACACATCCCTCATATTTATTTGCCAGAAGAAAGTAAAAAATGAAAAGTGAGAGGGAGGCAAAAAAAAATAAAAATGAGGTATTTTACAATTCATCATAAAATGACTAGTGGTACCACATTTTTGCTTCAAAAGCATTAGTCAAAAAAATTCCAGGAGCAGTGCTGGTGGCCTGGAACATACCCATCATAACAGGTCTGAAAGGCAGTCGTTTCTCATTCTCAGAGTCTTGTGCCAGACTCTCTTCATCTGTCAGGGTTTCTTTGGTTGCGAACATGTGCCTGCCATTGAAGGGAAGGAAAAAAATATTCTTACTTAGCCTCTGGAGATGTGAAGCTAAATTTCTGGGCTTGTCCCATATACATGGTGCGGTGGCTAATTAAATAGACTGAAGTCAGAAGAACCGTAGCTCTTTCTCTCCAAATGCTTCGCATTTTCTCTTCCCCTTCCCTCCCCCCTCCTCTTATTCAGCACCTACTAATAAAATACATGCACATCAGACATGTGTCACCTAAGGAGCTGCAGGAAAAAGAGCTACATGGCTCTAATGGGACAGAAGGTTCCAGTCCGGCCAGGAACCCAGCCCCACTCCATTGGTTCATTTGAACACCCCCTGCTGCTGACATGCTACTCACCCCTGCCCCCAGAATTTCTGCTGGGCACCAGCCAGAAGCTAAATTTGATGACAGGCACGTACATTTGCTCCAGTTCTTACAGATCCATGATCACTAAGACCAAAAAGTTAGGACAGAGTCCACAGCCCCTGAACGGGGCCTATTCTCATACGCAGGTCAGTAACACTTACAGGGCTGGATTTGCGATTTCACGCGCGAGGGACTCCTGGTTCGTGGCCCTGTCCCCTTCGGGGCTGGGGAGGCAGTAGGTCACAGACCTGCTCCTTTGTCTGCGATCACACAGACTGCTGGCAGCAGACCCTTCGGCTCAAGCTTGCTCACTTCTGGAGCCCTGCCAAGCCTCACACTAAGAAAATGACGGCATTTAATTAGAAGGGGGGACACCTCGCTTTACATGAAAGAGGGGAGTGAAATGGGAAAAATTAATTCATTGCTATGTAATCGGTGTAAAACACTTGAAATATGTAGAGGTTGCCCTTTAGTTTAAAAAATAAAAAAATAAAAAAGCCAGTTTCTTATTAGAAAGCAGCGTGGTTATCTTGACCGCTTTTGCACCCTGGTAGCAGCTGAAGGCAACATGGAAGCGAGAAAGCCATCACAATAAACCTCTGAGCTTTGCCCTATTAAAAATGTCAGACTAATAAATCACAGTTTTAATGACCAAAGAGGGGGAGATCAATAAGTTTGGGGAAGCCATCTATAGAGGTATCATATGGTGTTGTTTAAGGAAAGCTCACAGGGCAGCAAATATTTCACAGCAATCTAAAGTTCAATGTTAAGGTCCAAATTAGAACATGAAGGTTGTATTAACTTTTAGGCCAGACATTTTAGCTTAATCCCTCCTATTTTTAGGCCCAATTTGGTCTTCAGGTTATATACGGATTTAAAAATAAATAGCCCTATATCTTTCAAATTATTTTCTATATTTAAAATTTTCAAAATGTAAAAAAAAATTTGTCAGCTTGATTAACCAGAGTTTTTTAAAAGCATTCCTAAATTTGCCAATTACTTAGTATATTGAAACAACAACAGGAAGTCAAATTAAACAAAAGGGTGAAATTTACTGTTGAGGCAATGAATGTAAGAGTATACCCAATAGATCTGCAGGCTTCAGTGCTGGCGAAGATCAAACTGTCAAGTGTTAAAGAAAAATAGATCCTGTAAAAGAAATAATCCTAGGCTTATAATTATTCTTAATGGCTTTTTCTTCTCTCCTCACACCTCCCTACTCCGAGTTATATATGCATTCACAGAAATTCTCATTGGAAAAAAAAAGCACAACCTAATCCCACATTTTTTATGTTACTCATTTTTGTAAAAGTTTCAAAATTGCCTTATTTAATGAGTTTCTCTTCACAAGTACAAAAGATATAAATAAGGTGCAGCAATGGGCAGTAAAGGAAGCTCTTTTGAGGTCTCAGGGAAACTGTTTAGCAGGGATTGAAGACCACTTCTGATGCTCACTCTAAAAGAAATATTTTAAGCAAACCATAAAAGTGGGCTTGACCCTTCCATGGGCCCATCATAAATCAATTGTTAAAGCAAGGGTGAAAACTGGGGAGGAGGTCAGAGGTGGGAGAGAGGTCACAGAGAAAGGACAGTGTGAGAACCTAGAGTGAAAACGAGAGGGGAAATGGGGCAATTTTTTGGCTGAGTAGCATCATTAGTTCACAACTATGTTGCTTATAACTGTACACTAATGAAATTGTAGCCAAAAATTCCCATAGCAGAACTTAAAACCTAAGGTTGTTTTAGTTATAAGGTCCCTGTTTAGCAAAAGGTAGATTGAAACTTGGTTAAATGTTAGTATCTATCCACCTTGTCTTTAGGTCCTTAGGAAAGTTCCAGCAAATACACATGAGGCTCATACTTCTGTTTTCTATTTATCATTAGAGAACAGATCTTAAAATATGCAAATGATAATACCTCATTCATGGTACCTCAAAGTGTATCATTTTCACTATATTCTGAGAAAGCCAGTCTTTAAATTTTGACAAATTGATCTTATACTTACAAGGAAAGCTCTGTGATTCCACCCCCTTCATTAAGGGAGAATAGTAAGTGATGGGTTAGTTTGTTGACTAATCTAAAAAAAGCAAAAACACCTTGCTTTTCATAGAACATTTTGTACCAAATGTAGAGTTTGAATGATCTACATATCTCATCATTTGTTTCCACTGGGTGGAATCAAGTTTGAAGCCCAGACAATTAAAGTGATTCACATTTAAATGAAAGGTGGCTTGATTGATTTGTAACGACACAATTTATTTGGTAATAATGACATTCCTTGAGTTTGGCCGGCAAAACAAAGGTTGATTTATTTCCTAATAACAAAGACAAATGGCCCTTCTGCTCCAGCCTCTTCCTTCTTCTCAGTGGCTCAGGGCCAGGTTGCAAGTGGACTCTGGTCTGTTTTCCCTCCCGCTAGAGGAGAATGCTGGGCGAAATCTTCCAGAAACACGCACCACAGTGTCCCGGTGACGGAAACCTGACAGTTGTGCACCTAAAAGTTTTAACGACCCATGTACGATTTCACAACTTGGTGTTTAAAACGAGCAGTCATGCCAGAAAAATCATGCATCTCATACAAAGCACCTTAACATTGGCATTTGTAAAGGTAACATGGGTAACACATGTTTTTTGAGACAAATCTTAAAGGACTCAGACAAATAGGGTAAATAGTATGATGACATCATTATTATAATGACACTGTTCATCTTTTTCAGAATATGAGCCTTAACAACAGTCCAATGTTCTATACAGGTGCTTCACTTAAACTATGATTTAAAAAATGTAAATATAAGTGGAATAACTAAGGAGCGTGTACATAAAGTAATAGGAATAACAAAAAACAATACAAGGGCAAACAAATAAAATAATTTTAGCAAATATGTGGTGGTTTCCATTTTTATGTGATAAAATTGCACGTTAAATTTTTTTTGAAAGTCCTGTTTTATTTCATTTTTAGGTTGAGATATAGTTGACATATAACATCATGTTAGTTTTAGAAGTTAAACATAGTGATTCGATATCTGTCCATATTGTGAAATGATCACCGCAACCAGTCTAGTTAACGTTCATCATCACACATAATTACATTTTTTTCTTATGGTGAGAACTTAAGGTTTACTCTCATAGCAACTTTCAAACACACAGCATCATTAGCCATAGTCACCATGCTGTACATTACATCCCCGGGACTTCTTTATTTTACAACTGGAAGCCTATACCTTTTGACCCCTTCACCCATTCTCCCCCCTCCGTTTTATTTGAATATGTTTGGGGTACCTGGTATTTTTAAGACAGAGTCCTTGAGTGACTCACAGAATCTCCCAGGGCCCCTGGGAGCAGCCTCCACGTGTGAGGGAGACCCTGGCTGGGGAAAGGAGGCCCAGTGGGTTGGAGTGACGTCCTACCATGATTGTCAGACCTTCTCCCTGAGTAGGAAAGATGTGATAATATGAAAATTTAAGAAGTGTGTATAATCTCATCTTTGTTCCTTTCTGAAAACAGAAAACTTTTTCACTTTGACATTGAAAAGAAGCTGGGGGCGCCTGCAGGTAGCTGTATCCAAGAGTTGATAGAAGAGCTAAGGAAGCAAACTGCTTTTTGCTTTCCAGTGAAGGGATCATTCATTCAACAAGGGAGTCCCCGCCGAGTGCCAGCCAGTCCTCCAGCCTGTGCTAGGGGCCGGCTCGGCCGCCACCTGGGCCTTACATTCCAGTGGGAGGTGGGGGGCAGATGATTAAAAGACAAGCGTGAAGAGCACTTCCTGACGGCGATGGGCGTTAAGTGGGCGGTAAATAGGCCACAAGATAGAGCAGGGAAAGGGAAAGCTCGGGTGTGTAGTTGGGTGACCCACTAGTGAAGTTGGCAGGAGGTTACTGCAGAGGGCAATGTGCTACTTAGTGCAAGCAAATAACACTTTTTTTTTTTGGTCTTAAAAAAAAATCAGAGAGGTTCGGGGCATAATAAACAAATATCTGTATACCTAAAATTCATAAATAATAAATGCTAACGTATTGTCATTTAGGCTTCAGTTTATTTTTAATGAAAGAAATAAGAATATTATAGCTGAAGTCCTCTCTCTCTCCTGCTTTCCCTGTTTCTCTCCCCAGTTCCCTTCCCTTCTTCCCTCCCTTCCTGCTGGAGGTGATCACTATTGTGAGGACTAAAAAAACTAATACTTTTCTTCGCACCATCTAAGTTCTTCTACATGGGCTGACAATCAAATTAGCAAAGACGGTTAACAGGAGAAAATCAAAATTGTAATACCTATGCATGGAGAATTCACATAGGCATGAAAATTCCAAAGACAGTGAGGCAACGTTGGGTATATATGACATTTTTGGACAAAGGGGAAAGGTAGGAATGAGGTCTTAGATTTCAGAAGTGAGAAGGGGTAGATTTACAGGTAGTTGAGGAAGAGGGGAATATCCATAGCAGGGAAATCCTTGGTAGGCAACCCAGAAAAATGGGACACGGGATATGGAGCTAACAGGCGTGGAGGCTCCCTGACTAATGCCAGCGTGAAGATTCTTCAGGTGATTCAGCCAAGGCCCCCTTCCTACTGCAGGTTTCCTTGTCTGAATCTCTTGGGCAGAAAGGGGGGAGGGTAGACCTTTCTTACTAAGTCTTTTGTTTCTTAATAATCAGCTTAAAATCAATATCCCAAAAGACAGCTTCAGGGTGGCAGAGCTCCAGTGCCCTTACCACCGTGACACGGTGTGCTGTTCTCCCAGTCCACCTTTCCCACGCGCATATGTGCCTCGGAATGACATGCTTTGTGTGTTTTAAATGTATATGAATCACATCATTCTGTATGTAAAATTCCATTACTGTATCTTTCATTCAGCTCTGTTTGGGGAGTTATCCAAGGCAATACCGATGGAGCTATTTCATTCATTTTGGTAGCCGTAGAGCAGTCCCTCAGACAGGGGTGGGCAAACGTAGGTTTACAGTTGTGAGTACTCAAAACATAGTGTAATCTCATATTAGTATTTACTAATTATTGTATCATTTAGTTGTAATAACTATAAAACCACTTTTGCTCACCCCTGCATATCCTAATTTATTTTGCACTAATAGACATTGGGATTTTCGACAGATTTTATCATCACACACTGTGCTTCACTAAACATTTTTATACCATGTCCCCCTCTGCACAGATGCAAGAGTTTCTTTTAAAAAATATACCTAAACGTGGAATTGCTAGATAGGCAGGGGTGGCAGTGGGGGTGCAGCAAGTATTCTACATGTTGCCAGATTGTTTTTCAAAGCAGCCGTGCACATTATCATCACATTAGAGTGTGAGGCTCCTCGACCCCATTCTTGCCGGCATCTGGTATTGTAGACTTTCTTGTTACCAAATGGCATGTCCTGCTTTACACTGGCACATAAAATAATACTATTTCTCTGATTACTAATGAGGTAAAACCATATTTTCATACTTTTATTGGCCATTTGGTTTTCCTAGCTTGTGAATTCCCTGCTTCTAATCTTTGTTGGATTTTCTGTCAGGTTTTACATTTCTCCTTATTGATTTGTGGCAGCTATTTATATTTTCTGGATTTTTATATATATACAATACATACATATACATAAATAGTGTATATATATGTGTGTATTCAGTAAGGTGGGCAACCACAAAATTAATATACAACATTAAAATTAATAGCAGTTCATATATAGAAATAACAAGTTGGAAGATATAATGATAGCCCCATTTGCAAAGTAAACACAAAATACTTAGCAATAACTTTATTAAGAAATATAGTCATTTTAAATTAACATTGTACATTAATAAAAAGACTTTGGAGGGACCAAAGTTTTGCCACCCTGAAGCTGCTTTTTGGGATATTGATTTTTAAGCTGTTTATTAAGAAATGAAAAACTCAAAGAAACTCTGACCTGCCCTCCCTTTCCTGCCCAAGAGGTTCAGACAGAGAAACCTGCTTCAGGAAGGAGAGCTTCAGGATGCAGCCTGAGTAAATAAGAGGGCTCCCGGCAGGCGCCTGTTGGCTAGATCCAGCGCCCCAGGTCCCACTGTTTCGGAGTCGCCCAGCAAGGATTTCCCTGCCCTGCATGTTCCCCTCTTCCTCAAGTACCTGTAAATGGCCCATTTCACTTCTGAAACCTAATTCCCCCGTCCCCTTCCCCTTTTCTCATTTGTCCAAAAATGTCTTATATATCCAACGTTGCCTTGCTGTCTTTGGAATTTTCATGGAATTATCATGCCTATGTGAATTCCCCATGCACATGTATTAAACTTTGATTTTCTCCTGTTAATCTGTTTTTGTTAATTTTATATGGTTTTCTCCTGTTATTCTGTCTGTTAATTTGGCAGTTAATCCAGCCAGAAGGACTTAGAAGGTAGGAGGAAAAGTATTAACATTTTTTAGCTCCAACAATATGTCAAGTCCTTGCAGAAGAAACTAAAATCATAAAGATGTAAGTTCTCCCCAAATTAGTCTACTAATTTAATATAATTCTATTAAAAATTCAAGCAACTTTTTCATTGAACTTGACACAAAATCCACATATTAGAGTAAAAAAATTTCAAGAATAACTAAGGCCATGACTAAAAGCAAAAATGAGGAGCACGTCCTACAAGGTGACAAAGTTACAGAGTTGCAGTAACCACGTGCACTGGTAGAGAAACACACATAAACATTAGTCCTCATTGTGTCTGGACAAATTCTTATAATAAAAATATCCCACTATTGTTATTTTTTTTTAGCCACTAAACAATTCATTCTCTAAATAAATAATTCTAGTTTAAGAGGAAAAATAACCATTTTAGTGTGGCTGATGTTTTAAAGCCTCTAAGACAGGAAGATCCACTGATCTCCTAATCCAAAGAAAAATCATTTTCTGGCAGCTGACTCAAGAAATAAAGGATAAATTAACGAGTTGCTCTGGGCCATCGATTTTCTTACCTATAACAGCAAGTGGTACATAAAGATATTACACTCATATTTAATGTTAGAGTTTGAAGAAACTGAAGCATGTGGCTCACTTTATAGAAGAGATAGAGGCCTACTGAACCCAATGGTAACAAAATCACGTAGCATTTGCCAAGTATGGTCCTAATGTGATGGATAATTCCAGGAACCATAAGGAATCTTTAAGGGGTCCCCAGTGTGAAATCACAGCAGGCATGGCTGTGCCAGCAAATGCTGCTGGAGACAGGTGGGAACCATGAGGCAAAATCCATGAGAGCTGCTGGGCGCCTGGCACCCCACCTGGGCCAGCTCTGTCTGACTGTCCTGTTTCCAGCCAACTTGGCCCTTGAGAGGCAGGAGCAGTTCTCGTTTCTCACTGTGATTCTCTCTGGAATGTTCTCAGAGCATTTCTGCTCAGCTTCCCCACATACCATCCTGTTTTTAAAATTAATTGACTCAAATGACAAGTGCTCGGGCCAGAAGCCACCATTAGGATGATTATGCCCCAAGTCCTCATTTGTATGTGATTATAATTTGATAAGACTCTATTAACTTAATGAGATGTAAAAGTTACCACGTAGTTTTTTAAAAATATGCTAGAAAAATTGTTTTCAGATATCACCTAACAATATCTATACTGGCAACTGTGTGTTACTATCTCCATTTAATAGACAGGGAGGCTGGGGCTCGGGAAGGCAAGTGACCTTCCCAAGGACACAGGGAGAAAGGGCAAAGGCAGAACCCTAGCCAGCCAGGTCCGGAGGCCTGCAACCCCACACTTGCCATCTGCCTGGTGCCAACTGTCAAATCAACCAGTCATCAGGGGTCAGAGTGGCATGGCCCTAGACAGCCTCTGGCCAGAGATAACACTCTGAGTTCTCAGTTCTCGTCTTCTAGTAGGAATGAATTAAAACAAGAGACAACTAACAGCAGCAAAAGCAGGTGAGAATTTATTTGTAGAAAAGGAATACACTCAAATAGAGCCTGTGCAGGCAACTCGGCCAGCTGAAACCAAACCAAGTGCCCCACTTAGTTGGGGTTTGGGGTATTTATACCCTTAAGCTGGAGTGAGTCTCCCACTCCCTTATTTCTAAAAAAAAAAAAAATTAAAAAACCTTGAAGCTATAAGTCTCCCTCATCCAGGGGTTATGCCACTGATCAGACCACATCCTGGAGGAGCTCTAGATCCTCTCTCCTCCCATAGGGGTCTGATACTTCCATCGTCTAGTTTTGGTTTGTCACCTCTCACATGTATCCTTTCCAATCCCCAACTGCCTTTCCCAGCTCATATCTTTCTATCTGCCGGCTCTAACAAATTTCCAATGACTCTGGGCTCACTTAGAGAGTTGTTGCATGCTAATGACTGTAAGACAGGGATTCCAAAGAAATATAGCTGTAATTACCTCAAATTTAGAGCATATTGCTCTGTGGCCACGTGTCATAGAGTTGCCAAGCTTCCCTGGCTAAACCACCTTAATGCTTTTTTGGAGGATGTTAGCAGCACTTCACTTTGCTTTTTCTTAATTTCATGAAATTAAGAAATTCACGTGCTTCCATCAAGCATTAGTTATATGGGCCTGGTGATTAAAAGGGGGTAGTGTCACATACAAGAATAAAAAATTAATATGATGGTAGTAAGGATCTATAGCTTTAAAAAATATAGTACTGATACAGTGATAAATATCTTCTATGCCATTCTTTTCATTCACTTGGTCACTGGCACTCTAACACCTTTTCCATCCCTTGATAATCTGGAGATCATTCCTGCGCCAAAGGTCTTTACATTTATCCCTTCCTTTGCCTTCAAGCCTAGTCTACCAGTTTTTGCTTGGCTTCTCTTTGCCTTTGGGTCTTGAATCAAATATTAGCATCTCAGAAAAGCCTGCTCTCATCCTCTAACAAGGCTCCACAGTTATTCTCTATCATATCCCTTGCTTGTTTCTTTCATATTTGTTTCAATCAGAAATTACTCTATTATTCATTACTGAATCTCCAGCACCCAGAATAGAGTCTAGACAATGGTGATAGCTCAGTAAAAGTTGATTAGGTGACTAATGAGTGAACTAGCGATCTTGTGATAGAAACAGTAACAATGGTGAGAAAGCCCTCTTTAGCTACAGTTCCATGGAGAGATTTAGCAGTGAAAATGGGGAGCTAGTCATACTTTTACTTAGTTCCAAAACCCTGGTCAGTCAATTCTGACTTCAGAGGCAAAAGGGACCTGAGACTTAGCCTCTGGGTTTTGCATCCCAGCTCAGAAAACCACCTATTGTCAGCATAACTGGGGCTATCCGGGCCCTCCTCCTTCAGCTCCTTTGACGTGTGTTCTGGGCCCTGCAAAGGTTGCTATTTACTGGGTTTTGTCGAGTCAACACAAAGTAAATATTTTCAGTTCCCGAATGCTGGTGAGAGCAGGGGAGAGATCAAATGACAGTGCCTGGGAATCAGCTCAGCCTCGCGGAGCAGCAGGCTGGGTTCTGTGCACACCGGGAGCCCATGGATTAGGAACACACGCAAGGGCGGAGTTCCTGCAGCAGCTCTGCGACCGGCCGGAACAGTTCGTGCAGCTCTAGGAAGAAATCAACAGCAGCAAAGCAAGCGCCAGGTGCTGTCAGGGCCACGCATTCTCCAAGGCTCATCAGTGTCCCCATCCACACAGAGATGTGGTGCATTACAGAAGTGCAGAACAGGAGGAGGGGTGGGGAGAGACGCCCGGCAGATCAGCAAGAGGAGCAGAAAAGATCTGCTGGATGATCATTAAAGAAAGCAAAGCCTTGGTAGTCCTGAGCTCAAATGTGCGAAAACCATGCTTATCTGTAAATAAAAATCACTGAAAACGGTTCCTGTTGTTTGTTTTCTCCTGCAAAAGAATAAGATCCTGGCAGCTGATCAAATGCTTGAGGAGTGATCTGAAATAAAGCCACACTGAGGCCCAGAGTCACATTGCTGTTCTTGTGCAGGGTGGGTGGCAGCTAAGCCCTCCTAGATGCTCTTTTCCTCCTGGCCAGTGGAGGAGAGTATTGGGGCTTGCCCAAACAGATCCCAACAAGGCACTTTTATTTCGTTTTTAGTGTGATTAATCTAATTTGTTTTAGGTTCTGGGAAACTGGCTATACTATGAGGTAGCTTCCTGGAAACTTATGAAAACTTACATCCAAAAATTCTTGAGCAAATTAGACATTAAGGGGCCAATTGTATATGTTTCAAATCAACAAGCTGCTGCATAGGTGAAGTGGATCTATCTAAAAAAGGTTTATAGTTTTAGGGAAAATTAGGTTTTGAGAAAGTAGCATATGTTCTTTTCAATCTTTCTTCCTCAGGCTCACTTTTAAAGGATCATTGAAATCCCCCATTAAGAAAGGTACTAAATCTATCATCAGGAAGGGATCTCAGAGCACACCCATCTGCTGCTGTTTCAACGTTTTAAAAGGATTCACTAAGGGTGGAGATGCTTTTCTCTTCGAAGCTGGAAGACTGCTCTCTGTGTAAAGTGCTGGTAGATGGGATTGTCCCGGGGGTAGGGAATAGCCCCAGAGTGGGAACATCTCAACCTGCCTGTGTGGAAGAGAACAGCTGAAAACAGAGCTTAGGCTCTCATTTTTCCAAATGAGAAAACTGACTCGTAGGTCAATTAAGTAATTTTCCTAAAGAAACACAGCCAATGGACTAATGAGAAAGCCAGCTTGAGAAGTTTCATCTCCTGGTTTCCGGCCCACAGCCGTCTCCGTCCTGTTGCGCCTGCAGAGTCTATTTAGACGTTCCCAAGAGGCGCAACTCTAGGAGCCACCTCACGAGGCCTCTTTCCATATGGACACAGGCCCATCAGGGTAGTTTTAGAGCATGGGTTTTTCAATCCAGGATTTCATGTCCAATCCCTGCCCTCCCAAATCTAGAAATTGGTTTTTAAAAATATTTATTTCTGTCTTCTAAGAGTGCATTATAAACCAAAACTAAACCTTTAAAACAAGCCAGAGTCAAGCCCGGCCCGGCGTGGCTCAGCGATTGAGCGTCCACCTAGGATCCTGGTCGGGGCACATGGTTTATAACTATAATAAGGTTTATAGCTAAATCAACTCCATGCCATAATTCTCTAGGATAATATCATCAGCAGGATCTCCTTGAAATAGGTGTGCAGGAGGCAACCTATCGATAACGACTCTCTCATCATCGATGTTTCTCTCTCTCTCTCTCTCTCTCCCTCTCCCTGAAATCAGTAAAGATATATTAAAACAAGTCACAGCCCAAAGCCCTCTACATGCCCTAGACCTCTAATAACATTGACTAGAGGTGGAAATCACCTGGGCTTTTCAGAGGCTTAAAAACTATGGCAGGTGGGGAAGAGACGTCCCAGGAGAAGATTATTCAGCAGGTGCCTATTAGGTTCAACTTCATAGCTGTTCTCCCCAAATGATTTTATTTTTTAAAGAGTTAAATTTTATGTCATAGTCTTACTAGGAATATCATAGATATAGCTGTTCTTTCTCAAAAGAGCTTCTTTTATTTTATAAATAAACAAAAGTTTAACCTTTCTTTTCTGTCTTTGAAATAAGCCAAAATAGAATTCTCTTGAAAATTGAGCTTTGTTTTAAAGTAAGAAAAAATCCTATCACCTGTCCATACTACAAATGGAAGAAATGATTAAAAATTACTTGACAGTATTGAATGTGAAATGTAGTGCATATGCCAAGAGACAGCATTTGTCATAAACAAAGCATTGTGGTAGCTTTTCCTTAGGGGACCTGGCATTAAATACAGTCACATATCCTCAAAATCCATTAGTGTATTCATATAAATTAATGTCACTTGCTACGGACTCCAGTTTCTGGTCAACCTTTTAGAAAGCTACTAAAATATTTGGAAAAGTTATTTGAATGGAAAATTGGATATTATTGGTCAATTTGTAATATCTGAGTTAAAGACATGGGAACCTTAAAATAAAGAAAAACACACCTACCACGAGAAATTTGTGCTTAGCGCGACCATGAGATTCAAGTTTGAAGAACACGTCTTCCTTGAGACTGTTATATCCATTAAGAAACTATTAATGAATATTATATCCATTAAGGTTCAAAGCCATCCAGTTCTGTGGCCCTCAGGTGGTATATGCTCAATCCAGCCATAGACCAGCTGGCAGAACTTGATTCCAAAAAGCAGTTCATTTCAACCACCTTCAAGATTAAGTGAGGAGATCAGATCAGGTCTAATTTACCTGAAACATCTGTTCTAGAATTCTACCATGCACTTGAGTTGCTAAATTCATCAACTTGTCAACATTAGCTCATTCAGTTAAGCAAGCAGGTGAGTTTTAACCTCTCCCATAAGGGCCTTGACTGAAACAAGATCCACATTGTGCTCGCATGCATACTAACTTCAGTTTAGACAATGTTTAATTGACCAGTTCTTACTCATAATATGCATGTTCTGACTTTCTGGAAAACAAAAGCATTAGTCAAGATACCATCATTTAGAATTTTAGGGAAAACTCTAATCTCTAATCTGAGAGTTGTTAGAAATGAGGAAATGATAATAATTGCATTCTAAAGAGTTTATTTGCAAGAAAATATTTATGAGTGTATGTGTTGATGGAGTTTCACTTTACCTCACTAGAATATAAGCTTCATGAGGGCAAAAATGTTTGTCCCTCCCCACCCCCCCAGCTCTTTTCTCAGAACCTAGATCTGTGCCCGATGAATGGATGAATGAGTACTCAAGAGTAAAGTTTCCACTCCAGGTGGTTGACTAGGGAATTTTAATCCCACTGTTGGTACAACCTGCTGGGGAATTCAGCAAAGCTGAAAGATTTTCTTCTGAAAATCTTGGTGGGTAGAGTACAGAGCAAGGTGTGCATCCCTTTGGCTGCCATTTTTATTTCCAAGACATGTTCCTAGCAGCTTTGCTTTCTTTTTCTTACTCCTAAACAGTGGGAATAGAGCAAGTTTATGCCACGTACTTTCCAGGGAAGAAGAATGTGTCATGTGTCCTTGAATCTTCCAGGGCCACCTACATCAGACAGAGTAGCCGGGCAACTGACACATCTTGGTTCATTTGATTTAGAAACCTGTTCCCAGCAAACATTGTCTGTGGCTGGAGAGTCCACACATTTTTTAGAACTTGTTTCCTTTGCTCAGTCCCCAAATAGGAAGAAGCAAGGGTAAAATGTCACATGATGGGTTTCACTGGGTCTGATGTGATTGGCCAGGACAGACTCACTCTTGTGCGGTCCATCTGCAGCCCCAGGAGGAGTACCCAGTGAATGGGCTCCCCTAGCCAACGCTGGCCTCTGCTGGTGTAGGAACAGGAAACCAGGAGGCCATCGGCAGATGCTCCCCTCAATCCAACCAAGGTGGCAGGGCAGAAAGGGGTCCCATCATATGCTCGCCTGAGAGTGCCTTGGCTCACAGCACCCCATAAGTGAAGGTGCACCCTTTATCATCTCTTGTGATAGTATGAGCACACTCAGGTAGAGCGCCATAACTGATTTACTGCATTTTCCCACTAAATAACTGAGGGAGAGGAATAGACCAAGGACTATTTGACTGTGGACCCCACTGCCTTAGTACAGAGCCTGGCATATTAACAGATGCTGACCAATGTTTTTGAATGCCAGAAGTACCAGAGTCTCGCTTTTCTTGGAATTTTCTCAGTTTTGGCAGTGAAATTTCATTGTCTCAGGAAAGCCCTCTATCCAGGGCAAACTGGGATGGTTGGTCACTCTGTTCAGAATGCTCACCAACTTGCCGAATTCTGGATTCAGGTCAGTTCACCTCTTACAAATCTGTGTAGGATCAGTCTCATCAAACTGGGGGCACAGGGTTTGCAAAGAGCAAACAAACAAAAAGTTTTCTGCTAAAAAATCAATATATTTTTCAGACTATTTGAAAAATTCTTTGTTTCTTTTTTCAAATACCTGTCAGAATAATCGGTTAGCATGAAAAACTAAAAGGTTGTGAGTAGAAAAGAACAGAACCGAGTAAGAAGCATGACAAATCATTTCAGTTACAGGGCGCACATATTGCTTCTTCCCCTCAAATTATTTGCCAAGTGACTTACTACAGGCATACCGGTCAATACAAAGGGATTGGGGTGTTAGGCTGGAATTTTTCGATATAAAAAAATAATTAGAAAGGAAATAAATGCCAGGAAAAAAAGGATTATCCAAAATGTTCTCATACGTCCTTTAAAAGACAAGAATAAAAGAGATGTGGCAAAAGAAATATCTCCCCATTTTGTAATTCGGTTTCAAATACATTTTGCACTTTCAGAATTTCCCCAAATGAAACGTCACAGAGAAGAATGCACATTTTACAGTCCTAAACATATTTAATATACTGTTTTTACAACAGCTGTTGCTTTCACAGAACTTTAACCCTGCTGTGTAAATGCATCACCAGGAAAATACCCAGGTTGTCATGGAGACAACCTTATTAGCACCGGGCCCTTTGCTCCGCTGAACTGGTGTCAGCTTTCAGCCTCCCTGCATTCCAGTCTGGCATCAACCCCAGGCTGCAGATCAGGCTTCATTAGAGCCCCTGATGAAGAACAGCACAGGAATCCGGGGCAATTACTAGAACTGTATGACCACTTTCCATCAACACACCTGATGGGAAAACTGTAAATTAATTCCAGAGGGAATGAGGTATTAATCAACATTTTCTGGCATCTTCCTTGAAGAACCCCTGATAGACCCAGCTGTCTTTTTCTAGCTAATTTTAGGCCCATCCATTGTCTTAGCGTGGAAAGATAACATTACAACTGACATTTGGAAGATTATTTAAAGTATCATGTGACAAGTGTCACATGTAAGGCTAAATTTTCGTGTTGCTAAAGGAGTTGGTGAAATTTCTATCTCCCCTTGAAGAAAATATAGAATCATGGTTGCAATGAGTCAGGCATGCTGATAATTAATAATAGCATTTCCTAAAAATTTTTTTAACATTTGACTTTAAACAAAATTGAGTTCAAAGGGGTCACACACAAAAATATTAAATCAAAAAAATTGATGGTCGTATGTTTCTTTTTGTAAAGCATTGCGAAAGAGAAAAAAAATGAAGTCCTAGCCTTGGCTAACCACTTCAGAGAGCAAATTAAAACAAAATTTTTCTAAAACAGCTAGGTTTTATAATCTTGCAGGCTTGCATGTGCATGTACACACACACACACACACACACACACACACACACACACACTTTATCCCTGAAAAGTTCTTAAATTTCATTACAAGAAAATTTTCAAATGGTTTATATTATAAAACTTTTGCATATTTGTGATTTAGCCAAACAAAGCACCTCATTGACCATAAAGAAAACTTACCAAAATTGTTCTCAGTGAACTGACCCAAGATTTAAAGACACAAAATTAATTCAGTACTTCAAACAAGCCATCATCAGGTGGCCTGTGCGGTGGCACCCTGACATCAGGGACAGCGTTGGCATAGGCAAAGCTAAGCTCATGAGGAATCATCCTTTGAGCTCTGACTAAATGGGGCTTGTATTTGTTTAGGCCACAAACACGTATGCATAAATAAACCAGAGATGTCTGACAATTGCCATGTTTAATAAACTGATTAAAGACTAAGGAAACAATGGAGTCGACTTTTCTTTCTTTGCCTTTCCTCCAAAGATCAGCTGGAGTCCACGTTCTTGTAGGAAACCTTCACTCAGGAGTCCATTTGGAAGTGTTCTCTCCCTTCTGCTTACTTCCTAGAGTCCTTATTTTTTTGTTCACTCAACAACAGTTTTCTGGGCACATACTATGTGCTGGTCACTGTGCATGGAGTATAGTGGTGAACCAATACATGTGATATTGCCCTTGTGGAGTTTATGTGTTTCTGAGCTGTTCATTCAACACCATAATATTTTCTCATCTTGTAATATATTTGCTTCTCTATTTCTGTATTTATAAACACCTCAAGGGCAGAAGTTGTCCAACAAAAGTTGTTTTTAACAAATATTTTTTTTAGAGAGAGAGAGGAAGGGAGAGAGATATCAGTTTGTTGTTCCACTTATTTATGCATTTATTGGTGGATTCTTATATGTGCTCTAACCAGGGATTGAACCTGCAATCTTGGCATATTGGGATGATCCTCTAACCAACTGAGCTACCTGGCCAAGGCCTAATAATGTTTTTGTTTTTTTAAATGAAATTGTCATCAGAATTTACAGGGCATTCAAGAAATTGACATTCCATTTTGATCCATTTTTTCAGACTTATTAAGAAAAACTGAATGTCAAAGAAGAAAAGTGTGACAAATAAGGTACTTTAAATAGTAGGTCATAGGTGTTACCCCACATAAGAAGCTTTAAAAATCAGTGGTAGTGTAATAATTGTGAAATATTAAGCAATGTGTTCTTTTTCCTCTGTTCAAATAGCTAAGTTATGGCACCCTGTCCATTGCCTCCAGGGAGAGATGTGACAGGGCTAAAGCAGAGAAAAACTGTTTTCCTGGTATTAGCTTTCAAAATCTTTATCCCTTGGGGAAAAATAGAGGGCTTCCACAAAGAGAAAATGTTTGGGGAAAACATGACTGTGAGCAGAGCTTCCTGCCTCACCCGGGACTTCTAAGATTTCCTTGGGCTTAAGGTGGAGGAGGTGATGAGAGCAGAGAGGAAGGCAGAGCTGGGAGAGAACAAGCTGAATTTAATAGGGCCTGAGTGGAGAGGAACAGGACAACCTCAACAAAAGGCCATAATGAGAGGTTAGCTTTAAGTGTCTAGGGGCTGGGTGGAATTCAGAGACCAAGTATCTGAACTCTGACCCAGGGACCACTTAGCAGAAGTAGCACCCACTGGGCCCCCACATTTTCTTTTTCTCTGTCCAACATACTAATTGGAATAGGCTTAGTTTTGCTGCAATAACAAGCAGCTCCAAACTCGTTGGAGCTTTATGTTTTACTTAAACTGCTTCTCTGCTGTGCCCTGTGGACCATATGCCCCATCGTCACCCTGATCCTCTCTATGAGAACACAGGGGGATACACCCATCAACACCTGGGCCCAGAGCAAAGGGAAATGGATTGTGGCAAAGCCTGAAATGACTTGTAAAGCTTCTCTCCACATATGACACATATAACTTTTGCTCACATTTCATTGGGCAACACAAATAAATCACATAGTAAGCCTGATTTTAATGCAGTGCCCAGGGGAGGGAAATGTATGTCAGTAACCACAATACAACCTACCACACCCACTTTGTGTAGCAAGCAAGCCCTCTCCAGTATAACGAGAGGTTGTGGGCCCCGGACACCCAGTGGGTGTGCCTGTGTGGGTGAGTTTGTGTGAAGGAGGTGGGATGGTGGTATGTGCACCTGTGTCTGCAGGTGAACAGAACCAGCCTGAGATACAGCCAGAGCCAGATCAAGACCTACTTGCTCCTGATACCAACGTGCAATGGCAACCTCATTGGGAACAAGCAGATGTGTTTCATGTAGTGAAAATAAATTGTTTTCATTTTCCTATTCACTCGATTTAATTGGTTGAAATAAACCAGAAAAAAATATTAGTGTTTTTATCTGAAAAGTGACAGCAGTCAAAATTACCTAAAATGATCAAAACTGACACATTGCCTGGAATTAATGATTAATTTTCACAATGCCTGGTAAATGAATGCATTTACTAGGACCAAAAGTTGGAGAAACATCTAAACAGGCTTATTATTTTGTCATAAAGAGTTTTCTTCTGGTGTTAGTGTTTTATCTTTGTTTTTCGACTTACCTCAGCAAGATTGAGAAATACAAACTTGTGACTTTTGGTGTAGAGGCTCACGTTGCTAACTCTCAACAATACTTTTGGCCATTGTTTTCCAGGTTTGTATATTTAGGATAGAATAATAATAGACAGAGGTAATTACCCTTCAGCTGGATAAACTTTGGGGTCGACCAGTTGAATCTAGGAAGTCACCTTCAGTAGCTGACCTAGCATAGCCTTCCTTATTTGTTACCCAGCCCTGTTGATTATTTCTGTAAAACATCCATCATTCCGATCCTTTTGTATTTTTCTTATTGATTTCTAGGAGCTCTTATTATATTAAAAATATTGATCTCATCATTCCCAAGGCAGGTTACAAGAGCAGCATAGTGGATTTCTGTTGTACACAGTGACTGTTAAATAAAACCTTATGCTTGAATCTTAAGGTGGTTGTTCTGAGAGCTGACTGCATCAGGCTGCCCTGTTTTGAGCATCTCCAGGTATCTGCTTGAAATGCATTCCTCTCCTGAAACCTTGCTCTACAAAGCACTCGTGCTTTTCAACCAAGCTGTCTCTCTTCCTCTAGAAAGTGTTTTTCAACAACCTTCTCCACACTGCCCTGTTTCTGCAGCACAGTCAGGTTGCAGCCCTCCACTGTGGCACTTGGTCACAGACCCCCTTGCATTATTCAGGTGCTATATGTATTTATGTCTCCACTCCAGAGCCTGGGTCTCAGGCTCCCTCCTTGTCCTCTGCAAAACCCAGCACACTTGGTAGCTACAGATGTGTGTTTCCAAAGAGACAATAAAGTCCTTGAAGACCAAGTCATAGGTTTAGCTTTCCCTCCTCCATATTTGCCGCACACAGTGCCGGGGCCAATGCTCAGTACTTGTCAATGGATTGGGCAGGGGTTGTGAGAAATGGCAAGGGACAGACCAACGCACAGTGTCACCCATTTGTCCCTCAAGGAAAGGAATGAGAACATTCTCCGTCTTGCTCATGTTCTGCACAGTAGACCAGCATTGAGAGGCCTTATTAGGATACCTCAGAAAAGTTAAGTGTCACAATGATAGCAAAGAGCTGCAGCAATCTTTATTGAAGTTCTGTTACTTGCATCCAAGGGTTTTGAGTAATACTGGGATGATTATTTAGTAATTACCTAATAAGGGCAGAGTACAAGTGACACATAATTTTAAAAAATCAGGATTGACCATGCTGTACCTATTATTCTGTTGACTTCTTTCTTCTCTTAATAAAATATGATGAAAAGATTCTCATGCCTTTAGGATTTTTCTATATTTTATTACTTGTGTCATTAATTTTATTGGATTATGATTATTGAACATTCAAGTTGTTTCCAAATTTTCAATATTTTAAACAATACTATAATGAGCAGTCTTATTTACATACCTTTGAGCAACAGTCGTGATAATCTGATAGGTACAAATTCTCAAAAGTAGAGCTGGGGATCAAAAGGCATGCTCAGTGTCAGATATTGATAAATTGTCTTCCAGAGAGGTATATCAGTTTACAATCCCCTTCCACACCTCAGTAATGCACTGGGGCTCTTTTTTCCACACCCTAATCAGCACAACTTCTTTACCAAGGTCTCCAAAGCTAGACTACCATGTTTCAGTCTTGGATCCTCTCTCCACTGGCCAGGAATGTGACCCAGCCGTACGACCTCAGACACATCACTCAGCCTCACCAGCCCCCGTTCCCTTATCTGTGAAGTGGGGATGAAATACTCATCTCTTCTTCACCGAGTCCCATAATTGAATAATTCTTATCTTAAAGTAGTGAGTGAACTTCCTGGCAGTCAGATGAATCTGATAATTTAAAAGGAGATCAGCAAATTACTTGGATTAGAGGCCCAGCTACCCAGGATGCTGAGGAAGAAAGCCTTACATATATGCCTCACAGGGATGGGGGTGTAGATGAGCACTAACATCTGTTGAGTACCTACTATGTGCCTATTATGGACATTATTCGTCTGTTGGCCACCTGAATCCCTTCTCTGACCTTGGGGAATCTCCTACCTTGTGCATCTTAATGTCTGAGACGTCTCCCACTCTACAATTTGAATGCCAGATAATCATTTTTTCAGCTGCATTGCCAGCAATGCAAGCTCCAGCACCTAGGGCTTGGTGACAATGACGGTAGTGTCCCTATCCAACCTGCTGTCCTTTGCGGTGTTGAGTCTCCTTTGCTGAGACAAGTCTGAGCTGTGTTCTCCATGACTTCTATCCCAGGAGACTTTTTAATGTAAATCTCAGACATTGTGTTATTTCACCTGTAAATACCTCAGTGTATTAGCCTCTGCTACAGCTACTTTAAGAATCATAACTTCCATAACAACATCACACCTAGCAAAATCCACAGTAATTCCTTACTGTCATCTGATACCCAGCCAGCCATATTATATTTCTCCGATTGTCTTTTTACAGTGGGATTTCTTGACTTGGGATCCAAATAAAACCCACCAGTTGCCTTTGGCTCTGTGTCTCTTACGTCTGTCTCTTTTATTCAACAGCATCCTTTCATTTGTTTTCCATACCATTGATTTGTTGGCAAAACAGTTATTTTTTCCTATAGAATCCAATATCCTTATAATAACTTCCTTTTCTTTTTCAGTCAGCCCAAATGGACTTCAGTTGATTGTAACTAAAAATTAAGATGGAAACACAAGCTTTGTAGGGTGTTCCGGTTTTACTGATGAGGAAACTGAAGTTCACGGGGGTTAAACTCAGCTTCTATATGTAATCAGCAATCTTTCTCCCAGTTCCTCTCCAGCTCTAGCATTCCAATACCTCATGCTTCTTTCCTCGACCCCAAGTCCATTTCAGCCGGCAGGGCACCCCGGGAACCCAGAGACCGCGGCTCGCACCGCCAGCGGTGATCTCTGCTCCGCTCCACAAGTGTTGGCTTTATTAAAGTGCATTACATTTCCTGCCGAATGCAGGTGTGGATGTGAGTCAACATAAATGTCTTTTACGTATGTATCTTTCTCCTAAATGCACTGGGCTGCTGCTTGTCAAAGTGCAGCCCGGGCCCAGCATCATCCGCGTCAGCATCACCCAGGAATTTATTACAAGCTCCACCCCAGACTTTCTGAATCAGAAACACTGGAGCTGGGGCCCTGCCATCTGTGGTTTTAATAAGGCTTCTAGGGGATTCTGACACCTGCTCAAGTGTGAGAAGCGCCGCACCCGGCCTTCCCACCTGTGTATCCCCTTGACATCACATTAACATTAAAAAGTCTGAAATGGTGGCTCTTGTCCCGACCTGCTCACATAGCACGTCTAATACTGCATGTAGAATGCCCTTTCTTCACTGACTGCACATTTTTTTATCTACCAGTAAGTTCTGCAGTGGACTCTTTGGTATTTAGGGAAATGTTATTATTTTTTAAAATTCATCATTTAATCTCTCATTCTTTATGTTAACACCACAGTATTGAATGTTACCTTGTCAGAGTAGTGTTTGTTAGAGCCAAAACTGGACAGTGTGCTTCCAGGCAAATGGCTTCAAATCTAGAGAAGCTTCCAGAAGCCGAGGGGCTTCTAAAGGGCCTGGTTGGGCCACTGGGCTCCCTGTCCCTGGCATGCTCTCTGGTTCCATTTTTCTCCCAGGCCAATGGGAGGACTGAAGACGGTCCAGAAGCTTGAAGAGACATTAAGGGTAGGATGGGATATGTTTGCTGAGCAGGAAGAAAGCTTAAAACTTTGCAAAACCTTTAAAACTCATTCGTGAAAATGTTTGTGTTCTGTTTTCATGCTCTGCGGTAAGCCCCTCTTGCCCTGTCTTGTTCTATCTCTATTTCCTTATCCTGAGCCATCTGGCTAAAATTCCTGTCACTGGATTAGTGCCACATCTCTAGCGATGGATAAGAGCAGGCCCTGGCCCCCCATCCCCATGGGCCTCCCATGCACGTTCCTGGCGGAGCAGCATCTGCCCCTCAGCCGTCCCCCAGGTGCCATCGCTGCCCACAGGCCTCCGGGGCTTCTGATGCACCTGGGTCACAGGCTGTCGCTGGCCTGTCCTCAGTGCCGTGCTTGCTCCCTGCTCAGCCTGAATCCTGCATTCACGTTTTAAGCCCCATTGGGAGACAAAGAAGATCTGTAGGACCATTCTTTGCAAGGCACCATCTGTTTTTCCTCTCCTGTCCCAACTTTTTTCTCTCTCCTAATTTTCTAGGACAGAGTAATACTTCAAGAATTATTTAACGCTTTCCTTCTCAGACTTAGTCATAGATTCTCCCTTCTCCTCTGCAAATTTCTGGGCCATACTGACTTTCCCACCAGTGAGAAACAGGCTGGTCTTACCAGAGTATGTGAAATCACAGCTGTGCTGTATAGGAGCACGCACACACACACACACACACACACACGCACGCACGCACACATGCACACCCACTCGCAGAAGGTCTTTAGGTTTGTTTCTCCATTCCGCAATGTTTTCCCTTCAGAAAGTTAATGAAATATCCCCACGGCAACTAAAACCACCAACACTGATTTTTACATAGTTACAAATTGGAAATTTCTGGAAAGAGTTTGCCCTACAATGTTTGGGCTTAATATTTATAGTTTGTGTCAGATCATGTCTTATCCAAGACATCACTCCCCTTCATTAAGTGAAAAGTAAATACATCTCTAGTGTTACAAAAACAAGCTATTTACCCAAGCCAGTTATCTGAACCCAAACCCTCTTTTTTGGAGCCTGAAGGGGGAGGCTGGCCTGAGACCACAGTCTTTTCAAAGTGAACAAGCAGCGATTCGTGTGCCAAGGTGCCGGGCCTGAGACAACAATAGAGGAAAACTCTTTTATGCCCCACCTTTGCTGGCCTCTCCACTTCTTTTAAGACTGCTATGGGCTCTGAACATGATACGAGAAGGCGCCCTTGGATCGCTTACTTCTCTTGGCATGGGAACATTTCGGGGGTCATTCTCTGCCTTCCATCTCCTTCCCCTTGGCTCTTTCTCACCAGGCTCCAGAATGAAAAAGGAAAACACTCCAATCTCGCATATTAAAGCATAACTAATTGTTATTAGATCAGTTTTCGCTCTTTCCCAGCCCAACTGTCAAAGGCAAAGGTCTTAATTTGCCAGCTCCAGTGGGCCTGCAGCTCGGGGAGAAAGGAGGAGAGATTCCAGGGATGGACTGACTTCAACTGGCTCAAAAGCTCAGTAAGTGAAACACCTTTTAGGACCTTGAAAGGCTCGGACTGCAGTCTTCTCGCTGGAATTGCCCCTCAAAGGCTATAAATGTTGTTGATGTTCTCTGAATCGAGGAGAAATGCCTGGGGGAAAGCTGGAGTCGCTCTGATTTATCGATGGGGCTACATAAAAGCCAGGCACTGAGAGTGTAGAGCCACCAAATTTCAAGTCTGGAAGAGACAGACCGCTGTGACCTGTGCCACAACTCAAATCATGAGTGAGAAGACCGGGTTTGCAATGACGCAAGGCCACACCCCTCCCAGTGGCCTTCTCTTCCCTTGGCATCTGGTGACTGGGTCCACATGTCACCATCACAGGGCAACGAACAGGCCATGGCCCAATGGAAAGTGCAAGAATAAAATCAAGAGGTCCCGCATTCTACTCCTGTGCTTTGGTGCTAAGAAAAAACTCAAGATTACCCAAATCATGTATACATTCTTCCAAGAGGTGTGTGAAATCTCAGGACCAGAGCAAATGCACAGACACGGGTTCAGATCCTGTGGTCTGTGATGGGATGGCCTAGGGCTGAGTCCCATTCTGCCCTTCACAAATCTTAACCTTGGGCAACCTCATTACCGCTAAAAGCTGCTTCCTTCTAGTAAAATGGAGATGATAGCACCTCACTCATGGAATTTCTATGAGAATTTGAAGTGTTTTAAGTCGTTGTTAGCACATAATAGGCCCTCATAAATCTTAGATGATGTTATTATTACATGGCAGTTAATAGTTGTGGTATTGGAGACATCATTCAGGGTGCTGCAATTTCTAGAGAACTGTTAGGTACTTAAAGCATACAATTAAAAAGGAAATTAGTAATTCTATATCATCACGGGGCCCTCACTGTTGAGCCTCACCTCATCAAACTCTATTTACTACTGCAAGTGGTTTTCGTTTTCTACCCTATTTCTTCATAAAAGCTCGTGAGTGACAATCACACCCCGAGTCAACCCTGCTCCCTTTAGCCTGGGCACCCTGGGGGGTGGTGTCAGCACCCCGACACAGGACGCAGAGAGGGCTCCCTCCACACAGGGAACCCGCTGTGCCAAGCTCGGGCTTTTCTGCCCCCCTGTGAAGCGGGGTTACCTGCGTTTCAGCGCCTGTCTGTCCGCTTGTTACAGGCGGGATTCCCGTGCCTGCCTGGAGCATGGCTCCAGGACGGGAATGTTCTGTAGAGGGACGGTGGGGGCTTCTTTGCAAGGATCAAAGGCTTAGGAGCAGAGGGGAAGGTAGAGAGGAAATGGGCAGGGGTTAAAAATGACAAGGAGAAATGAAAAAGAAAATAGAATTTGCCTCCTTGCCAAATCAGAGAGGCATTTTGCCTGTGACCCTATGCGTTTTGAAGGGTTTTGTTGATTCATATATTTTTTGCAGGGGAGCAGAGAAGGCAGCTATTCACGCATGGACTGTGGGTTCTGGAAAGGCAAGGACCAAGGCCGGTTAAGGTAGGGGCATCAGAAAAGTGTCAGGGTGAGAAATGTCAAGAGTAAAAGGCCTCCTGATTCTTAATGACCCCAGGGGAAGTGGAAGGTCTCGCAGGGCAAAGACATGAGGCATGGGGGGGGGGGGGGGGGGGGATTTACTAGCTTCAGAAGGAAGCCACTAAATTAATGTTATATTTTTTATTTTTACTGACAAATTCTCTGCCGCTGGTGCTTGTAAGGTAACGGGGTGAACTAAGAACAGAGCTCTGTTTTGAGAAGTAGCTACTTTCTAAAACTAACAGGTCTTAGAGAAGTTAGGATAGAAGCTTGTACATCTGTTCACATCAAATGCATATAGTTATATTATAGAAGCACGTACATGTATGTATTTTTATAATCCTTGAAAAATAATCAGATCATGGCTTTAGGGAATGGAATACTTTTGGTTATATAACTTCACTCTCCTCATTCTTATCCCAAAATTGTGAGTGCAAAGTTTTCTTCAGTGGGGGCTCGGGCAGGGTTCATGTGAGGAAAGAGAGATTTGAGATCTCTGAAATTCATATCTAATGTCCTGACTGCTAGTTCTCAAGTTCAGGACTCACACAAAATGGACCACCAGGGCTGCTATCTGCAGCATGCAGAAGGGCCGAAGCTATGCTGCAAACAACCTAAACCTTTAATCAATAAAACTGTATTTTTGACCCATGGGTGGGAATCCACGTATGTGGAGGGCTGACCTAAGTTAAACCTGGGCTTTCTATTGCATGGCTGGAGGTGCCCAAAGCCCCTAGATGTTTAACATTCAACTGTATCTCTTGCTCATGCTGGTCCACGACGCAACTCGGGCAGCTGTTTTCCATGTGAGACTTGGTGTTGCTCCTCTCTGCCCCCCAAGTCAGGGAAAGACACACAGAGAGTTCATTGCTTTATCTGGATGTGAAAATGCCCCTCTGCTCACATGGCATTGGCTTGAGCCAGTCACATGGCCATGCCTAATTTCAAGGGAGGAATTAAAGTTTCCAGAAGGAGAGAACAGCAGTAATGCTAGCACAATGTCCCCCAGTCATTCTGAAAATGAAAAAACAAATAGCACCACTGTCCTATTTAAATAATGTCATAATTTGCAGACATTAGGCATTCTTTGTGGATGGTCCACCTGACTCTTCAGCTTCTGTAAGAACCTTGTATTTCATTACACATCATATGTTAACTACCCTGACAACAAATGGCTCCTTCCTTAGACAGCCAAATAAGACACCTCAATTAAACTCACATTTTACCCACTTTTGCTAGACTTTGCCATAGCTTAATTAGAAACTTAGAGTTTTATAAACATATAAATTAGCCACTTGGCCTCAGAATTCTGATGCTATGTCTTCACACACATCCTCACTGCCATCAGGTACAGGAGGGTGGCCATAGCTCCATTGACTTAAGTTTGTGAGAATAATGGTTCTGAGGTTATTCGTTTTCTTCTAAGAATTTCACCAAAATTTTATGATGCTGCAACATAAGAAGTGAACCCAAGGATGTGAAAAACAGCCACCTGGAAGTCTCATCCCATCTGCCTCCGTGCCTTTAAAGGGCAATGCAACACAATAAGAGTACAGTTTACAATGAAGCTCTCAAACAACACTTAAGTTCCACAATTATTTAAAACGTAAGCACATATAACAGCAACGAAATAGTATTAGGCACCTAGGAGATAATAAAAGAAATGCATGACTTAAAAGGAAAATTATAAAACTAAGCTGAAAAGCATCAAAGCGTCTAAATAAATTCAGTGTTTTTAACAGCAAAACCCTGGAAATAACCCAAATATCTAATGAAAAGAGAATGAATGAGATATACCATAGACATGGGTAAGAAGGCTCAATATCATAAATACCAGTTCTCAAATACACTATCAGGCCAGAACAAAGGCCTCTTGGGACATGAAAAGTTGATTCTAATAAGTATATAGAAACACAAAGGACCAAGAATAGCCAAGACTCAGATGGAGGAAACAGTGAGGGGAGACTGCGCCACCAGAATCCAGGCTCACTGAAAAGGTGTAATTAATAAATCAACATGGCACTGGTGCAGATCTAGGCTAATGTGCCAGTGAAAGCAGAAGAGAGATCCAGGGAACAGACGGAGGCGTAAGTGGGAACTTACATACGGCAGGCAGCACTGCAGATTCCCGGAAAGGAGGAATAAAGGAGCGCCTGGTGCAGAGTTCATCGGTTATCCGTGTGGAAAACAAAATGAAATTAGATCCCTACCTCACGTAATATAGAAAACCAGTGTCAGGTGGACTAAAAGGTTCAATGTGAAAAGCAGAACTTCAAAACTTTTAGAAGAAAACATTTTTAAAAAACTATTGTTTTTTAAAATTTCATTGTGGGAAAGAATTTCTTAAGCAAGATGAAGACGGCCAATGCATAAAGAGGAAATCCAAATGGCTAATGAACATGTAAAAGGATATTCAATTCCATCAGCAATAAGGGAAATACCAAGTGAAACTAAAATGTGCCACTTTCTACTCACCAAATGGACAAAACCACCAAAGGAAGGGGGTTACAGAGTGAGGTGGTACAATCGCTTCAGCAAACAACGTGTTGTTATCTGGTAAACATGAAGGTGCACATGCCTGATGACCCAGCGGTTCCACACCCGCGCCAGGAGACACGACTAAGAAGTGCACAGACTTACTGTTTTTAATAACAGAAATGTAAAAATGGTCACAGGGAAATGAATGAATGATTAAATAAGTAAATAAATAGATGGATATCTATCTATGTATCTATAAAGAACACATACTGCCCTAGCCGGTTTGGCTCGGTGCTTAGAGTGTTCGCCCTCAGACTGAAGGTCCGGGGTTTGATTCCAGCCAAGGGCAGGCACCTCGGTTGCAGGCTCGAACCCCAGCCCTGGTCGGGGCCCGTGCAGGAGGCAACCAGACGATGTGTGTCCCTCTGCCCCGCCCCTCTCCTCCTTCCACTCTCTCTGAAAAACAATGGCACAAGTCTCCTCAGGTGAGGATAAAAAGAACACATACAATATCACTCAATCTATATAAATTCAGAATAAACAAAACTAATGATCTTGTTCAGGGATATGTGCACACACAGTAAAACCTACAAAGCAAGCCAAGAGAATGATTCACATCTAATTTAGGAGAATGACCAGCTCCTGGGGGAGGGTGGGGGTCCAGCCCGGGAAGGGCACACAGGGGGCTTCAGGGAAATCGGTATTATTCTATTTCTTAAGCCTAGTGGTTAATATATGGGTTTGGTTTTGCTATTTTATATCTTTCATGCTGTATGAATATTATTTTTGTAATGCCTGCATGAAATATTTCATAGTATCACTGTCAATTTCCAGCTATTGTTTTGTATAGGATCGTAGTAAGTTGGTTGAATAATAATAACTTTTAGAGCTTGTAAGAGACTTTTAGAACTAGAGAGACAGTAAGATTTGTTGTTACCATCAGGGAATCTCCCAAATAAATGGATTATTCACATAGAGGACTGGGTTGAGAACACCACTTCTGAGATTACAAAACTGTTCTTCGTCTCTTTTTAAAAATATGTATTTGTTCTATTATTTTTTTAAAGATGCATACTCCCTAGCATGACACTCAGGAGTCACTCAATAAATATTTGTTGAATATATGAGCAAATAGATGAAAATAAGCAAATTCTTCCATGTTTTATAGTTATTTTTGTTCATAGTGTCAGTTACCACCCACCCCCGGCCCACACATAGGTCTGCTATAAAATCCTGCTACCTGTGTGCTGAATGTTGCCTAGATCCTGAGGCCAGGGAAGCCTGGATGGTTGGGTGGAATGGAAAATTTCCTGTCCCCTGATGACTCAGGGTCTAGTCAGTGTCTGCTGTCTTGACGTGGTGTCCAGTGTACCTGAAGTGAACTTAGCCTCAGGACACAGCACCAGACATGCCCAGCATTTTTCCACCTGCTGAGCACATTACCTTTGTGCAGACCAAAGGCTGCCCAGAGACATGGAAGATGTAGCCTTATGGACCAGAAGACACCATCTCTTACAGGGATGCTGAGGTCAGAGTGGTGAGCCCGGTCACACTGGGCAAGGAGACCCAGTCTGTGAAGTGCTGGCCTAGCGGAGGATGTGGCCTGGGGGCTGGGCTTCCGTTTTAAGGTAGCCATACCGGTCATGTGCATAATAAAATGAAATAAGCCTCCACAGAAAGAAGAGCGGATGAGCAGAAAGAAAACAAGTTGAAAAAATATGAAAGAGAAGTTTTTAAGTGACCTCTTGTCTTTCGTAAAACTAGAAGAAACCCTGAAATGATAACATAAATAAATGATAATAACAATAGAAAATTAATTCTAGAAGCAATATTTACATAGCATTTACTCTGTGCCAGCACTTTGAACATAATCCACTGCATTCTTGCCTACAAGATAGATACTCCCATTTTACAGCTGAAAAAACTGGGGCATAGATATTTTAGCTAATTTGCTCAAGCCAAGCATGGTACAATGACCTGAATCCTGGCAGTATGGCTCCAGAGGCCGCGATCTTGATCTTCATATTCTCTTGTCTCTCAAAAGGGTCTTCAGGGTGGGCTTGGTTACCGGCAGACAGACATTCCCTGGCTAAGTGAATGAAACAAGCTCTTCTGGAAAAGCTAGTCTGGTGCCCCGCTCTGCAAGCCAACCCACTGTGAGCAGCTGGATAGGCTGTCTGCTTGGGCCCAGGTTCTGGAACCCTCCCGATTGTCTGAGGACTTGAACTTTCATGACCAATAGCCCAGTCCCCTAGAGACTTGACCGCTTTGCCTAATCCCAGTTCACCCCCATCTTTACTACTTCACTGTCCACTCTTTTGAAGAAATGGCTCAGAAAGTCAGGCTCTGAAGTTTTCCCAAACTCAAGTTCTTTAAAATACTATTTCTGAATGATGTTAAGTGTTCTGAAGAACAAACAAATAAACAAACAAAAACCTTTTAAAAAACTGAGCAAAAATGTCATGCCAAGAGGCTTGTCTACCTATGCCCAGCATCTAGACCAGGGACTGGCAAATTACAGCCCTTGGCCCAAATACAGCCTGCCACCTGTTTTTGTAAATAAAATTTTATTGGCACACTGCCATGCCCATTCATTTACATATGGCTGCTTTTGTGCAAGGACAGCAGAGTTGAATATTTACAACAGTGTCTATATGATCTGTGAAGTCTAAACTATTTACTCTCTATTCCTTTAAAGAAAAATTTTGCCGACTCCTGACCTAGATGAATGGAAAAACAGTCAGTCACAGTATGCTTCTCAAGAAATGCTTAAAAGTTGGGCAGCTCCAAAACCTCCCCTATCTTGATACAATGGCTGGCATTCTCTCCTGACGATAGCAGGTTAATATGTAATTTTGGGCCCAGAATGATTGCTCATGAGTTTCCCTACCGTAGATGCATTGTTTCCTTTACGAAAAGCAATCCACTAAAAAAAAATATGTGCTGTGCCATGCTCTTAGCAGGTGTGCCTTATTATCAAAATGATTTTTTTCTGCAAAAGTTATTCAGATTTCCTTCTGATCGTTAGCATTTACTTAATTTGATAGAAATTAAGTGACTCTAGTCAAAAACAGAAAGAGAAAAATAATAGCATTTTGTTATTGTTATTTCTGCTTTTCAGAGGAGGAAACTAAGGCTCTGAGAGGCTAAATAAAATGCCTTAAAATTATAGAGGTATTAAAGGCTGTGAGAAGTCCTTGAATAAAGAAATCTAACTAAGCTTTTTTAACCCATTATTCCCTCAACAGACCTTTCTTTCTTTCTTTCTTTCTTTCTTTCTTTCTTTCTTTCTTTCTTTCTTTCTTTCTTTCTTTCTTTCTTTCTTTCTTTCTCCTTTCTTTCTCCTTCCTTCCTTCCTTCCTTCCTTCCTTCCTTCCTTCCTTCCTTCCTTCCTTCCTTCCTTCCTTCCTTCCTTCCTTCCTTCCTTCCTTCCTCTTTCTTTCTCTCTGTCTCTCTCTGTCTCTCTCTCTTTCTCCCTCTCTCTCTCTTCCTCCCCCCCCCCTTTCTTTCAGTTCCTTCTAAGGTCCCAGGAGTCGGTTTTCTGAGGAATGCACTGGGAGAATGCATCCCTATAGTGGGGACATCATGAGTTTCACAGAGCGAGACGTGTCCGTGATGGGAGACACACTCAACCTTGCGGAGCTCCGGAGGTTTGGTGGGGAAGCCTCAATGTGGGCATTGCAGAGCTCAGATAACCAGCTCACTACCGGGAAGAATTTTAAACAACCCGGCTTTCAGTTCCCTCTTCTGTTACAGGATTCGAGGGTTATGGAGACAGTTCCATGAGACCATCTATTACAATCTAAATTGAATGACATATTATAGGCACTCCAAAAGGGGAGGATAATGTTATATTTTGTGGGTGCAGGTAGAAAAAGTACGGAGCAAAAATAAATCAGAAGCTCTGCTAAAAAGCAGAGGAAGGCTTCTGTGCCTGATTTTTCCATCCTGTCTGCCCTGCCCCACTCGAGCTAAGCCCACCGTTGCACCTACAGCAGACGAGCTCCAAGTGGAAACGGGGTACAGGAAAGCAGGACATAGCATCAAATAACTGCATTAAAGCACAAACAAGTGCTAGAGTGCTTCATTGTTCGCTCCCAGTCATCTCCTCAGTCCCAGCTTTCGCCCTCCTAACTCTAAGGACGAACCATCAGTTGCTGAACTGCTTCTTGTTGGGGTTGAGAAGGTGGAGTTGGGGAAGGGGGAAGATCATCCTTCCATTTTGGAGAAAGTCCTAGGAGGACACACACCTGGGGGAGGAAGCTGCCCGCCAGCCTAGAGGCTGGGACCCCACCCTCCAGTCCACCAGTGGGAAGGCCTGAGACACTCAGGGTGGAAAGGACTAGCCTCTCACTGCAGGCCAATCTCTAAGCCTCTTCTACTGGGCTTATAAACCGGATCTGCGGGTTTTGCCCCTGACCCCGAGTCTGCTAGGATTCTGGAAAGACAGCTCTTGTGCGATGGAATAATAAGCCCATGATGTGAGACAGGGGTCCGCAAGCTTTCTCTGTGAAGGGCTGGAGAGGAAACAGCTCCAGCCTTGCGGCTGTATGGTCTTTGTCCCAGCTGCTCAGCTCTGCCCTTACAGCGAGAAAGCAGCGACAGACAGCGTGTAAACGTGGTTGAGCTCCAAGAAAACTTCATTTATGGATGCCAAAATTTGAATTTTATGTAATTTTCCTGTGTTACAAAACATTTTCTTCTTCCCCCCACCCCTCACCCCCAACCATTTAAAACTGTAAAGCCCGTGTCCATGGGTTATGCAATAGTATGGTGAAGGCCTTGGGTGGAGGGTGAGGGGGCGTCAATGGGGAAAAAGGGGGACATCTGTAATACTTTCAATAATAAAGATTTAAAACAAACAAACTATAAAGGCCATTCATAGCTCATGCACCATACAAAAACACATGGTGGGTAGGATTTGGTCCATGGCTATCATTTGTTGAGCTCTGATCTAGAAGATCCTGGAGGGTTCTGAATGAGGGACTTTGGACAAGCCTCTTAGCTTCTGAGAACACAAGTAGGAGCACTACCAACCAGCAATGGGAAAAATAAGATAATGTCTGTGAAATTGCTCTAATAACTGTAAGGTGTTGTTTTATAAATTAACGTTAATATTACCAAGGTAAGTCTTTAAGCAAAAATGTTGATTCCAACATTAAAAGACGTGTAAATTGTCCAGGGATCATTCAAAGGAGGAGAATTTCAACCTCTGTGGGGAAAACACAGCTCAAATGATCTTTTCCAAGTGTTTTGTATTTTGAACAAAAAAACCACAACCAAAATGTGACTTGTGGTTTTGGATGTTGGAGGGTTTTTTGCCACCAGTTATATTATTTTAAAAGTCATAAAAATCAACCACAAAATATCTAATTTCTCAAATTATTATTTATTACCATTTAATTAACTGCATGGTTGGTTGAAGATTTTCTTCCAGTTTCTCCCTTTTCTGTGGTTTTTCCCTTTGCTGACAACACCTGAAATGGGCAATAGCCACCGATGTCAATGAAAACAGAAGCAAATGCAGGGCTTTCAGGACCTGAATTATCTCCCAGTCTCAGGATGACAAATGTTCTGGGGCCTGCAGGTAGGAGAAAAGCCGAAAGAGGGTTCTCCAGCTGGAACATTCTAAGACTTGTGTTCCCCTAGCTTTCTTCCAGAGGGTGGGGAGAGCCTGTGGTGTGCTCCAAAGAATGGAGCTTTCCAAGTGTCCACTGAGGAGAGGCCTCTGGCCCAGACACAGGAGCCTTGTTTCCAAAGGCAGGTTCCCAGGGAGCACTCAGGGACCATGGCTTCACAAGGACAGTGACAACCCTGATGAAAGGAGAAAGCCAGGGAGGAAGGGGAGGCTAAGGAAATGTGGTGTGTTTCATTTTTATTTTATAAAAATAAGAAATGTAGAAGTTGACATCACGGATGTGGCAGTCAGCAAGGTAGGCATATTCTGCTGTAAGAAACAACTCCCAAATCACAAGGATTTCATGGACAGTGTTCATTTCTCACCCAGGCAAAGTGCACTGTAGGTCTGCCGGCTCTCTGGGATAACGCACCTTGATGCGGAGACACAGTGATCCAGGCTTCTTCAGTTCCATGTCTCCTGACTCACCTCCTGGCTCTCTGACCCCTCAGAAGGGGAAGAGGTAGCTAGGAAGTCACACAGGGCCTCACTGGCCTCACCTTGGCACTCGTACTTACGGTCCAGTGGCCAGGACAGATCATATGGCCCCACCTATCTGCAAACAGGCTGAATAATGAGCATTCCTGAACCATAGATGTAAAGTCACCCTTTTATATAGAAATCAAATTCTTTTTTAAAATTTAATTAATTTTTTAATATATTTTTATTAATATCAGAGAGAGGAAGGGAGAGGGAGAGATAGAAACATCAGTGATGAGACAGTCGTCATTAATCAGCTGCCTCCTGCGTGCCCCCGACTGGGGATCGAGCCCGCAACCTGGGCATGTGCCCTGACTGAGACTCGAACTGCAATCTCCTGGATCCTAGGTTGATGCTCAACCTCTGAGCCACGTCGGCCAGGCTCAAATTCTCCTTTATGTGATCTCATTCTGTGCCTGGCACAAACTCCTCCAATTTTCCCCCAGCAGAGAGCTCAGTAAGCCAAATGTTGCTCCATCCCAATGGCCTTTAACTCCACTTTATGTTGCTTTTTCTCCCACGTTGTTATGATGATCATGGCCAGCATGACTATTGCTAAGGGTTTAACCCTACTTGGTTAAATGCCCACTGTGTTCTTGGCTCACCTCACTTTTTCAGTTGCAAAAATATAAAATATTCTACAGTATTTTTTTCTTCCTATGTTTGCCTCCCAACAAAGCACATCAAGGTACCCTTTTCCCTAATCTGCATACTTAACTCCTTTTTTTCCTACTCACTAAACTTGATATTTTCCCTCCCCCTATTAACTCCTTCACCACCCCTTCCTGAAATTCCCCACTGCCCACTCAGCATGGAACCACCTAGCTTGTCTTCACCTCAGCAGTCCAGACCTCAGTTTCTTCATCTGTAAAATGGAAGGTTAGAATGAGCTATGTCCTTCCAATTCTGATGGCCTCACAATGCACAGAATGCTGATGTCTCTCATGGCATCCTCCTCACCAAGATTTTACCCTTTTAAATCATAGATATGCTAATAAGGCTATTATAACCTGAAGTGTTAAACAGAAAAAAATAAACTCTATGGATTGAACTTTAAATAGGAAATTTCTCCTTCAATTTAGAAATTCTCCTTTCTTAAATTTTCTCAAACAGATTTTCATGAACTAAGTGATTTGGAATCATTTTTAATTTACTTAACTCATTGTACAGTTTACTCTTGAATTTATTCAGTGTTGTAAATCATAAATAGTGAAATTATCAAGTTCTCCTAAAAAAAATAATAAAGCTGATTCCTATGTATTTTCCTTTCATGATGTTTCCAAGGACACAGTTGCTTGGAACCAGAACTTAATAGAATGATTGAGTTCACCTTGAAGTTAATGGCCATCAACATTGATGAGATGCTCAGATAGAAACTTAATCATTCACCTCTAAATAGGTGAGTTTCTTGTTTGTTTTCACTGCATATAATAAAAGGAATATAAGTAGAATGTTCTATTATCATTAATAATATCATATAAAGATATTTTTTCTGGAAATGGGACCAATCATAACTCTATACCCTTAACAGAATGTTTTGTGTTAGTCATTCCTTTTCAAGATTAAACATTAAAGGGAAAAAATGGATTCTTCCTCAGCTGCTACGGTTATTTACTAAGCACCATCAATTTTATGCCATTTAGCCAAATATAATGTTTAGACTAATGGCAATAAATGCAATGGCTTTCCTCCCTCAAGTAAGGATGCATCCATGGTCCAACTGTCCCTTTACCAGGAGCTCACAAAATTTCTTTGTGAGCTTTAGTTATAATGAAGACCATTATTAATGATATAGTAATGATATAAAATGATATAATGATGTGTTATTTTGAGGTGTTATAAATGAATTATATCACCTCTATTTCAGTATTTTGTGTAACCCACAGTTAGGCATTCAATTAATGGTGGCCGTCAATAGCATATTTTGTCAATTTGAAATGCACGTCTCTTTGCATCTTAGTTATCTTTGAAATCAGGATGTGCGCTGCAGCTGATGACATCTCACAGTCACTGTAGGCGAGAGACTGGTGGTCATCGCTCCCTTTGCCTGCCCACGTATTTTTCCTGGAAACTTGATGGATAGTCTTGATAGTGCAACTATATCATGAGCCCAATGTTTTGGTAAAGCAATGCTTGGGAAAGGAATCTGAGTTCAGGTTGTAGTCCACATGTCTTCCATTGACACGCATAGGGCAGTTGAGGAATTCAAGCCCCAAATCTTGCTGAGGGACTATCAAAGAGTTGAAAGAAAGTCCTGAAGACAGCAGTGGAGTCTCTTTATGAAGTACTGCATCACCTATGCTCTCTTGATGGCCCAGAGGATGATCCTGTGTAGAAAAACATGGACATTGGCAGCCTGAGGTAAAAAAAATTTATTCAGATGAGCACATTCTGTATGTTAAGAGAATTTCAGAGGTAAACAAATCTGTTTCTATTTTTCTTATGTAAGCAGAAGAATGATATGATTATTTCTATCTAAATGCTTCATAAAAAGCTCAATAAGCATTAAATAAATCCTAGTGATCTGAAAATGTTGTGTTATATCCGAATAAGTAGCATATTTTCCTTCTAAGGATATCCTTGCATGGCCTTGTTAGGACAATGAAGTCCCTTTGCTGCATCAGATTCTGCAGATGGTCAGAAAAAGAAACTCAGGGTTTCCCTTTGCTGATGACACTCTTCCTGCTCCTGTTTAAGCAATAATAAATCTCCTTAAGACATTCCCAAACCCAGCTGGGCGTGGCTCAATGGCTGAGCATCAACATAGGATCCAGGAGATTACAGTGTGATCCCAGGTTTGGGGCATGCAGGAGGCAGTTGTTCAATGACGACTCTCTCACCATTGATGTTTCAGTCTCTCGCCCCCCCTTTCCTCTGTCTCAAATCAATAAAGATAATATATACGCACACACATATACATATATATGTATATATATTATCTTTTTAAAAAAAGACATTCCCAAGCATCTATTTGGAATTTTTGGGTGGTGCCCAGTTTCAGCTGGAGATAAAATTCATGCAAGTTCTGGGCTCCTGTATTCAAATCGCTGTTCTTTGTCAAGACAAGGTGCTGTGAATGAGGGAGAGGTGATGTCAATAGAAATGGCTTGGGCAAGATGTCAGAAAATGTCAATCACAAGTAAGAAATGATCATAATAATAGTAATAAAAATAGGTAAACATTCACTCAACATTGACTAGATGCTAACTGGTATTCTAAGTATTTTATACGAATTAACTCATCTGTTCTCCAAACCATATTGTGTTAGATACTAATTTTTATGATCATTTTTCAGAGGAGAAAACTGAGATGCAAGAAGCTGAAGTAACTTGCCCAAGTTCACAAAACTAGAAAGAGACAGATCCGAGATTTACATTCATTTGGGCTGGATCCACCAAGCACGTACATGCTGGGATATTCTGGAATGATTACGGCTTGAAACTATAATTATTTAATTTGGGGGAAGAGCCTTAGCTATTCCCGGAGGGACTATCCAAACATAACCAGCATACTGGTTATCGAAACGATGACGCACAGTAGGGCAGGCAGAGAAACGGCCTGCGACAGGCGCTTCGCCGCGGCGGGCGTGGGGGCGCCGCCTGCCGGAGCGCAGCGTGGGCTGAGCCCCCACAGCACCCAGGTCAGGGGCGGGGCGGCGGCGCGGGAGCGCTCGGGAGCGCAGGTGTTCCTGAACCTCCAAACCCGGTCAGTGCAAACTGCGGAAGTCTGACTCAGATCGTGTCCCCATAAAGCTCACCCCAGACCGAAATTCCTGCCGGGTCCACATGGAGAGCGGTGCCTCTCTCCCTCCCAGCCAGCCCAGAACGCCTAACCGAGGTCTGAGGCAGGGCCAATCGCAGTCCTTTCGGGGGGGGGGGGGGGGGGCACAGAATTAGGAATTCAGGCGGGCAAAGAGACCGTGCACCCCCTGCAAAATCCCTGGGGTGCGATGATGTCCCTGCGCCCCCTCCGGAATGGACAGAGTTTCAGCAACGGCCCCACGAACGCTTGTAAATCTTCGCATCTTTTTGAGGGTCAAGTTTTAAAATATCATTTCCAAGGGTCGCTGTCCCGCGGCTCTGACCACTGAAGGCTCCAGCAGAGAGAATGCAGGCGACGCAGGCCCGGGGCCACCGAGAGCTGGGCTGCGGCTTCACAACCTGCCCTGCGAAGCCATGACGTCACCGGTGCCCCAGACCCCAGACCACCCACGCGGGCCGCCTATTCTCTCCCGCGTCCTCCGAGGGACCTGCCTTTGCAAAGGACTCGAGGTCCAAACGCAGCACGGAGCTTGAATTGTTACACAGAAGTGCTGCCTGCGCCAGTGAGGAGCATTTGGACGTGTGGCCGTGGTGATTTTTCTCCCCATTTGAAGCCTAAAATTCTCCATAACTAGGGTGGAAGGGCTGAAAGACGGAGGGGGGCGAGGCAGGTTCCCAAAATGGGCCAGAAAATCTCTAATAGCACGTTAGCAAGACGGAAAATATACATATAAAAAAAGGGGGAACGCTGAAAATATTGGGATGAGAAGTAATTAGATCATCAACGATGTTAGATTGACATGTAGGTGACTTTTTTCCTCCTAGACTCTTAGTTATTAGAAGGAAATTGTAGGGAGGGAGGAAATGTCCACATTGCTGAGACCTAAAGAAGTGTATTTTTTAAAACAATTTGAAGGAAACTGAGGCATTTGGGGCTGTTGAATATTTTTGACTAATCTTGAGTTGCAAGGGGGAAAGCTCATTTGGGGCCACAGAGAGTGGTGGGCCCTGAAGGCCTCCGGCTGCTGAACGGATCTGCCTGCATAGCAAGGAGCTCTGATGTTGAGACCCTGATAATGTGGGAAGTGACCGGGGTGCAGGGGCCCTGCCGGCTATTTTCCTTTGGGATAACAAGAGGGCAAAGTATAGGGGCAGGCAGGGAGGCAATAGATGCTAAATTGATAGCACTCCAGACATTAAGATACTGCTACAGGGAAAGGAAAATGAGCGTGTAAACTAAAACCCCAGCTTTGTGACATCTTCAGAGAAACAAGTCATGTTAAGGCTGAGGGTCTTAATCTTTGCTGAGCCACCAACCCTTTCCACAGTCTGGTGAAGCCTATAGAAAAATCTCAGAATGATGTTTTGAAATGAATTAAGAAAAATACAGAGGATTACCAAGGCCATCAATTATATAAAAATGCATTTATAAAACATGTCTGAAATGTTAATTTACATAATAATATGTGTGTGTTTTTATTGAGTCTTTCAATAGCAAGATTCAATGGTTGGTTTAGTAACTGCTGTGATTTTGGAGTGACGGTAGGTACACACAAGAGTACCATCTACCACAATTATAGGTGATGCGCAGGCATCTGAAACTTCCCTGGGTGACAACAAAGTCCTTACAGTTGTGGTTGGTTGTGTACATTCATCACTGAGGAAGCTGCTAAGTTTCAGCTAGGTGTTGAAAATAGAGATTTTTTTTCACCCAAGTTCATGGGTGCCCTTGTTAAGAGCCCCTATCCTAAGGAAGACGTCACCAGGCACCCAAGGGGGGCTGCGTGACAGACTCAGGCATTGGAAACAAGTCATTTCTGACTAGTGAGGTGTCTGACCTCAGATTTGTTCCTCAAATCTTTTCATAAAGAAAAAAATTGGCAAAACCATTTCTCTAAGGGTTCCTTCAGACACTGGGGCACAAGGAACCATTTCGAGACCTCACTGAAGACCGTAAAACAAATTCATAGGTACCCCAAGGTATCTTTGATGGACTGATTAGATTGGTTGTGAACCCATCCGAGTGTTCTTCCAGGGAGGCTCAGAAATCCTTGGGGTGAGGAAGGCTTCATTGGTTGGGTCTTGTATTAGTAAGAATAGGTGACAGGGAAAACTGTGAGCAGGCTTATTGGTTGCCTTCCCAGCATCCATCTCTACCGTTTCCTTTCCTAACAGTACCCAGAGCCTCATGTTGCATCCTCCCCTCCTCCCTCAACCCATATGATTTCTGTTTTGAGGGGAAGCTTCAGGAGTAGGGCATGACCAGCTTAAGCCGAACCTTGTGTTCTCCTCTTTTGGCCACAGTCACTGATTCAGGACTGGGCATGCCACCCAAGCTGATGCAATCCAGGTGACTTTCAGGACTCTTGTGGTGAAGGATGGGACAGAAGGAGTCTCTTTCCCCAGGAATTGGTAGGGTGGAGATCTGGTCCTTTTTCTACCAAAAGGAAGGCCAACCTGGGATGAAGCCAACACACAGAGTAGGGCATAGCCAAGGGAGTCCCAGAAAAATGAGCCAGAGACCCTGGATGAAGCAAACCCAGAAGCCTGGCCCATATTAGGAGACTCAGTGAAGTCCCCTCTTGTTTAAACCAGTGTGAGTTAGGCTTTCTGTTACACGTAGCCCAAAACATCCTAAATGATAAAGCAGACTTCCTAATTACACAGTCACAAAGCACCATGTTCTCCAAGGAATCCCTAGAGTTTCCCAAAGTTTCACTGAAATATCTACTCTTCCATGTTGCATCTTTATGGGGCTGAAATAGGATGTGTGTCTCAGAGTTCAAACTCCCAGAGTGAATTCTCAGCTCAATCACTAACTTATCCTGAGACAAAGAGCAGGACATGTTATTCCTCTGAGCTTTAATGTCCTCATCTGTAAAATGAGGCCACAGATGTAAATGGTTAGAATAATTGATCCCAAAAGCCTTTTCTACCTAACACAGATATATGAATTTTACGAAGAGGAAGACGTTCTAATAGTCCCCACAGTTTGACTAATGGCTTGGCAAAGTGGTTGCCCTCTCGGATGCATTCATAGTTGTGTTACTATTACAGAACTGAGGATTTTATGTAGCCATGAATGTTAGTAGCCCAGAGAATATGTTATATTTAGAGATTTTTTAGTCATTCACTTAGTAATTTCTGTATACCAGGAATTGCAGCAGGCAGCAAGATATAGAAATAAAAGACACAGTCTTTGTCTTTAAGAGGCTCCCAATTTAGCAAGGAAGACAGCTGGACCTCTGAGTAGTTACACAGATTGTACACTGAACAACTCCAAGGGTTCCCCTTCATGCCAGTATTTAATAACATTAAGGCTTAAAGTATGGATCCACTGCAGGATTTCAAGTAGGGGAGTTACAGGATTATATCTGGATCCTAGATCATTCTCAGAATAATGAGAAGACTAAAACAGAAAACACACAGGTGTCATCTACGCACACACATATGTATATGCACATACATACACGCAAATATAAAACATATCAGAAATGTTATGAAAATTTTATCTATGTTTCCCTCATATTTTTCTTCTGCTTTACTTACTTTTTAATATACACATCTGCAGTCTACCTAGGATTTATGCTTGTTTATGGTATTAAGTAGCTTGGCTTTGCTTCCAAATGTTTACCAACTGTCACAATACCATTAATTGAATAGTTTATTCTTTCACGTCTCTGAAATGTCATCTTTGTCATATTAAATTCCCATGGCCATCAGGGATGGCGTCTGAACACTATCTTTGCAAGCGGTCTATTTTGTGCCACACTTCTCAAAACACTATAACCTTATAATATTTATTCATATCTGATAACTGAAATGTTCTGTTATTTTCTTTTCCAAAATTGTTTTAACTAGTTTCATAAATGTATCCTCCCAGATTAACTTTACAATCAATTTGCCAAGTTAAAAAAGCAAGATATCTCTGGAAATGTTTTTTTCAATCACATTCACTAGATAAGCTAATTTGGGCAGAATTTAGCACTTTTATTATTATAAATTCTTCATTAAATCTGAGATAATGAATGCTATCCCTCACTTTTTAAAAGAAAATAGTAATTTTTAAAAGTATGTTTAGGAAAAGGACAGAAGTAACTTAAGTATTTGGTTCCTCCACCCACAAATGTTTAAAATGATCCTTTATCATGAAGATTCAGTGTGAAAAGTCCCAGTACCTGGTGAAATAACAAGCACAGAGCAATGATAATTCCATTACCACCATGACACATTTCCTCACAGAGCCTGCCAGGAGTCAGCAAGACATCGAAAATAGTCTCATTCACTTTTTAAAAATTTTTATTAAATGTATTGGGGTGACACTGGCTAATAAGACTATATACATTTCAAGTATATAATTCTACAACACATCATCTGTATATATTGCATTGTGTGCTCACCACCCAAAGTCAAGTCTCCTTCCAGCACCATCTATCTGACCCCCTTTTCCCTCTTCTACCTGCGCTGCCTCCTTCCCCTCTGGAACTACCATACTCTTACCTATGTCTATGAGTTTTGCTTGGTTGATTGTTTTGTTGTTGATGTTTGTTTGTTGCTTTCTGTTTCACATCCCACATATGAGTGAAATCATATGGTTGCCTACTACTCAGCCATAAGAAAAGATGAAATACTACCATTTGTGACATGCACGAATCTTGAGATTATTCACTTTTTTAAAAATATATCTTTATTGATTTCAGAGAGAGGAAGGGAGAGGGGGAGAGAGACAGAAACATCAGCGACGAGTCATTGATCGGCTGCCTCCTGCACACCTCCGACAGGGGATGGAGCCCGCAACCCGGGAATGAGCCCTGACCGGGAATCGATCCGTGATCTCCTGGATCCTAGGTCAGTGCTCAACTGCTGAGCCACGTTTTGAAGTTAACAGCCCTCCGGCAAAACAAAGCCGCCTTACTAAACTTTTATGTGGAAGTTATTATTTTTTCTTTTCTTTTTTTCTTTTCAAGGGCAGCTCCTCCTAGAACACCCAAAAACATAGTGTCCTCTATGAATTGGAAAATATCAGTAGCCTGGGGACAGACTCACCCCAGGCTGTTTTAAGGAATCTCATTGAAGTTTTAATGCTAATGCCTCTCTATTAGATGCCATTCCCTGTCTAACAAGTCACAGGGAGAGAAACAGCTCTCTAGGACTTCCAAGTGTACTGCTGGATGTAACGGTATCTGCGGGACGGACGTTAGGAGAAGCGCACTGCAGCCCATGGCCGAACTCCATGGCAACAGCTGGTGAATCGCAGGTGTTGTCAGGAAATCCTCCAGCCCCGCTTAAATGTTCCGGAGAGTTCTTTATTATTTTAAGCACAGCGTTTGGAGAGTGTTTAATTTGCTTGAATTCAAAACATTCCTCATGGGCAAAGTGCAATGTAAACAAAGTTCCAGGAGAAAGTCATGTCAACCTAATTTTTTATTTGCAAACAGGGTGGTTAAAAACAAAGTACTTAACTGTTTTTCTGACAGCGATGTTGCCACGTAGGCATTTAGGAAGGTAATGAGGGGAAAATACTCTCTTATTTAGGCCAACCGTGATGTGAGTTACTTGACATTAGCTGGGGGAGGTGGAGACTTCCAGATAAATTTAGTGCATCTGCCTTTGCAGGGGTAGTGTGAGGAGGGTCGAGATATACAAGAGACTTTAATATCTAACAGTAGAATCGGTTGCAACCTTCAGGGGGCAGTGTTTTGAAGGTACTCACATCTACCTTGTTAGCTTCAGTCCCACTCTCTTATGTGGCCCATGGTTTAGAAACAAAAAAACAACAACAAAAAATACCCCGTCACTCAGAAGCTCAGAACCCCTGGGTCTGTAATTCCACCTCACCTAAGAACACACCTGAGATCCTGTTCGTTGTAGTTGTGCCTTAGCAGGGCTTTCCCATTCAGATACCTGATATAATCTGGGTCCCACTGTCCCACATGAGTTCTTTCATTGGTTCTTTTATTTTTCATCTATTTTGGTGAACTCTTGCCGAATTCCAGGGCCTGCGCTAAAACGAAGACACACAGTGGGAATAGGACACTGGCTTTATCCTTGAGGGACTGTGGGTAGGTGAAGAGCAGGCGAGTTATAGCAGTTACAGCACAGGGAATGAGTGCTCCCAGAAGACATGGCTGGGAAGGGTGGTTCAGGCGACAGGCTTCTCCATTAGCCATGTCTCTGGCCCCCACTGCACCTCCAGGAGGAGCTCCAGCCCCACAGCCTCAGGGATCAAGCTATGTCATCTGTCTGACCAACGCAATTGGTCAGGAGAGGAACCTGTTATCCCAGCTGGCAAAACTGAAGCTGGTAGGGAAGACTGTCCTTCCGCTCTGCTCACCATTTAGGCCATCAATGCCATCATGGCAAAAGAGAATGCTGCCAGCTCCCTGAGATGACCCAGGTGAGGCAGCGACACAGCTTCCTGACAGCATCTCAGCCGGGGCCAGCCCAGCCCGAGGCCAGCTCCACTCCTTTCTATAGTATAAACAGTTGATTCAATAAACCCCTCCTCTTTTTATTTCATTTGGCTTGAGCTAATTTGAATTGGGACTCTGGCCCTTGTCACCAAAAGAATGCTGTTTACTTCATGTACCAAAATGGGGATGTGTACAGGGGCTCTGAGAGCACATGGGTAGGTGGATATGCCAAGCCCAGGCTAGTGATACCCTAATAGGAGATGTAACTAATGACAACAGGAGCCCTGAGCTAGTCAGCTCAATTATTTCATTCCCCTTTATCAAACAAACAACTCCCTTTCTTTTCCTTTCTTCTACAAATGCGGGTTTCAGATAAAAAAGTTGACGGAACCCTGCGGAGGGTGGAAGGCCAGGGTCGTGGGATGGGTACCCGATATTGTTCTCTTTGGCGATGGCAGTGAGCTAAGGAGCAGAAGTTTAAAAAGAGGATGCCTCAGATCTCACGGCGATGTTGGTTTTGTATAGCTGGGATCCACTGGGACCTCCATGGATAGCAGGGGCAACCACAGGCCTGAGCTGGTGCTACCTTAAGCGATTGGGGCAGTGGGGCAGGGCGAGGCGACCTCCCCGGTCCTGCTGTGGCCTCCTGCTCAGCCAGGGCCTTCCCTCCCAAGACCATGCTGCTTGTACTTGCCCCAGCTTCCCTCACATATGACTTTAGTGTTCTTCTAGGGAAGACGGGAGGCTCTTTCTGAATGTTACAGAGCCCAGCAGCTGGACCATGCAAGGAGGACATTTCACCAGAGGGAACCAGAGATGTAAAGACATAGGATTTCAATACAGCACCTTGTGCCCAGAGAACTCCAAGTGTTGCAGCCACAGGGCTGAACTGTATAAATCACCAGCAACACTTGTGTACATGACCTGAAAGGATGTATCAGGGGAAAGTGTTTTGCAGTTGTAAAGTGCTCCACAGATGTTATTTTCTATTATGATGTATATCACAGGGTTGTTGTGAGACCCAAATGAGATCACACACCCATAAAGTGGCCTGGAAAAGCATTGTGCTCGGGCTAATTAACAGAGTTTGGGTACAGCCGGGTTATGTTTCAGACCACGAAGGAACAGTAAAAATTGACTAATGGCAAATTTCTCCCGAATCCACAGCTTTAAATATCTTTATAAACTGAGTGTTTTAATTAAAATACTTCCTATCACCTCTTTACAGATAAATGAATGATTTCATTGTCTATTTAAAATAATTTCCTGCTAACAATCAATTAGACCATCAGGCTTCAGGCTTCAAGCCCAAGAGTCATTTTTGTTGATTTACCACATCACCAAAAACACTGAGTGTGGCATCTAAAATACATACATATGTATGTATATGTGTATGTGTGCGCACATATTTTTTTTTATTTTCAAATCTGTGTCCCTTATCTCCTAAAGTACTGCAATGTTGCCTTAGCTGCTCCCTCTGGCTCAAGCCTCTCACCTCTGATCTCAAATCCATTATTCCTATAGATGCTCAGAAACTCAATAGCGTTTTGTGTCATTCCATCTGGTTTGGCTGTCATGTGGCTTCTTTCATTGTGAAAAGGCATAAAATAGAAATAAAATTATAGTTACAAGAAAGGAAAACTCTCGTTTATTCCAGGTGGTTTGATTGTTGACCTAGACACCCAAGAGAACTGGGTAAAACATCCCTAGTTCTAAAAGGAAAATTTGGTAACATTGCTCACTATTCAAAAAATACCAAAAGGATAGTTGTTTTACTACCTACCTGCAGAAACCAATCGAAACATATCATGGAAACAAAAGTCATCCATTTGCGGGGGGAGGTGTAGAGATGCTGAGTATTGTTGCTTGGGGCGTCAGAGAATTATGACCATGCCCACAGCCTCACAAAGTCTCCCACAAAAACAGTTCCACAGCTTCGCTAACCACAAAGACCCCTGACCAAGCTCCAAGGTCAAGGTGGGATAAAGACACCTTGCTCATAGTGATATTTCTCCAAAAGCAAACTAAAAATAAAAATAGTGCGCAGGGATGCTTCCTTGCCTCCTTCAAAGAAATACCATTTTCCTTCTCACTCAAAAGACAATGTTTGCTTCTTAGAACATCTTTGTTACACGCATAGACCCTGGTTCTGTACACATCTATCCCTCAGGGTGGTTTTCCCTGGACCAAAGGACAGTCTGCCCTCAAGAAGTAGCTAAGTCTCTAGCTCCTGTCAGGTAACAATGCTTGCAGTTTTTAATAAAAGATTATTTCCTATTTCTACCCACCAGGTTCACAAAATTCTTAAGTACCTACATCCCTTAATATTGCTGGAGGGGCTTCTTTGAAGTACAAGGCCCCAGCTGTCTGCACTTACTTGATGCAAAGTTTGTTTAAGCTGAGGCCTGAAGAGAAAGCAGAAGTTCACCCAGGAGCAGGGTAAGAGGGGATGGACAGTGGTCCTGGCAGAGAAAATAGCCCAGTGGGATGAGGCAGTGTTAGGAGAGAGAGCTCACTAACAGGCCAGTATAGCTGGAGCATGGAGACTGGGACAGAGAGGCAGGAGGTTGGCTGTTGATTGAAAGTGACAAGAGAATAGATTTAAAATATAAGTAGTAGGTCCAGACGACAAACTTCAAGAAAACACTAGATTGTCACTTCCCTTCATTAGACTCGTTTCCTGTATTGTAAGTTATTGATGCACAGGAAGAAGTCAACGGGGAAAATGCTCTTTTTCTGTCCAGTTTCTAATCTGAATTAGGCCTTCTTTGTCAAAAAGGAACACGGGTAATAATGGTGACAGCTATTGAGAGATCAAGAAAAATCCCATCTACCACAAACCCTATTCTTCAAATCCTAGAATTCATAGCCTCTGCCTTTATCGCAAATCTGGAAAAGCAGCCATGGCCAGTAAGATTGGCATAGATTAGTGACTGCTTAGCCCTTCTGGGGGGATGTGGTGGGGCTCAGGGGCTTCCCCCTGAAGAATGCAAACTTTTCACTCCAAGCTCTTGTCCTCACCAAAGCTCACCAACTACAGCCATTGCGAGAGTCAGAATGCCTAGGTTCCAGGTAGGCATATGCACCAAGGCCTTTGATACAGTCATCAATTATGTTAAATAAAAATTTTAATTTAAGGATATTAATCACAGCCACATATAAACATTTAAAAAAAAAACACAACAATTTAAATGCCAGACAGCAGACAGGTTTTAAAAAAAAATATCTCTAGTGCAGCCAAAAAACTAAAAAGCTAAAAATCTCATTTTCGAATAATAATTAACAATATGGAGCAATTCTCAAAGTACTGTATCAAGAGAAAACCTGATTATCAAACAGAATACTAATGACAATTTTCATTTTATGATATCTGTGCTGTGAAGATATAAATCTTGGAAGATAATACTTTAAAATATTAACATGCATTTTCTCTGAAAGGTATGGCTTTGGGTTTGCTTTTCTTGCCATTCTTTCTCTGTTTTTCCAAGTGTTTTAAAAAATATATAATATTGTTACAGTCAGAAAAAAAGACAGAAATATTCAGAAGAGCCTGTGTTTTCCATGGCAAGCCTGTCCCTAACTGGGTGAGCCTCTGAGTCACATGGCCATCTTTGTGCAAATAAACAAGGTCTGATTTTTCTGAGTGTTCCAGAAAAATTAAAATGTTTCTGTGAGATTTATCTGTCCATGTCCTCGCCTGAGCAAGGAAACACAGACACAAATACCCATGTTTTTCCTGTTGTGCTGCCCTAGGATGTTTGGGAGCTTGGCTGCAAGTCCAGAATTCCAGTGGCCGCCTCCAAAACTGGGAGCCTCTTGCGTCTGTGAAACGCAAGCTGCCGCTCCCGCAAGAGAGGACACCCCTGGGCTCCCCGCCCCATCGTGGAGAAAACGGCCCTGTGTGCACAGGCCTCACCTCTGGGCCAAAAGGAGAACCGCCTGGAAAAACAGCAAGATGCTTGCAATAGTCTGCTCGGTGTCTCAGAAAATAAAATCCATCTTTCTTTACCAGATGAGAGCCGATGTTCCTTGCGCTGAGACTGGAAAGCTGGCTAGATTTCCAGAACTATTTTTCATGGACATGATGGAGAATTTGATGAGAAAAAGAGAAATATGAGTGGAGGAGATTAGATTTCTGCAGGATTTTTACTTCCTGTGGCTTCTTCCAGATGTTCGTGAGACCTATTGAATCAGAATCCCCGGGGAAGGGGTCCTGGCATCTCTATGTTAATAAGGGTTCCAGATGATTCCAATGGGTAGCCAAGGTTGAGAAGGATGGCTGTAGCGACTTGCGTACAAAAATGTAGGGGGACTGGCATAGAAAAACAGCAGTTAAAACACCCACTGCATTCACAGTAGAGATATTTAAATGCAGCCTTGAAAATTATTTTTTTTAAAAGGCTGTCTTCTTTGCTAGAAAAGGTTCCATGCCATTACTTCACTTGAGTCACAGATTCCTCTCGCAGTCTGAGTGGAAACAACAGGGCAACCCAAGGGCACACTCAGGCAGGGCCATAGGATGCCACATAAATCAGCTCGGGGCAAGCTGGACCAAGCCGGGGTGAGCACTGCAGAGGCAAAGCCACCGGCTGGGGACCAAACGCTTGCTGCCTATTAAGTGCACGTGTTGACTTTGTGTGGGGAGCTGGAGAGTCCGGTCACCACAAACCCAAGGGTCAACAGCCACTTGGCAGCTCCTTTGCACCGAGCAAGTGCTGAATTAAATAAAATCAGTGTTTAAACAGCTCGGCATCCTTCTCGAAGTTACTCTTCAACGTATGTCCTGATTTGTAAAGGGGGCTTAAGCCCACTACTCAGGCGTAATGTTAGTCGCTCCCTTTTTACTGAGATTTCTTCCGGTTTGTGGGTGAATCATATGGTCACCTAACATCGAGGTGAAGGTGGTGGTACGTAGGTGAGGGAGCAGGGGGAGGGAGAATGGTTAGTAACCCCCTAAATGATCATGAAAAATTAACTTGTGCTCGACACAGCCAGCAACCCTCACTCTTAGCAAGCAGCAAAAATCACCACTTAGGAGACTTCCCTCCCTCCTTTCTCCCTCCCTCCTCCATTCACTGTATACATGTTTAACTCTTTCAGTTTCTTTAATATCCATCGTTGACTGAGCTGCACAGGGCAGTAAGTGTATGTCAATTTTCACTTTGCAGCATGCACACTTTATTCCCAAATTACCCCAGTAACCCAAATAAGAAAGGAGAAAATGCACAAAGAATTACTGTGGCCATCTGGAATGCATAATGTGGAAAGATCTGCAATACATTACATGGTCTGGAAAGTGGCTGGTCGAATTCCAGAGCTAAGACAGACTTCAAAGTCTGGCTGTACATCAGTGAAACTGCTGATCGGCTCCGATATTTAAAGTGGGTGTAGATGAATGAATTTATTACCGTTTTTATCTTCTGGGCTCAGATGAGGAAATGGGATCATAGTCAGGTTCTCCTTTAATTTCATGCTGAATTTTTTTCTTAGATTTTATTTTTCACCTCTTGGATGCTGTATTAGGTCTTGATTTTTCTGTTTGGATTGCAACATCCCTTCCTTATCTGTGCTACGGTCCTGAGAACAGACTCGTTTGTATGAATAACTTCACTTTGCAGAGACTGGTGGCCTGGATCATGAGATGTTATGCATGCACAAAGGATCTCAACTTATATATATATATGACTTCATAGTCTTTTTTCTGTCTCTCTCTCCAGTGGAGCAAGTCAATAGTTAAGATCTGAACTCAACTATATGGAATTTATTTCTGAAATTGAATTTGGGTGATATCTAGTTGTATTTCCTGATCAGAAATATTTTATGAGTAAAACCTGGACTTAATAAATATTTGGAAACACTTGGTTTGAGGACTGCTGTCAGAAACTCCCCTTAGGAAGGATGAAAGAGCATCTCTTTCATCAATGGCCTTGAAATCCCTTTGAGAAACAAGCATCTTCTCATCTCTGCCAACTGGGTTGCTTTTATCTTCATACAAATGTATCATGACCCTTCAAAGAACCTCAACAAATAGAATCCTAAGCCAACTCCATAGCAAATGCCTGCACTCCTCCACCTTCAAGAGCTCATAGGGTTCCATTTCTACTCTAAACACAATCTCATTAGCAATGAAAAAGTATTGCTTTGGATCTCTTTTGGGAATGGGAAGGAAATAGTTATTTTTCACACACACATAAAGGAAAGAAGCACACCAGGAACTCAAGGTTAATCATCTCTTGATAATCTACAATGACTTCTTTTCTTCTTTACTATGGCAAATATGCATTTGAACCTTCTTGGATTTCTACAGTAATTAGATTATTAAAACATAGCTGAAGTTCCCACTAAAATATTCAAAACTAGCCTGGGATAAGATGGTAGAGAAAGGTAGAGTTTCACTTTCAGGTTCCCTCTTAATTTCCTGGCCCACTTTTCATTTTCAGTACTCTTTCTCTACCTCCTTCCCCAGCAACCAAAGAACAAGATATTAATTCTTTAATGAGTTATCTCCCTCAAGAATCTTTCTCACTTTAAAAGAGGGTTTGAGATACAGACTCTGTTTAACTCAAAGAAATGACTCTCACAGTAGGCCATGAAAAAAGAAAACTGTGGGGGTACAGCGGCCTCTGACACCCCTCCAGTTATATCATGACAGTGCTCACCAATACTCAAAGGATGGTGTTTAAACTAGAGTAATTTCTGCAGGTCAGTGAGTTTTGTTTTGTTGTGGTTTGTTTAGGTTTGGGGGTTTGTTTTTTTGTTTTTTAAAAATATATCCTTATTGATTTCAGAGAGAGGAAGTGAGAGGGAGAGAGATAGAAACACTAACGATGAGAGTCATCAATTGGCTGCCTCTTGTATGTCCCCTCCTGGGGGTCGAGCCCACAGCCCAGGCATGTGCCCTGACCAGGAATCCAACCATGATCTCCTGGATCCTAGGTTGATGCTCAACCACTGAGCCATGGTGGCCAGGCTCAGTGAGTTATTGGATAGATGGTGATGGAAGGAAACTTGACTTGGAGTGGTGAACACACAATACAATATACAGATGATGTATTATATAGTTGTATCCCTGAACTATTTAATTTTATTAACCCCAATAGATTCGATTAATTAATTAATTAATTAATTAATTAATTAATTAATACAAACCACATCCATTCTGTTTCTGGTAATTAAATCCTACTATTTAGTGTCTGCCCCTCTGGGTACCCATCAAATCTGCTGAAATCAGGGAACCAAAATAAATAAAATAAAAGGAGAAAATAGTTCAATATTTTTTCCACCCATATGTTATATTCTAAAATCAGTTCTAAGATAAGACATTTTTCCATAATAGCTAGCAGTTGCTCTTTATTGATTTCCTAAGACTACCATAACAAAGTACTTAGAATTGGGTAGCTTAAAACAACAGAACTTAGTTTTATCACTGTTCTGGAAGCTTGAAGTCTGAATTCATTGTGTGATCAGGGCCATGTTCCCTCCAAAGCTTCCAGGGGAGGAAACTTCCTTGCCTCTTCCACCCCTGGGCTTTCCTTGGCTTATGGTAGTGTAATTCTAATCTGCCTCTGTCATCACACACCTGCCTTCCTTCATGCTCAGGCCTCTGTATCTATAGATATTAAGTCACTTGCCAAAGAAGTACAATTGGGAATTTGAATTCAGGTCTGCATCCAGACTCAGAAGTCTTCCCACCACACCGGAGGTCCCCCAGGAGAAGCTCCTGGAGGGCCCGTGAAAACACAGTCCAGAGCTTCTGAATCAGGAGGACTTGGGTGTGGCTGATTATTTCCATTTCTAACAAGGTTCCAGGTGATGCCGATGCTGTTGGTGGAGGACCACACTTGGACAACCACTACACACTGGCTGTATATTAGAAGTCACCTGAGGAGCTTTCAGAAGCCACTGGTCTGGAATGGGGGTTGGCCCCTGGCAGTTCTAGAAGCTCATTGGATGACTCTAAAGTGCAGCCAGATTTGGAGACTGCTTCTGCTGCTCAGCTACCTGACAGCTAGACTCTGGTGAACACTGACCTCTAGCTCTACTTGGACAGAAGAAAGAGAAAATAACTGTTTAATATCCTAGCATAATCACTGTGTCCCAACTGCAACTATTTGGCTTTTCCACACAAGTGCCTCCTCAGTCATATCCACATTGTCTTTCAACTGTTCTCTAAGAGAAAGAGGCCTCTAAAAATAGATGATAAGGGATCTAGAAAGAAAGAATATCTGTTTTTCCTGGAACCATGCAGACATGTTGATCCCTCATCTAATTAGACACTTTTTCCCATCTAAATTCACAAAGTACCTTCATCTGTTCTCTGTAATTGACACCTCTCTTCATCATATCTTGATATTTGATCCCCTTTTCATAGGTCCTAGGACTTATTTAGCAGAACAGATACCTAACATAATGTGCTTTTAGGGCTCCATCCTGAAATATGCACCCAGTTTTCACCCCCCAAAAATCCTCCCTAATTTACTGACTCTGATGCCTAAAATTCTCCTGGAAAAGCATCCATCCCTCCCAGCTCAAATAGTCATTGCAACCCCCTGTAACACACGGAATAAAGCTTTAGCTTGATAGGCAGACCCTCAATTACATAATCCCTACCTGGCCTTCCCACCACTTTCTTTTCTCTTTCTCATATCCTCTACAGGGCGCTACTGGGGATTGCTCCTCTCTCCTATTCCACACCTACTTGTCCCCTTCTTTTACTAAACGGTTTTCAAGTTGTTCCCCTTGCCTGGAATAGCTTTAACCCAGTATGCATTTTTAAATTTTGCATATTTAAGCCCTCAGTATCTTTCAGTTATACTCAGATTACCCTCCCCAGACTCTCAATTAAAATTAAGTTTTCTCACCAATCAATTACTCACAGCATTTAGTTCTAACCTAACTTCTTCTATCTTGCTGGAGTAATTTATGCTTACCTACCATCGCCATTTTTTACCACTCTGTGAAATCCTAGGAAATGGGACCTCAATTTATCCATTTTAGCATCATCCCATAAATTCTAGCTCAAAGCTTGCACATAATAAATACTCATAATAACTCTAGTCCAATACCGAATAAAAGTCAGCCTAGGCTTTGATCTCTCTTCCTAATATGAACTATGCTAAGGAATTGACATTTTATTAGCCATTTACACATTATTATAAATGTGTTTCCAACTCTTTCATGAAATGTATTGTAAATATCACAAAACATGAGGATATGATGACAAGGGTGGGAGGGCAGAATTGAGGTGATAAAGGGTTCCATTGATCAAATTTCTCGTGCACTTTCTTAGGAGACATGAACTTTGCTGAGGTGCATGGCAATTCTGCTGCATGTGCATTTGTGACCAAGGTGGATTCAGAACTAAAAGCTTGCATAAGAAATACTTTTTTAAAAAATAACTACATTTTGGTGTCCCTCATTAGCCCCCTGAATCTTCCTCCTTCTCTTTGGCAAATTCTTACCCAGCTCACTCTCCACTAGCAAGTAGCTCCTTCCCACTTGAGGAGTTCTTCGTTTCACTCTCAATGGTTCTTGATTTCTGCACATTCTTTGTCTTGTGGCTAAAGCACTGTTGATAGGAAGGGAGCCTTCCTGTGGATGTGCAGCCAATCTTTAAGACAAGTTTCACATGATGTCATGCCCTGCAGTAACTTAAAAATTCAAAATGTTCCCTATGGTCCTAATTATCTGGTGGTATAATTCACACGCATCTATTTTCAAAGCCACCATGTTCTGAGGCTATGGAGAGTCACATTACCACGCTGAGTGGTCTGGTGGAAGCACCAGGGGCTTCCAGAATGACAATGCCACATGATGACAAAAGACACAATCTGCTTTCCATCCAGGCAGCTCTGAGAGAAGTGCTATAAAAAGGGCCTGCCAGCTGATGACCCTTTCAAAGGCTTAAATCCCTGTGTTTTATCTCATTCCAAGTGAATTACTTTCAGAGCTGAGCACATTCAAGTTTAGACATGGAAGGGAGTTACGGAGATCATCTGCACCAGACCCATGTCATCAGATGATCTTCTAGAATTCATAGCTCAGTGGGAAAGGGATAGTGCTTGTAGCCAGTCACAGCTTTAGGACCTGGGAGCCTCAGTGGTCTTATGTGTGGGGTGGGGGTTGACTGGGACCCCACAGAGCTGTGATAAACGTAACCAGGTGAGTAGCGTACCTAGCACAGGCCAAGCTTAAGGTAAGTGCTCAAATTATTCTTCCTAGTTCATCTTACTGCGACTCTTCTACTGGCCATGTAGGAATTCCACAGCTTTATTCAGTTGTACACCAAACAACTTTACTCTCCTGGTAAGAGAGGTTTTCCTTTCGTCCAGCCCTAATCTCCCTGCTTTATGTATTTAAGTTCACATAGGCAAATAGGGTAGCTCATCTTTTCCTTTTCTTCTACTCCTAAAACAAATGACCGCCTCAACATACTTGGTTGGCCTTTGAAAAATAGGGAAAGTCATTTCTGTCCTGCCCCATAGATTTGTGGTGAGATAAAATTATAGAAAGTATATGCAAATACTTTGGAACTTTGGAAAAGTCAAGCCAACATAATATCCCCCAGCATCCCTACCTTAGTTGAATCCTTTATGGCCTCGTATCTGGATATAGCAAATACACCTCATCGGCCCCTCACACATACTGTTGTTTCCTTTCAACCCATGAGCCCACCACACAAATATCAAGTCCCACTGTTATTAATTATCTCCCCTATTTCTCAGGCTTCTTGCCATAGCTTAGAAGGGAAAAACAAAACAAAATAAAAGAAAGGAAAAGAAAGGAAGGGAGGGGAGGGGGAGGGGAGGGAAGGGGAGGGGGAGGGGAGGGGAGGGGAGGGGAGGGGAGGGGAGGGGAGGGGAGGGGAGGGGAGGGGAGGGGAGGGGAGGGGAGGGGAGGGGAGGGGAGGGGAGGGGAGGGGAGGGGAGGAGGGGAGGGGAGGGGAGGGGGAAAAAAAGAAGAAAAGAAAAGAAAAGAAAAGAAAAGAAAAGAAAAGAAAAGAAAAGAAAAGAAAAGAAAAGAAAAGAAAAGAAAAGAAAAGAAAAGAAAAGAAAAGAAAAGAAAAAAGAAAAGAAAAGAAAAGAAAAGAGAAAATTCCAATGTAATATACCAGCAGGAGATTTTTTTTAACAGCTGCCAGTACTATAGATGCAATCTGCTTTCCATCCGGGCAGCTCTGAGATCATAGAATCATGGTAATTTTCTATATCCGCACTGTCCAATGATGTGGCCACTAGCCTTATGTGACTCAGATGGCTGAAGAACTGCATTCTAAATTTAATTTTTAAATTATTACTTTTAATTAATTTGATTTTAATTAATTTTAAAAAGCTAGTGGCTACCATTCTGGGCAGCACAGATATAGACCAATGTTTCTCAGGCTTTAATGTACATTTGACTCATGAGGATGTTGTCAAAATGCAGGTACTGATTTAGTAAGTCTGGGGTGGGATGTGAGATTCTGCATGTCTGACACATGATTTTGATACCACTGGACCAGGCACTACTCTTTGAGTAACAAGGATCTATCTTAGATGACACAAGAGTTTGTTTTTGTTGTTGCTGTCTTCAGAAAAAGTAAAGATAGCAACCTAAAAAACAATAGAAAATGAATATGAATAAGTAATTTTTAAAAGAGGAACCCCCAAAACTGTTAAGCATATGAAGAAGTTCAAATTCATTACTGATCAGTAAAGGCCAAATAAAACAGCAATGTTATATTGTGTGACAACTCTAAGACTGGCAACTGTTAGAAGGCTGGATGTCACCAAGTGTTGGTGGGGATTGTGTCCTGCTGAAGGATTGATAGGTCTTCTAGCACTTTCCATTGCTCTGTTTGGTTTGATCTTAAGTGCATTATCTTAAGAAGTTGCTCATGATATAATCTGATGTGATTGAATCAATAATTTATAGGCACAGAGTCCTGCCTGCCTCCTGAAGCTGCAGTGCCCGGGATCTCTCCACCAGTAGGTTCGCCTCTGTTGGATGGCATCAAAGGGTCTTACACTTTAACGTTTGTTTGAAAAAGAAAAACAAAAGCCTTTGATATTGAAATCTAGTTTGTTCGTTGTTAGTTATTAATTTTCATTTTATCAAACATAGACTGGTGTACGACTAAGGTAGACTGTCTCAGAGCCTTTCAACCTCTAATAACTAAGCAAATATTTTGACCCCATCGAGAAGTTGCTTCATTCCCAGAAAAGAGAGTTTCTGTATTTCATCTTCCAGAAGGAAAGCTCTGGCTTGGAAACATTCCCTTATATGCCCAACCAGGCTTCTCATTTTAAATCTCTTCCTACTCAATTCTTAAATAGCCAGACTTTGAATCTGGTGTATAGATCTCCCAAGGTCTTTGTACTTTATAAAAAAGATGGTGTTAGACCTTTATTTATTTATCGAATCAATTATAGTCAAGTGTCCACTGGAGCCAGGCACAGACCTAGATGCTAGGAGGGATGCAGTGATGGAGAAGGCCCTCAAATTACCTTCAATGAGCTCAGAATTTATTGTAGGGAAGGATACCCAACCCATCATGATATCCCATAACATTCACTCTAAGACAGAAATGTGCTAAGAGCTACAAGGACATTAGGGTAGGGAGAAACTATTCTGGAGAGGAAAGAAATGAAGTAGCATTAGGAGTGGCATTTGAAGTGAACATTAAAGGAAAATGGGACCTTGTAGAGCAGAGAATGAGAGGAAGGGCATCACAAGCAGAAGGAATGGCATGATCGAAGGCTCAGAAGCACACTGCCTTGAAAGGCCAGTAACTGGATGAGGCTCAGACATGGCCCTCAGGGAGGAGGACAGGGAAAGATTTTGTTAGTGGAAGCAGTGGGAAGTCTTTGCAGTTTGCTGCTGCTGATATTATTTTCTTGTTGCTCTTGTTTTTGATGTTTTGTCTGAAGAATAGGTAGGAATAAAAAGTTTCTGAAGCTAGGAAGACCAATGAGTGAACTGCTACAACAGTCCTGCCAAGGAAACAATGAAGGGCCGAAAGAGATCCGTGGGGCCTGGGAGGAAAAAGATATACGAGATGTTTCAGAGGTAGAATTGAGAGGACTTGGTGTCTCTGAGAGATGGGGGGAAGGAAGCAGCAAGCACTACATGCCTCCCATGTCTGGGACCAGGGCCCTGGAAATGTGGCAGCTCCCTGAACCAACAGAGCCCATCCTGGCAGGGCAGGGCAGGAAGGGCAACGAGATCAGGGAAGACAGGATTGGGGAGGGAGAGCGTGCCTCCTTGGGGAGAGGAAACAGCTACCCCAAGTTTCTGGGTGGTGACCCATGGACTAGAACTTTATTGCAACAGACAGGTGAATACTGATTGTGCCCTTTGATGATGACTTAGTGATGATTTAACACTTGGCTGCAAGGCTAGGATCTGAGGACTTGCCTTAGCTCTCACCTGCCATAGCTGTGCAACTTCAGGAGACTCGCCACTTAATTCCTGTGTTTCCGAATATTCATCTTCAAACTAAAGCTGTTGTAATAGATAACCTCCAAGACATGGTTCTCAAATCCTGCTCTGAGGAGGTGCTGGTTTATAATGAAAGGCCCACAGCAAAATGAGAAGGATTAGTACAGTATTGTATAGATAAATATTTAAGTAGACATACAATAACTAGATAACTAGATAAGGAGGAAAGATGAATAGATGAATGGAAGGAAGGAAGGAAGGAAGGAAGGAAGGAAGGAAGGAAGGAAGGAAGGAAGGAAGGAAGGAAGGAAGGAAGGAAGGAAGGAAGGAAGGAAGGAAGGAAGGAAGGAAGGAAGGGGGGGAGAAAGGAAGGAATAATGGATGGATGGGTGGATGAATGGATGGATGGATGGAAAGAGAAAAAGACCTGTAAAGTGGAAACTGCAATGTTCATTTCCCGAAAAGGATTTTCCTTCAATCTAAGAATATATCCTTACTTCATTTTTGGTGTTAAGATGTTCATTCTTTTGTAAAACAGTGGTGAGAATAGATAGTAGTTGTTTTAAATTTTCATAAAATACTTTAAACTTTCCAGAATCCTTTAGTTCACAAAAATTTTTTTCATTTTAAAAATGTTCTTAACCTGTGAAGTTGAACACCCTGGGAGCCAATTTCCTAGCATTTCTCCCAATTATAGGGCATTACTTTCCTTTTTGCAGACCCTGATCCTGTACCTCATGTTCACTCTACCCCTGCAAACAGTTGTCTCATGAGCACCACTGGCCACTGATGAGTGAAATGTGATCCCATCTCAACCCCAAAATTAGGGGATTTGCTTCTGGAGAACCTTCAAAGGGAATTCACATTTCTTTTTCTGTCTTTTCTCCTTTATTCTTTCTCACACACCAAAAACAAAAAAGAAAAGGAAAGGAAAAGAAAGGCAAGAAAGTCAGTGGGCGGACAGAAATTTGTTCTCCAGATGATAGTTCTGTTCATCCTGGGATCCTTTAAACCCCACTTCCCCAGCGACCCACCCCCCCCAGCCTCTCACTGGAGCCTACTGAGGTCTCCTATTACATGGCCAAAGAACTGTCAACAAGGGCACATATTTTCTTCCAAAGAACGGTTTGCAGTGGATGGTATAGAGATTGGTTATGCTAAAGCTTCAGCAGATGATCAGATAATACAGATTCAGTTGATATATGACAGGGTCTCAGCTTTGGGGCAATTATGGGATTCCTCAACTAAAACCTGTGAAGAAACAGCCATTCGCCCCCCACAAGATTATATATTGGCCCTAACCTGATTGTGTACCTACTAGTCATAATAGACATAATAGTTAATAATAGCTATTATTTTTCAGGCATTTACTATAGACCAAACACCCTTATACCAAACTCTAATGTAGGAATTACTCCTCTCTCAATTTACAGATGACAAAGCTGAGACTTGGGGAAATTAGTTCCTTGCCCAGATTATACAGTTTGTCAATAATGGAGGTGGGATCTGAATCCAGATGTCTAATCACAAGCTTTAATTATTGGGTAATGTGGAGTAAGTCCCCTCTCCCCCATCATCTTGATGATGATCTCAAGGTCTGAAACCAGGGCCAATGCATGAAGAGACAATGGTGTAAAGAGATGGTCCCATTCATAATCTGACAGAGGAGTTAGACTTATAAACAATTAATTAGACCACAGTTGCCATACATGTTGCATGTCACCTCAGAGAAGTCTTCTATCAGAGGTTATATTTGAGGACTACTTGGTACAGGCTCAGGACAGACTCAACGTTCCTTAAAACAATCATGCTAATATCATTTCACAAGGAAGATGGTTAACACCATGTTCAAAGGCAAAATTCAGGCTTTCTTTTTATGATACAGGCCATTAGTCTTCAATAGAAAATTAAGTCATCTTTTTCCATGCGAGCTTGTTTCTGAGGTAGTTAGTGAGGAAACCACCCCAAGCTCTCAGTGTTGGTGATTGAACTGCCTCTGGGTACCATCATCAACCTCAATAATTAAATCAGGACCCACCTTGCACCTTCAAAGATGACACAGCATGGTTAAGGATGGAGTCTCCTTTGGAAGGGGCTATGGGGACTGAAAAAGGGCAGGGTGAGAAGAATTGGTGACAGAAAGGGTTCTGGGCTGAAAGCCCATGGTTTCTGACCAGTGCAAGCAGCAGGACAGAGGAGCACAGATTAAGACAAAGCTGGACAAGACAAACTGGGAAGAGAAGCCACTGTGGTACAAAAAGTCTGGCTGTGAAGGTAAAGATTCTTCTAGACAGAGGTGAATGAAGTTGAAGGAGGATCCCTTGGCAAAGATGAAAGAGCTGAGTGTGTTTAAATGCTGCTGGGAGCAGCAAGGGAAATGTTGGAGACTCAGGGGAGGGGGAGAGAGCTGGTAGCATAGGGAGGTGGGAAGGACTAATCAGGAGCACAGTAGAGTGTTGGCCATGGCAGAAGGGGAGGTGGACAACATGCAGACGGGTTGTAATGTGCCTCTGGAAAACTGAGGGGTGCTCGGCTGGTGCCTGTTCTTCTCTCTGTGAAGGAGTTGAGGGCATCTGTAAGGGGTAAGATTTTAGGGGTATCAAAAGTTTGAATAACCACTACAGAGAATGGGAGAGTTGGGGTACACACAGAGCAGTATTGAGCCCCAACTAAGTGTAGTGGAAACAATATGGCCTAAAGCTTTGCAGCCTGATGTCCTGTGTCACAGCCCCCAGCTGCACCACCGCCCACCCCCAGTGGGGCCAGTGGCACAAGAAAGAGAGGTCGGGGTACGACCAGATCAACCCTAGGGGTTAAAAACTTAGGGAGGGAAGTAAAGTCAGAGGGCATCTTATGTTATAAGAATATAGTCCTGCAACCTCTTGGGCTTCTGCAAACTTCTGAAATTCTGTAAGAACATTAGATTCAATCATGGGGACCCAATGCCTTCATGTGGCCTCGGGGACACTAATTGACCCTAAACCAGTGTTTCCTCCAGTATCCCCCTGTGCTCTGGTTGATCTGTCCCTGATTGGACTCACAGTCTTTTTAACCTTCCCCATCGCTAGGAATTACCTAGTGACACAATGTTACCTTGGCCTTTATTTGAGGGTCTTGGGAGTGAGAAATACAGGTCTCCATGACCTGGAGAGGACTGGGTTTGAGTTAAATTCCTGGAATTCTCCAGAGAGATTTGGGCCTGGGAACTGTGGAACATCAAGCATTGCTGCTGCTGTTCTTTGTTTTCATAGAAGGAAGAGGAATTTGCGTTTTAATTTTTAAATTATAGAGTAATACATAAACGTGATTTATTTGATAAAATTAGAGTAAAAAAAATTTTAAAGTAGCCCTTTACCAACATCCCTCACCCACTTCCTCTTGGTGATTCGTCATTGAGATCGTACTCTGTGTAGATACATATATAGAGTGTCCCAAAAAAATGTATACATGCACTTTGAATAATTATAATAACAGTGTTTATTAAAATACATTTCATTTTCAAAATTGAGCTATCAGTTTTTAAAGTGTATATACATGTTTTGGGACACTTCTATATTCATGTTTTTTATAAATGTATCCGACAATACGTATTTTTCTGTGATCAATTTTTCCATGTTAGGGAATATAAATTTCTTTTTTAAAAATTTTGTTATGAAAAAATTTTGAAAACACAGAAAATAGAGGGTCAGCTATAAAGACAACCTATATCTTGCCACCTGGATTTATATAACTATTAATATTCTCTACATTTCAGCAGATCTTCTTAAGAAATAAAACTTTGTAGGTAGAGTTGAATCGCCATTTTTAGCCCATCCCTATCCTATACCCTTTCTTAGTTTCCCAGAGAAGCCACAATCCTGAGAAATTGTTGGATACTTTTTTACAAGTTTTTTTAAACTATATGTATGAATTTCCATAAACTAATTATAGTATTGTTCTGAGAGTTTTGAAAATGCAGAAATGGTCCCATGCTGTATATGCCTTGCTGTGACTTACTTTTCTTGCTCAGCATTAATTTTCTAAACATTTCTGGATGTATCCATATTGCTACATGACAGCTGACTAACTTATTTTCATTGCTGGCTTTCTTATTCTGAATATATGACAACTGCTTTATGCATTCTCCTTTTGGTGGATATATAAGTTGTTTACAGTTTTTGTTGTAACAAACTCTGTTGCAATGAGCACAGCACCAGTTCTCTTGAGCAGAGGTATGAGAGTTTCCCTAGGTGTTTCTTTGGACACATGTCTGTCACTTGTAGGGCTCATCAGAACTTGTACAAACATTGAATATTAGTTCATTGTTGATTTTAATTTAGAAGTAATGTGAAGATATGTGCAGTTAAAGAGCATAAAATATCTGTCTGGAATTGGTAATGTCAGTGTCTTTGCAAGAAACTGGAAGTGAGGATATAATATCATCCCTTGAGATTAGGGACACGCACTGGATCACAGCAGGGATGTTCACAGACCCTTGAGCAAATGACTTTCAAGCAAGGCAAAACTGCTCTGCACCTGAATGAAACATTAATGTCCTGAAGAAAGAATATGGCAGTCAAGAAGGGAACTGCCTTCTGGGGAAATAGAAAATCAGGAGCCCCAGAGAAAACTTCACAATGCTAGCCCAATCATTGCACCAAGGAAGGGAAGACTGGACTACAGATATTTCTAAAACGATGCTGCAGAGATAATTAGGTACAGTAAACCTAATTCACCCTTGATATTTCACCCTTGATATTTCTTTTTCCTCCCTTGATTATGAACCAAGGATTGGCTGTTAGGACTTTGAGTTGAATGCCATCCTTTCTTCAATGTAAGTAATAAACCGGCTTTTTGATATTATGACTCATTCTCAGGCATATTGTTCTCATGAGTCCACCACTTTGACTGGGTCCCGCCTCAGAATGCTGATAGCAGCAGGTACAGAAGTGAGACCCTGAGCTCCAGACCTGACCCAGGGTAAACATCGAGAATGAATGCCACCTGGGTGGGTTCCCGTCACCACACCTTGGCTCAAGAGAAGTAACTTCGATTGAGACCATATGCACATGGTTTCTACAATTTGCATGTTCTAGGCTCTGTGAACCCTGAAGAACATCAATATCATGGGGTTGTTGTTTTTTCAAATAGAAGTCATGGTAAATTCAACCCCAACATTTCTAAGAGCCCACGTGTCAGCTAAGTGGGTAAATCTAAGCCCATGTGCCTTCGCCTAAAAGAAGTGGATGCACCTAAGGGAAATCAAAGTGGCTTCACCCTTTCATTGAGGGAGAGAGTGTGGCCAATTAGAAAACTCTAAAATGTGTATTATATTTGTCCATGATACCTTTATGCAGTTTTTCATGTGCCACACATTTGTATCACCTTAACGCCAAGCTGTGATTATGAAAAATAGCATAAGCTTGATGTTTCAGGTGATTCGTCTGTGGTGTAAGTGGTGTGCAAACATCGGAGGGAGAGCGCTTCCCTGAATGTAAGGAAAAGCCTCATCATTGGTTTCTGAAGTGAGGCTATTCAATGGCCCATCTTGCGGAATGTGCAGTAGGGTGGTGATTAGAGCAAAGAGAGAGGAACTGTGGTTATTTTCTACCCTCTATGTTCCCAACAAATAATAATAGTTGTGATAATTACCGGTTTGTTCCAGTAAGAATTAAATATATGAAAGTCACCGGCAATTTCGGCTGTTGTCTCTGACATTTTGGCATCACATGAAAAAAGTTCCAGATTTTTAATGAAGGTCAGATTCCTTCATAACAGGAAAACATCTGTCATAAACACTGAACAAATATTTATAGGGCTAAGCTGGCAGCCCACGGCCTCCTCTCTCCCCCTTCCTAATTGGATCTGAAAGAACAAGGACAGACAAACGCAACAAGGAAACAGCAAACAAGGTGTCACCGAAGGCTGACAGGAGCACAACGCGTCGTCAACTCCGACTCCTCGAGTCAGGCACTGAACACGCGCTGTGGCAGGGCCCGGTTGTTGGAGGTTCTCTACTGACTCTTGGGTATATGCTATCCAGTGGCAGCCTCTTTTCTCTTTTTCTTTTCATTGCAGATGCTCCCTTTTATCCACAAAGGATACCCGAGAGCCAGATGTGTCATGTTATCCTGATAAACTCCTCCGCACCTCTATTCTGTCCCAGTTCATTCACTATAGCATTTTAATTTTACCCCAGATTGAAATAACATTTATACCTGAACAGGAATATCTAGATCAGAATGCCAAAAAAGGGGACTAGAAAGATTTGATATATTTCTTTTTTTAAAAAAAGACGGTAGGAATCTCAGAGCCTGAATGAAAGGAAGTACAGTCTGTCTTCCAGCCTCTGCTCCTCAGCCCCACCATCAGCACCATCGCACAAAATGCAGCTCTGGGTGTGGGTCACTGTTTTCCACTCGCTCTCAGATCTCTGCACGTCAGTGGATAGGAGCTGGGGCTTTACCATATTCTGCCACAGTAACTTACAGGAACTCTAAATAAATTATAAGTTCTATCTGCTTTGGCTTTGAGCTTTGTGAATCCATAAAAAGGGCAGAGTGTAGGCATCACCATGCTTGACTTAGGATTCCTGTCAAAGCTCACGCTCAGAAAAACTGTCAGGTGAGAATGCTTGATGTGCATGCCCTCCCAACCTTCTGATTTGGCATCTCTTACCCCAAATGTGGGAAGAATATAAGATAGTGTGAGTTTTGGAGACTGGCAGACATAGGGTCCAATTCCAGATCTGACACTTATTGTGTAACCTGTGCTCATTTAATAAACCTCACTAATGCAGGTTTTCCATATCTTTGCAATGGAGTTTCTGTGGTAGTTGGGTCAATGTTGTAAAAGCACTTACCACTGTGTTTTAAGCCCAACAAGGACCCAATAAGAATAATATTTCCTTTTCTGCAATTCCATTCCCTTTTGCCTTTACATTTTAATCCAAATTTGTAAATAACTCAGAGGTCAAAGCCAAAATTAAAAAGGAAATAAGAAAATAGTTTGAACTGAATGAAAATGAAAATATATGTCAAATTTGTAGGATGCAACTAACTTGGTATGTACATACTGAGTTTGACAGGAATCCTAAGTGTGTTTGTTAGAGGATGAAAGAAGATAAAGGGATTAGCCAAAGACCATGTATGCATAACCAATAGAAGCAGATAACAGTGAGGTGATGGCCAGTGGGAAGGGGGGTAAATGGGAACTGTGTGGAAGTGGGCAAAGATTTGGGGTGGGGGGATAGGGACATCTGTAATAGTGTCAACAGTACAAATAAAGTTAAAAAATAAAATAAAATAAAATGTGTTTGTTAGAAAAGAAGAACATTCTCAAATAACCCGAGTTTCCACTTTAAGTCTCTAGAGAAAGAAAAACAAATTAAACCCAAAATAAACAGGAGAAAAGAAATAATGAAAGTCAAAGTACAAATGAATGAAATAGAAAAGAGAAAAACAATTGAGAAAATCAATGAAACTAAATCCTGGTTCTTTGAAATCAATAAAATTGAAAAACTCCTAGCCAACCTGATCAGGAAAAACGTGAGAAAAAACAAATTACCAATATTAAGAATAAGGGAGTTGATATCATTACAAATTCTATAGATATTGAAATAATTTTATGCTAATAAATTTA